>NC_069382.1:187505570-187811642 GCF_027475565.1 Acinonyx jubatus
AAATAAATTTGGGCAAAGAAAAAAATATATTCCTCATCTAGATGGGTATCGACTGAAGGGTGTCTGTTCAAACACATCTGAGGCCTCTGCCCTCAGTCTGTGCAGTGCCTTCTGGTTCTCTCCCTTGTTGAGATGAAGGACTGTCGGTGGAGGTTAAGAAGGAGGGAACTTTTGGCAAGTATGTACTAAAGGAAGCACAAAGTCTTCAAAAAACAGATGTATCAGAATGAAGGTTGGAGTCACATATCATAGCAAAGGATGCTATTTTCCTACTCTCACAAGTCTCTTTTTTTTTAATTTTTTTTAATGTTTATTTTTGAAGGAGAGAGAGACAGAGCGTGAGCAGGGATGGGGCAGAGAGAGAGGGAGACACAGAATCTGAGGCAGGCTCCAGGCTCTGAGCCATCAGCACAGAGACTGATGCAGGGCTCGAACCCACAAACTGTGAGATCATGACCTGAGCCAAAGTCAGACGCTTAACCCGCTGAGCCACCCAGGCACCCCTCACAAGTCTCTTCTAAGTAAAAAAAAAAATTTATTTTTTTAGTCAGGCACAAAGCTTCTTAGAATAAAAGTCTCCATTCTCAACCCCTTCGTAGCCCTATGACTAAATGTCAACGATAATAAGCAGATGCATTACATAGAACTCTGATAAATAATGCATTCTTTCCCACTTCTTCCTTCCTACTGCCTGAAATGGCGATGTGACGGTAGGAGCTCCAACAGCTATCATGCACCAGATGATTCTGAGAATGGAAGCAACAGGGTCAGGGCTGGCACAGGAAACAAGTACAAGTCTTAGTCCCTGATAAAACTGTACAAGTCACCTGCAGGCTTCTTTTACATGAGAGAAATAACCCTCTATCTTATTGAAGCCACTACTGAGAGAAGTGTCCTTGTTATTAACCGCCAAATGCAATTCCATTTTGATAGATGATTGAAGTTATCAGATGATACCTGCTTGGAGTGCAAGACAGGCCCCAAAATGCAAACATCTTCAGGGGATAGGTAGGTAACTGGAATAAATAAATGACATAAGAATAGGAGGGGCACTGGGAAGACCATCGTGATCAGAAAACAGACAATGCTAACTAGCTTAAAACAGAATGTTGAAGATCAATTACTAAATATCTAATATCTCTGGGGCGCCTGGGTGACTCAGTCGGTTAAGCGTCCGACTTCGGCTCAGGTCATGATCTCACGGTCCATGAGTTCGAGCCCCGCGTCAGGCTCTGTGCTGACAGCTCAGAGCCTGGAGCCTGTTTCAGATTCTGTGTCTCCCTTTCTCTCTGACCCTCCCCCGTTCATGCTGTCTCTCCCTGTCTCAAAAATAAATAAACATTTAAAAATTTTTAAAAATAAATAAATATATAATATCTCTATTAAATATTAATTATTAAATATCATACTCTCATCCTCAATAGACTGGTTTTTCTAGGTCACAAAAATGATCATGTCCCTTCCCTGCTCAAAGTCATCTCCATTGGCTTAGGATAAAATTCAAACTTCTTAACCATGGCCTATAAAGCCAGTAACCTCTTGCACTTGCCTATCTCTCCAGCCTTGTCTCTGCCTTCTTTCTCCATCATCTTTGCACTTCAGCCACATGCAGGTGTCTAGGCCCATCCTGATCAATCTGGAATGCCCTCTCTATCTCCTTTTGTCCACTTTGCCTTACCAGTACAAGTCATTACTTTCCCAGAGGAATCTCAAATCACAGCCACCTGTGTGAAGTCTTCTCTGAATACTATGAATGTTCTAAAAATGAAGATGCTGCTTTCAGGTTCAGGAATTAGAAAAATAATAGTTGTAGCGGTGCCATTTTAGGTGTGGCTTAAGCAAACTTTTGAAAGGCTAAGGCACAGGGAATAAAAAGTATATATGAGAAACAGAAACATCATGAGCAAAGGTCCAGAAGTGAGAAACATGCTGTTTGTTTAAGCAACAGCAAATGGTACAGCTTGGTTATAACAACTGGTACACACATAGGACAATCTTGCTAGAAAGAGCCCAAAATGCTTCATAAATGATGTGCAGTTAAAACATTTCATAAGAATCTTATGCATGAAGAGCCTTATGCTAGATTCAGTAATTGTAAAGTTAAAGACATAGTCTCCACCCTTAAGGAATTCAAGTTTACTAGGAGAAACAGACATGTAATAGGTCATCTCAATATGTTTTGGATAAATATTATGATGTATATATATGCATGGTGGGCTGTAGGAGTTCATGACAGGGATTACACTCTCATTTACTAAATGTCTAATACACTATGCACTTTATACACATTATTTTACTTAAGACTCATAGCAGCCCTTGAAGGTAGGTATTTTTATCTTCAAATTAAATAATGAGAAAACTGTGATTCAGAGAATTTAAGTAACACTGTCCAAGGTCACACATATATTAGTAGCATTCTTTCCACTACATCATGCTAAAGGGAGTTTACTTAACTTGGTAGACAATGAGGTGTCATTGAAGGGTTTTGAGCAAAGAAATGACATACTCAGAGCAATGCCTTAAGAGGATTAATGTGGTAGTGATGTAAAAAAATAAAGCACAACAGAGAGACCAATTAGAAAGCTATGGCAAGTCCAGGCTTGAAATGATGATCTTCAGAACTGGCTGTTAAAAAAAAAAGGGTATAATTATGCTTGTGTGTGGCAGCCATTAGTGCTGTCCACCATATACTTTCACCAAATATTCTGTTCCTCCCGCTTCTGGGCATTTGATAATATTGTTCTTCTTTGTCCCCTTAGAGTCAGATGCAGTCATGTGACATGCTTTGGCCAATGGAATGTGAGTTGAAATTACCGGCTTCACCACACTGTCTGTCTTCCCTTATATCACAGCAATGACAAATGATCCAGAGGGCACTGGCCCATTAGCCTGGAACCTGGAGTAAGAATGATGTAGAACAGAACCCCCTCTGGCCCACCATGGACTAGAAGCATTGGTGAGAAATAAAATTTGCTTATTTTAAGTCACTAGGACTTGGGGCTTGCTTGTTACTGCAACATAATTCAGCTTACTCTAACTGATACCATATCTTTTCCTGAGACTTACTCATTTCTAGCACTGCTTCTCAACTTTAATGTGCACTCTAATACCTGGAGATATTGTTAAAATGTAGATTCCTGTTCAGAAGATCTGAAGCCCAAGATACTGTATTTCTAACAATTTCCCATTCCCAGATGATGTGGATGATGCTAGTTCATATTACAGTATTTCAAGAATCTAAAACCGAACTGCCTAAGATGATAGCAAATACCAAATGACTACTTCAATTTAAATTAACTAAAATTAAATATTCAGTTTCATAGCCAACCCAGCCACATGTCATGTGCTCAAAAGCCACATGAGGCCAGTGGGCTACTGTATTTCACAGCAGAGAACTGTGTAAACACTTACACAATCATAAAAAGTTTTATCAGACAGTGCTGTTCTAGAGCAATATCCAGAAACACAGTGACAATTAGCCCTGGCATCCTGGGGGATGGGGATGGTCATCAGGCAAGCAAAGTTGCTGGTATCAAACAGTAATCCAATGGAAAGCAGCGTGGTTTGAGTCCCAGGACATGAAGCTGAGACGGAAACAAAATGTGACATTCGATCCGAGTACAGAATAAATCCCTGCCTTGCTTAATCATTTTATTTCCCCTGTGGATCATTTTAAGAGATCCCATTTCAGGGAAGGCAGTTCCATGGAGCCTCTTCTTTCTTTGCCCTGATCTTGTCTGTCCAATTTGGCTAATCTATTTACTTCCCCCAGAAAACACACGACACCAAGTATAACACTTGTTTTTGATCTCCTTTCCCCAAGAAATCAATAGCACTCAAAGAGAGCATGCCTGTAAGTGCTGCCAAAAGAGCTATAGAATTACACAGTACAGTAGGCATGTGGCTATGATTGGATGCTAGCTGCCGCCTGCTGCCAGTGATGTTCTACACACTGGTGCCCACTCACCTCTCTCCCCACTCTTTCCCTTCACCAGTAATTCAGACAACAGGAAAAACCTCCTGGTTCATCTCATCCCCTCTTTCTTGTCTCCATTGGCCCTGAAAATAGCAGACCTCCTGTTTTGGACTAGACCTGGGCAGGGGTTATTCATATGAGATCCATGGGCACAGTGTAATTGTATATAAAAACTTGGTGTATGTTGCATGGTTCCCAATACCCACCCCCAAGCCAGACTAACAGGGAAGGGGGGACGGACTGTAGCTGGCTCCATCCAGATTCTGGTGGCCCAGTGCATCCAGGGAGGAGCAAAAAGAACCTAAAAGGAATAAAAGCATTGGCATAGACATAGAGAAGAAAAGACTGAGTGAGATACTGCTTGTGAGAGATAGGTTGTAAGTGACCTGCTAGAAAAACCACTGAAGACCAGAAGGAATCGAGGAAAATGTCATCTAGGATACCAATTTAGACCATATTCCCCATTAAACAGCAACTCACTTTTCACCCTTCCCCATATTACCAAGACCTGAGTCACATTGCCAGGGAATAATCTTGGATTCATTAAAATCACCTCACCTAACAGCAATGAGGATACAATAAACTTTATGTTAAAGTTGTAATCTACTATACCCAAGTTGGTAGACAGTGTAATTTCATAGAGTCTACAGACTTTAGCAGATTCTCAAGGGACCTATTGGACCAAAGGTCCACACTGCTGTCTGAAGATTTCTGACAAAGGATATGATGCATCTGAAGTACTAGCAGAATTGGCCGTGTCCTTTCAAGGGCCTCTATCTTCTACCTTCCTGCCTCCCATTGTTAATAATGCCATGTTCGGGGGTGCCTGGCTGGCTCAGTCAGTGGAGTATGTGACTCTTGATCTCAGGATTGTGGGTTCGAGCCCCACATTGGGTGCAGAGATTACTTAAAAATAAAATCTTGGGAAAAAATAATAATGCCACGTTCAGGACTTGCAGAAACATAGTACCTTAGTCCTTCTCTGACAATTTCGTGCCAAGATTTCTAACTGCAGGAGACAATGAATTTACCCCTGACACCCCTCTCCCCACTTCAGAGACCTGAGGCAGACCCCCAATGACCACCACAAGCAGGTCAAGTTCTTTGAAGTCTCTGTAATCTAGCCATTCTTGTTTAAATATAAAACTCATGATTCCTACCACAGATCTTCAAGTACTATCAATACCCAGAAAGTTGGGCTGTGCTATTTTGTGGATTCAGGTACTTCCTGTCACGCCACCATGGACCCTCCAGACTTATAACACTGTGTGAGAAGCATGACAGACTTTGTTGATTCCTTGAACATTTTGTGTGCATCCACCAGGTGCCTAGCCCTTTCCAGATGCTCATGACACAGAGATATCTTTAAAACCCTGCCCTCAAGGAACTCACAGTCTAGAAGATACAAAGACAAACAATCATAATTCTGGCCATGGGTCTGCTACTGCAGAGTAAGAACAGGACACAGGAGATCAGTGGTGGGCAACAAGACCTACTGAGGGGCACTGAGATAATCTGGACAAGTGTCTTTGCTTAGTAACTTTCCCCACAGGTGTGAATCCCTTTAAAGATGAAAAAAAGAGAACATCCTGGGTTTTCTTGAATACCCATTACCCTAGAAGGCCTCACTAGACATGTAGGCAGCAGATCTACACATTAGTTCTAGCTTCTCTACTGAATTTTTACGTAGTTCCTGCTCACTCAGTTCTGTTCTCTGAGTTGTGATTATCATACCCATCCCTGTAACATGAAGGTGGGTAGAAAAGGGTAGCAAACAGAGCCATCTGTGGCAGTACATCTTTCCCAGAGGGTGAATGCAAGTTCAGTCTATTGGAAACACAAAATGGGCCCTTCAGCAAGTCTCTGGTACATTCACAATGAGTCCATTTAAAAATCCATATCCCATACAAAGGTCAGCTAACTTTTTCTGTAAAAGGCAAAACAGTAAGTATTTTAGGCTTTGCCAACCATGCCGAGTCCCTGTTGCTTCTATTCAACTCTGCTCTTGCAACAGGAAAGTGGCCCTAAACAAGCCCTCAACAAATACGCATGGTTGTGTTTCAATAAAACCTTAGTAATGGATACTATAATTTCAATTTCATCTAATTTTCCCTTTCTAAAAATACCATTCTTCTTTGACTTTTTTTTTCAAGTAGACTCTATGCCCAGCGTGGAGCCCAATGCAGAGTTTGAACTCACAACCCTGAAATCAAGACTTGAGCCGAGATCAAGAGTCAGACTTAACTGACTGAGCAACTCAGGTGCCCCTTCTTTGACTTTTGTAACCATTTGAAAATATAAAAACTACTGTTAACCGGAGGGCTGTGCAAAAGCAGGCAGTATTTGCCCACCCTGTGGTATGAGTAAAGCTACTGATTTCCATCACATGATGGTAGGGTTTTCTTAAAACCAATATGCCATCATGTGACTCCTTATACATCAGTCCACACAGCCCCATGGCCATGATGACTGAAAACTCATTGAGGACATGGAGATGAATCTGTATGTACAAAAGATTGCTTTTTATTCTGTGCAATCTTTTCAAATTGTTAGATAGATGTTGTTGCAGTACATCTGGTTCAAGGAAGTTGAAATTTTCATATTTTTATTTTTTGCAGAAAACAAAGAGAAGGAACTGAATGATTTCACCTACCAAGAACAGAGCACAGTAGCCAACTCTTAATCAGACAAAGGACAGTGGCAGAATAGGCAGGGCCCCAGGCAAGGCACACCAGTGGAGCACACAGCCTTCTGTACAGCCAGCCTCCCACCACCTCTCCCACCAGGATTATTGGTCTTCACAAGCCATGCTGCACTGCTGGGGTTTGTATTCCTGTGCATAAGACAAGGTCCCTGAACTGTACACACAGCAGATACGTATCAATGCCAGGAAGTGTTATCACCACACACTGCCTGCGTCATGAGCCATGAGCAAGGCCAGCTGCTCATGAGTGGAATTTTCTAGTTATCTGAGCTCTCAAAAATGCAAAGTACTGCTGAGTTCCTTGGAGACTCAAATTGGATTTCTCTTGTTTTCTTTTTTCCAAATTCAGGGATCAAGTTGGGGTAGCAATTTGGGTATTTTGTTCAAGGGCCTAGGAAGTAAACTGATGTACTTTCTGCAAACCCTCTTCCTGCCTCCATGCCTACTGTCTCATACACATAACAGATCTTTAGTGATTCAATTCTATACCATTCACTTAATATTTAGTGAGTCTCTCCTAAAATAAGCTAGTTACTGGAGATAAGGCAGTAAACCAGACAGATTTGATTTGGATTAGTTGGCTAACAAAGAAAACAGACATTTAACTACTAATTCAAGTATAACACATATTACAGTAAGAGACATATCAAGTGCTATAAATATATCTAGAAAGGGAATACAGCCCACTCCTGGATGTACAGAAGGCCTGCTTGGGAAAGACCCAAAGTTGAGTGGCTTGATAAAGAGAAAGAGAAAATTTTCAACAGAGAAATAATGTATGTGAAGAACCTATGGTAGAGACTGTGGTATAATCACAGATGTAAACTGCTAAACTTCTGGGGCTCCTGGGTGGCTCAGTTGGTTAAGCGTCCAAATTCAGCTCAGGTCATGATCTCATGGTTTGTGAGTTCGAGCCCCGTATTGGGCTCTGTGCTGTCAGCTCAGAGCCTGGAGCCTGCAGCCTGTTTCAGATTCTGTGTCTCCCTCTCTGCCCCCCACCCCCAACCACACTGTGTGTGTGTGTCTCTCTCTCTCAAAAATAAATAAACATCAAAAAAAATTGAAAGAAGGGACAAGGGCAGGGACTATGTCCTTGTTCAACTCTGCTCTTAGCACAGGGCCTCTCACAAGTGTTCAGTGACCATCAGCAGCAACACGCAGAGCTAACCTATCCCATTTTTTCTTCCTTCTATATACATCTTTACTACTGGATATATCGCATGGGGATTAATTATTTGTTTACAGTTCATTTCCCCATTCAAACCAAAAGATGGATTTTGTTTTGTATTCCTAGTACCCAACAGAATGTAAGGGCTCAATAGTGAAAGAGGATAAGAATGAAAGAAGGAAGAAAGATAAAGGCAAAGAAAGCGGACTAGAAAGAAAGAACTTCAGTGCATTAAAATAATCATTATTGTGGTAGATTAACTTCCTCCCTTGGCAACCAGAAGGGTGGCAGAATATGGCATTCTAGGTCTGGAAGGAAGAGAAGCCTACCTCCTTTCCACCCCTGTCTCTTGTATCTCTTTTTTGTCACTTTTTAAGTGCCAACTGTACTAGTCAGCTATTACTAGAATAATGCTGTATGACAACCACTCCAAAATTACTAAGCTTTATTTCTTCTTACAAGTCTCAGTCCATCTACAAACTGGCTAGGCCAAACTGAACTTGTGGAAATCAGGCTCCAGTCTGAGGGTTGGAGTCAGGTCCTCTCCACACTGTTTTCTCAGTTTGGCTTGGCTCTTGCATTCCTATGAGCTCTATGGAAGCTCTCCCCATTTTGGATGGTACCATTTTCATACCTTGGTTGAAAGCCAATAACCTAATCAAATTGAGATCTGTCTCAAAGCTCACTCTAGGATTTCACATCTCTCAGGTTGTCTCAATCATCCTGTGGCAAGAGAGAAAACCAGAATTGGTTTTTCAGGGTAGAAGATATTTTCATCTTATTTTGTGATGAAGGGAAATAGCCAATAGAGAGGAAGAAGTTAATGAGTCAGGAAAGAAACTGATTAATTAATGGAGGAAAGGCCTGAAAAGGAAGGAAGGGAGAGGATCAAGATGGAGGAATTGGCCTTAAACAGGAAGAAAGGGAAGAGGCAAGGAGTCCCTTCCATTCAAAGAAAAGAGACTGAGGATGAGAGTTGTTAAAGACAAAGGAGGCAAGGA
This sequence comes from Acinonyx jubatus, assembly GCF_027475565.1. Taxonomy (NCBI): domain Eukaryota; kingdom Metazoa; phylum Chordata; class Mammalia; order Carnivora; family Felidae; genus Acinonyx; species Acinonyx jubatus. The sequence continues at coordinate 187,514,420 of NC_069382.1, forward strand.
GGTGAGGAATATGTTCTAAGGACTCTATTCTCTCTGGCTGTTTATCACCACAGAGAGAGGGAAGAGGTGGTGAGGAAGAGGCCATCAGGAAAGAACTGTAGAGTTGAAAGAGCTTCCCAGGAACAGGAAGAAGCACTGATAAGAGATATGTAAGAGAAATGTGTGCCAAGCAGAGTTAGGGTCCAACTAAAGATAGAGATCAGCAGTTTGTTAGGGTCCTCATCTATACTATTCTGGGATTTTTCTCCAAAGTGTTCAGCCATGAGGGTGTAAGAGCAGAAAAAGCTGGTGGCTGATTGTGTCCAAGACTGGCTGTAAGCCTTGTAAGTCAAGGAGCCAAAAAAGCAGAAGGTGCTGAAAGAGACTGGTCATATAGATGGGTCCTGGAATGGAGGCTAAATGGAGAGGGAAATGAGATGTACACAGTAATGAAAGACAAGGCAAATAATTTAGAAATATGAGCTAAGTCACAAAAGCCAATCCATCTCTTAACTATAGAAATCAATAAATCAACACATTATATGTTTCTCAAATTTGTTTCAAAGAATGCAAATAACACTTTTTCCTCCTCAAGGAGCTTACAGGCTAGATGGGAGCCAGATCAATGCATAAATCAATGAATGTCACACACACACAAACAAACATAGCTATATTTCAAAACTTTCAAGTATTTTAGAACTACAATCTGAGCTAGAGATTGGTAGCTAGGACAATATATCCTCCCACCCTGACACAGAGCCAGAACTGGCTACCTGACTTCTTCCACTGGGGAAGGAACTCTTACCCAGACCTACCAACAGATGACAAGAACCTTGCTGGCAGACAGGATAGGATGTTAGCCTTTATGTCCTAACTATCTGGCACAGATACATGGGGACTCAATAAATGTTGGAATGAATCAATAAATGAATGAATCTCTAGAATTCCTGAAAACAAGGGAACTGAGCTCAGTTGACTAAAGAAAGTGTTGAATGGATAAGTCAGGTGTGCCTGGGTGAACACGTGAGAGTGGAGCTGTTTTCCACAACTTGCTTCACAATATAAGTGGGTGAGTTGGCCTGATTTATAGGGCCAGGAAAGGAGACGACCATATTACCATAGACCCCAATGCACGGCCAGCCCTGTGCTGAGTACTCTGGGGATATAGAGGACACAGAAACCTTGTTTTCAATTGTATTCTTTATCCTCTAGTTGAGGAGATTTGAGGTACATAAAGCCATGATGCTGGCAAAGAATCACTAAAACAGTATGCGACATCATGCTAGAGCTGACCATGTCCACTACAGGAAGAATTACATGAAAATTAAATTGTGTGTGTGTGTGTGTGTGTGTGCGCGTGCGTGCATGTGTGTGCGCATGCACATGCATGCATATTAGCTAGAGAAGATAATGGTTGTTCTGGAGCTGATTTTAGCTGTATCCACACAGTATACACTTTTTCCTCCATCAAATTCAGCTGAAGAGCTTTTGTAAAATCACAAGCTAGCATCCCTACAGATTCTATACAGTAAACCTGTTGTAGAACAAAATAACCTCTTTATTTTAAAATTTTCATAAGGTGATTTAGGTGTCATCAAATTGGGAGAGCCATTTACTTAAACAATTTGAAAATGGAGAGATTAGCAATGAATAAAGAAAAGCTAACTTTTACATCCAGATGAATTGTCTTAATGCAACTGACCCAAAATAGAATTAGAAAGCAAATTACAAAAAAAAAAAAAAAACAGTATCAAATAACAAAAAGAAAAGGTATGTAGACCTTGCTTAATGAAAACGTAGGAGTGAAAAAGAGCCTTTGAGACTCTATATATTAACATTAACTATGTAAAAAATAAAATGCATTGATATGGATCTAAGGTGAATATGAGGTCTACAAAGTTATTAAAGTCTAAAATTAAGATTTTAACTATCATTTTTATTTTTTTATTTTTTTATGTTTTTAATTATAACTTTATTTTTTTTTCAATATATGAAATTTATTGTCAAATTGGTTTCCATACAACACCTAGTGCTCATCCCAACAGGTGCCCTCCTCAATACCCATCACCCACCCTCCCCTTCCTCCCACCCCCCATCAACCCTCAGTTTGTTCTCAGTTTTTAAGAGTCTCTTATGCTTTGGCACTCTCCCACTCTAACCTCTTTTTTTTTTTCCTTCCCCTCCCCCATGGGTTTCTGTTAAGTTTCTCAGGATCCACATAGGAGTGAAACCATATGGTATCTGTCTTTCTCTATATGGCTTATTTCACTTAGCATCACACTCTCCAGCTCCATCCACGTTGCTACAAAGAGCCATATTTCGTTCTTTCTCATTGCCATGTAGTACTCCATTGTGTACATAAACCACAATTTCTTTATCCATTCATCAGTTGATGGACATTTAGGCTCTTTCCATAATTTGCTATTGTTGAGAGTGCTGCTACAAACATTGGGGTACAAGTGCCCCTATGCATCAGTACTCCTGTATCCCTTGGGTAAATTCCTAGCAGTGCTATTGCTGGGTCATAGGGTAGGTCTATTTTTAATTTTCTGAGGAACCTCCACACTGCTTTCCAGAGTGGCTGCACCAATTTGCATTCCCACCAACAGTGCAAGAGGGTTCCCATTTCTCCACATCCTCTCCAGCATCTATTGTCTCCTGATTTGCTCATTTTGGCCACTCTGACTGGCATGAGGTGATATCTGAGTGTGGTTTTGATTCGTATTTCCCTGATAAGGAGCGACGTTGAGCATCTTTTCATGTGCCTGTTGGCCATCCAGATGTCTTCTTTAGAGAAGTGTCTATTCATGTTTTCTGCCCATTTCTTCACTGGGTTATTTGTTTTTCGGGTGTGGAGTTTGGTGAGCTCTTTATAGATTTTGGATACTAGCCCTTTGTCCGATATGTCATTTGCAAATATGTTTTCCCATTCCGTTGGTTGCCTTTTAGTTTTGTTGGTTGTTTCCTTTGCTGTGCAGAAGATTTTATCTTCATAAGGTCCCAGTAATTCACTTTTGCTTTTAATTCCCTTGCCTTTGGGAATGTGTTGAGTAAGAGATTGCTACGGCTGAGGTCAGAGAGGTCTTTTCCTGCTTTCTCCTCTAGGATTTTGATGGTTTCCTGTCTCACATTCAGGTCCTTTATCCATTTTGAGTTTGTTTTTGTGAATGGTGTGAGAAAGTGGTCTAGTTTCAACCTTCTGCATGTTGCTGTCCAGTTCTCCCAGCACCATTTGTTAAAGAGACTGTCTTTTTTCCATTGGATATTCTTTCCTGCTTTGTCAAAGATTAGTTGGCTATACATTTGTGGGTCTAGTTCTGGGGTTTCTATTCTATTCCATTGGTCTATGTGTCTGTTTTTGTGCCAATACCATGCTGTCTTGATGATGACAGCTTTGTAGTAGAGGCTAAAGTCTGGGATTGTGATGCCTCCTGCTTTGGTCTTCTTCTTCAAAATTACTTTGGCTATTCGGGGCCTTTTGTGGTTCCATATGAATTTTAGGATTGCTTGTTCTAGTTTCGAGAAGAATGCTGGTGCAATTTTGATTGGGATTGCATTGAATGTGTAGATAGCTTTGGGTAGTATTGACATTTTGACAATATTTATTCTTCCGATCCATGAGCAGGGAATGTCTTTCCATTTCTTTATATCTTCTTCAATTACCTTCATAAGGTTTCTATAGTTTTCAGCATACAGATCTTTTACATCTTTGGTTAGATTTATTCCTAGGTATTTTATGCTTCTTGGTGCAATTGTGAATGGGATCAGTTTCTTTATTTGTCTTTCTGTTGCTTCATTGTTAGTGTATAAGAATGCAACTGATTTCTGTACATTGATTTTGTATCCTGCAACTTTGCTAAATTCATGTATCAGTTCTAGCAGACTTTTGGTGGAGTCTATCAGATTTTCCATGTATAGTATCATGTCATCTGCAAAAAGCGAAAGCTTGACTTCATCTTTGCCAATTTTGATGCCTTTGATTTCCTTTTGTTGTCTGATTGCTGATGCTAGAACTTCCAACACTATGTTAAACAACAGTGGTGAGAGTGGGCATCCCTGTCGTGTTCCTGATCTCAGGGAAAGAGCTCTCAGTTTTTCCCCATTGAGGATGATGTTAGCTGTGGGCTTTTCATAAATGGCTTTTATGATCTTTAAGTATGTTCCTTCTATCCTGACTTTCTCAAGGGTTTTTATTAAGAAAGGGTGCTGAATTTTGTCAAAGGCCTTTTCTGCATCAATTGATAGGATCATATGGTTCTTCTCTTTTATTAATGTGATGTATCACGTTGATTGATTTGCGAATGTTGAACCAGCCCTGCATCCCAGGAATGAATCCCTCTTGATCATGGTGAATAATTCTTTTTATATGCTGTTGAATTCGATTTGCTAGTATCTTATTGAGAATTTTTGCATCCATATTCATCAGGGATATTGGCCTGTAGTTCCCTTTTTTTACTGGGTCTCTGTCTGGTTTAGGAATCAAAGTAATACTGGCTTCATAGAATGAGTCTGGAAGTTTTCCTTCCCTTTCTATTTCTTGGAATAGCTTGAGAAGGATAGGTATTATCTCTGCTTTAAACGTCTGGTAGAACTCCCCTGGGAAGCCATCTGGTCCTGGACTCTCATTTGTTGGGAGATTTTTGATAACCGATTCAATTTCTTCGCTGGTTATGGGTCTGTTCAAGCTTTCTATTTCCTCCTGATTGAGTTTTGGAAGAGTGTGGGTGTTTAGGAATTTGTCCATTTCTTCCAGGTTGTCGAATTTGTTGGCATATAATTTTTCATAGTATTCCCTGATAATTGTTTGTATCTCTGAGGGATTGGTTGTAATAATTCCATTTTCATTCATGATTTTATCTATTTGGGTCATCTCCCTTTTCTTTTTGAGAAGCCTGGCTAGAGGTTTGTCAATTTTGTTTATTTTTTCAAAAAAACAACTCTTGGTTTCATTGATCTGCTCTGCAGTTTTTTTAGATTCTACATTGTTTATTTATGCTCTGATCTTTATTATTTCTCTTCTTCTGCTGGGTTCAGGCTGCCTTTGCTGTTCTGCTTCTATTTCCTTTAGGTGTGCTGTTAGATTTTGTATTTGGGATTTTTCTTGTTTCTTGACATAGGCCTGGATTGCAATGTATTTTCCTCTCAGGACTGCCTTCGCTGCATCCCAACGCGTCTGTATTGTTGTATTTTCATTTTCGTTTGTTTCCATATACTTTTTAATTTCTTCTCTAATTGCCTGGTTGACCCATTCATTCTTTAGTAGGGTGTTCTTTAACCTCCATGGTTTTGGAGGTTTTCCAGACTTTTTCCTGTGGTTGATTTCAAGCTTCATAGCATTGTGGTCTGAAAATATGCATGGTATGATCTAAATTCTTGTATACTTATGAAGGGCTGTTTTGTGACCCAGTATGTGATCTATCTTGGAGAATGTTCCATGTGCACTCGAGAAGAAAGTATATTGTGTTGCTTTGGGATGCAGAGTTCTAAATATATCTGTCAAGTCCATCTGATTCAATGTATCATTCAGGGCCCTTGTTTCTTTATTGACCGTGTGTCTAGATGATCTATCCATTTCTGTAAGTGGGGTGTTAAAGTCCCCTGCAATTACCACATTCGTATCAATAAGGTTGCTTATGTTTATGAGTAATTGTTTTATATATTTGGGGGCTCCAGTATTCAGTGCATAGACATTTATAATTGTAAGCTCTTCCTGGTGTATAGACCCTGTAATTATTATATAATGCCCTTCTTCATCTCTTGTTACAGCCTTTAATTTAAAGTCTAGTTTGTCTGATATAAGTATGGCTACTCCAGCTTTCTTTTGGCTTCCAGTAGCATGATAAATAGTTCTCCATCCCCTCACTCTCAATCTAAAGGTGTCCTCAGGTCTAAAATGAGTCTCTTGTAGACAGCAAATAGATGGGTCTTGTTTTTTTATCCATTCTGATACCCTATGTCTTTTGCTTGGTGCATTTAATCCATTTACATTCAGTGTTATTATAGAAAGATACGGGTTTAGAGTCATTGTGATGTCTGTATGTTTTATGCTTGTAGCGATGTCTCTGGTAGTTTGTCTCACAGGATTCCCCTTAGGATCTCTTGTAGGGCTGGTTTAGTGGTGACAAATTCCTTCAGTTTTTGTTTGTTTGGGAAGACCTTTATCTCTCCTTCTATTCTAAATGACAGACTTGCTGGATAAAGGATTCTCGGCTGCATATTTTTTCTGTTCAACACATTGAAGATCTCGTGCCAATCCTTTCTGGCCTGCCAAGTTTCAAAAGAGAGATCAGTCACGAGTCTTATAGGTCTCCCTTTATATGTGAGGGCACGTTTATCCCTTGCTGCTTTCAGAATTTTCTCTTTATCCTTGTATTTTGCCAGTTTCACTATGATATGTCGTGCAGAAGATCGATTCAAGTTACGTCTGAAGGGAGTTCTCTGTGCCTCTTGGATTTCAATGCCTTTTTCCTTCCCCAGTTCAGGGAAGTTCTCAGCTATTATTTCTTCAAGTACACCTTCAGCACCTTTCCCTCTCTCTTCCTACTCTGGGATACCAATTATGCATATATTATTTCTTTTTAGTGTATCACTTAGTTCTCTAATTTTCCCCTCATACTCCTGGATTTTTGTATCTTTTTCTCAGCTTCTTATTTTTCCATAACTTTATCTTCTAGTTCACCTATTCTCTCCTCTGCCTCTTCAATCCGAGCCATGGTCGTTTCCATTTTATTTTGCATGTTGTTTAAAGCGTTTTTCAGCTCCTCCTGACTGTTCCTTAGTCCCTTGATCTCTGTAGCAAGAGATTCTCTGCTGTCCTCTATACTGTTTTCAAGCCCAGTGATTAATTTTATGACTATTATTCTAAATTCACTTTCTGTTATATTATTTAAATCCTTTTTGATCAGTTCATTAGCTGTTGTTATTTCCTGGAGATTCTTTTGAGGGGAATTCTTCCGTTTGGTCATTTTGGATAGTCCCTGGAGTGGTGAGGACCTGCAGGGCACTTCCCCTGTGTTGTGGTGTATAACTGGAGTTGGTGGGCGGGACCACAGTCAGACCTGATGTCTGCCCCCAGCCCAGCACTAGGGCCACAGTCAGACTGGTGTGTGCCTTCTCTTCCCCTCTCCTAGGGGCGGGATTCACTGTGGGGTGGTGTGGCCCATCTGAACTACTTGCACACTGCCAGGCTTGTGGTGCTGGGGATCTGGCATATTAGCTGGGGTGGGTAGGCAAGGTGCATGGGAGCAGGAGGGGCAGGTTTAGCTCACTTCCCCTTAGGTGATCCACTTCAGGAGGGGCCCTGTGGCAGCGGGAGGGAGTCATACCCGCTGCCGGAGGGGTGGCTCCGCAGAAGCACAGTGTTGGGTGTTTGCGCAGAGCGAGCAAGTTCCCTGGCAGGAACTGGTTCCCTTTGGGATTTTGGCTGGGGGATGGGCGAGGGAGATGGCGCTGGCGAGCGCCTTTGTTCCCCGCCAAACTGAGCTCTGTCGTCCTGGGGCTCAGCAACTCTCCCTCCCGTTGTCCTCCAGCCTTCCCGCTTTCCAAGCAGAGCTGTTAACTTATGACCTCCCAGATGCTAAGTCCCGCTTGCTGTCGGTACACACTCCGTCCCGCTCCTCCGCTTTTGCAAGCCAGACTCGGGGCTCTGCTTGGCCGGCGGGCCGCCCCTCCAACCCGGCTCCCTCCCGCCAGTCCGTGGAGCGCGCACCGCCTCGCCGCCCTTCCTACCCTCTTCCATGGGCCTCTCGTCTGCACTTGGCTCCGGAGACTCCATTCTGCTAATCCTCTGGCGGTTTTCTGGGTTATTTAGACAGGTGTAGGTGGAATCTAAGTGATCAGCAGGACACGTGGTGAGCCCAGCATCCTCCTATGCCGCCATCTTCCAAAAACTCCCACTATCTATCATTTTTAAATACAATGTAATACTTATGGTATGCAGATGCAGTTTTTTATCAAAATGCTTATAAGCTACTAAATAGTATCAATATGGTAAATGATTAAGTCCCTCAGTGATGTGATCACTATTTCCTCATCATGGTATAGTGGGGGTGTGATTATTTTCTCCAGGGAGCACCTGCCTTAGAAGGATGAAGGTGAGGGGCACGTGGGTGGCTCAGTCGGTTGAGCGTCTGACTTCAGCTCAGGTCATGATCTCACGGTCTGTGAGTTCAAGTCCCGCATCAGGCTCTGTGCTGACAGCTCAGAGCCTGGAGCCTGATTCAGATTCTGTGTCTCCCTTTCTCTCTGGCCCTCCCCCACTCATGCTCTCCCTCTCTCTCTCTGTCAAAAATAAATAAACATTAAAAAATAAAAATTAAAAAAAAAGAAGGATAAAGGTGAATTCCAGGAGCCTCTGCCACTTAAACTATAAATGAAGTAGTGGGATTATTTTAGCATAAAGAAGTACTTGATACAATTTCACCACAATCTGAGTAAAGAGTTGCATTAGGAATGTTTGCTGCACATTTCAGTGAAATAGGGGAGGTATGGTGATGATGATAGTTTTTGTTGATGAATGTAATAATGTCATCAGGGGAAAGATCCGTTAAGATATGTTAACTTGTACTTAGGTAAGACTGTGTCACCAGGAGAAAGGATTTATCTCTTGTAACTATAGTTACATGAGTAAAACAGAGTCTCTATTATTATCTGTATGGAGAAGGGAAACATAATTAAATACCACTACTGGAAGAATGGAGTAGTAGAAAGTAAAAGGTAGGAAAGAGGAAGGTAAGTCAAAAACTACCTTGCAGTTTAAAGCAACAAAGTAATTAAATCCACAAATGCACTAAAAAAAATAATAAAAGCTTGGAGTACCTGGGTGGATCAGTCGGTTAAGTGTCTGACTCCTGATTTCAGCTCAATTGGTCATGATCTCATGTTTTGCAGGATCGAGCCCCACGTCAAGCTCTGCACTGACAGTGCAGAACCTCCTTATGATTCTCTCTCTCCTTCTTTCTATGCCCCGCCTCTGCTCACTCTCTCTCTCTCAAAATAAATAAATAAACTTTAAAAAATAAAAAATAAAAGCTCTTCTAGATACAAAGAGTTTTCAAACATATTTTTTGTTGAATTACTTATTTAACCTTTACAACAGTCCTTAACCATAGGTATTGTTTTTCTCATTTTATAGAAGAAAGGATTAGTAAAAATTCATATTCATAGGGTGCTTTCCATTTCTCAAAGTGACTTCATAAATATAATTTAATTTTAAAAATGAGTGTCCATGTTTAATAGAGAAGAAAATTAATCCCAGAAAGTTAAATGACTTGTCAAAGGTCTCATGCCTTGTACCGTCATATCTGACGTTCAAACCTCTCTTTTCTGACACTTGGATGGTTGTTCAGATCTGTTTTGCTCAACCTATGGAGAGTCAGGCCACATCCACACAAGGCATGGTCAACATCACCATTAGAAGCCCAAATATGACCAATATGTTTCTAACCCACCTAATATATTCACCCAATGAGAACTGCTTTTTCAGCTCAGGGGAGAGATTTCAAATGTGTTATGAATAGTCTCCCCTTGGGCCAGGAGCAAAGATCTCAGATTGCTAACACCTTGTAAAGTGTCCAAATGCCCTACTTGCTAATCTAGAAAAGGTTTCCAAGGTCCTGGATGGAAGTGAGGGCATTCTTACATGATGGGTCAGATAAGCTAAGGCAGAATCTCAAGTAGGCTGAGCGTCTATGGCTGGTAGCTGGTCCTAATCAGGCAGGCAGAAGCCAGAGAACAACTTCTCCCTGGGTTGCCTTCCATTCAGCTCCTGGTGCTGACAAAGGATGGGAACTGGCTCTGATATACTTCAGTTTGTCTCTCATAGCTTTCAAGCCCTTAGGGTCCCTTCTATCATATTCTCTTTCCCACCCAATGGCAGAATTAATCTAGCTGTCAAAAAGGAAAAGCTGGATCATCAAACATACCCTGGAATTCTTTAACACTTGGTCATCTGATATTGCCACCTAATTGCAGAGTTATTTCAAGATTTGCTCCTCAGTAAGTGACTCCTGCAAGGATAAAGCCTTTAAGTACCAAAAAATATATGTTTGGTGAATGTAGGGTATAGTAAAGAAAGACACAGTTTCATACCTTAATAAATTATACAACCATATTATTTTGCATCATCCAGATTTTTCCTAGTCTCTATCCCTTGTTTCTCCAGCAACAGCAGAAAATGCATCCTTAATCCTTTTGATATTTGTTACCATGGTGAGCATGTAATAAGTTTAAAGCAAATATTAATTTTATTAGATTCAACTATGACTGATTCAGTGACCTTCTACAGAGGCAAGCACACCCAATTGTTAGATCCAAGCCATCTCCCTTGAGACTCACTATTGCCCACACACCCTCTTGAGTAAAGAGTTTGCAAGCTGCTTAAGCAATTTCACATATCAGACATAGAGGAAGAATGTTTAAAGTCATGATATTCCAAAAAGGTAGGACAAGACAACACTATCTTCATTCTAATTCAGTACAAGAAATTATTTAACACTAAATGGAAGATTTCTTCTTTTTGTTTGTTCCCCTACCAGGTATTCCAGGATTAGGGGATAAAAATTCCACAAGGAGGAAAACGGAATATTCAAGAGATCCTCTTCTCTTCCTTACCTTCCTCCTTTTCCCCACCTAAAAGCTGCATTCAAGTAGATAAACTATAGGAACATACTCTTTGGGGCTTGCAGCATCATCTGTTTGAGAGGTACTTTTGACTCTGAAGATGAAACAGAAAGATCCAGAGAAGATACAAAACACAGAATCCCACCCCAGGAGCCCAGCTCTTGGTTCCTCCAGGACATGCTCTGGTGGCTGTCACTTTAGACTGCTTTAGACTACTTTGCATTGGGAGCATGTCACCATAGCCCCAATCATTAAAACAAGAGGTGTGGCTTTCAGCTCTGTGGAATCAGATTCCACAGAGCTGACAACCAGAGCTCACCTGGGCAGTATTTAGGGAACCAGGACATGATAGGGACAAGAGGCGACCATGATGCAGCACTTGGAGCAGCTGGGCAGCTCCCTAGGAAGATCATCTTCCAGAAGTGCTGCCAGCTATGGCCTCAGCTCTAAAGGTGACATGGAGGTTCTGGCCACACCTTGATTCCAGCCAGCAGGGAACCAGCTACAGCCAAGAGTGAGAAAAGTCCAGTCCTCTGGGCATCATGTTCTTCTAGAACAGAAGGGCCCTTCATTTGTCACCTTCCTCCTGTACTACCTCCCTTCCCTAATATATCCCAAACTATAGCATGTTTAATAAACAGGAAACAACAAAGAACAGCAAAGCTAGACTGTTATAGTAGTCCAACAAAGAGGTGATGATTTTCTAGACTAGAGAGTACTAGTGAAACAGACTTCAGATATGTTTTGAAAGTTGAATTACTAGTTCCCACTGATGGAGTGACTTGGCAGGGCAGTGAAAGAGCAAAGTCAAACATAAATTCTGGGTTTCACAAAACAGATGAACAAAAAGGGAAGGTGGGGGGTAGAAGAGAGGGAAACAAGCCACAAGAGACTCTTTATGACAGAGAACAAACTATGGGTTGGCAGAGGGAGGTGAGTGGGGGGTGGGCTAGATGCGTGACGGGTACTAAGGAGGGCACTTGTTGATGCGCACTGAGTGTTGCATGTAAGTGATGAATCAATGAATTCTACTCCTGAAATCAATATTGTACTGTATGTTAACTAAAATTTAAATTACAAAAAGGAAAAAAATCAAGTAATATAAAAAGAATTCTAGGATTCAGTAACTATAATTCCTCATACATTCAATTTGTCAGATACTTAATGAGGATCTATCATGTGAAAGGCCTTGCTCCTCAATCTGCAGAGAATATCACTAACCTCATGGAATTTACAGCCTTGTTGCAAAATACTGAAGAAAAGATAAAGTAAAGCAAAAAGGAGCAACAGCTAGTATATGACACAAGACAATCACTTTGTTAACAATTTTTTACATATAGTAATTATTTTAATACTCATCCTATCATTATCTTCATTTTATGGACTTGAGGTCTTGGTCCATAAAATGAGAAAGACTATAATTTGCCCAATGATTGTTAATAAAGTACCACTTAATTGATCTAGGAAGGGAAAAAATTCTGCTTTGGAAAAATTAAGTGTGAGAAATCTGTGAGATGTCCAGGTGCAGCTGTCGAGTAAGGAACTGGATATGTGTATCTGGAATTTAGGGAAAAGATTAGTTTGAGATACAGCCTGGACCATCCTCAACATGTAGCCGTGGGTTAAATGAGATCTCCTGGGACAGACAGTAGACAGAGACTAGGAGACCAACCAGGACAGTGTCCTGAAAAAAGACCAAACATCAACAGGGAAGGCAGAGAAAATAACACTGGCACAGATGAATGGAGAAGGGTAACTGGCGTGGTAGACAAAAAGGCAAGAGAAAAGATTTTGGAATCCTAAAGAGAGGAGTAATAAAAATGCCAACACTTACAGCATAAATTAGATCTTCTATTTCTAAATACTCTGTTAGTCAGGATTCTCCAGGAAACAGAACCAATAGGATATATATAAATATATACATATATAAAATATATATTTATAAAACCCAAACCAAAAAATACTACCTGTTTTTTTGCCTTACCAGGAGTCAGGCAGAAACAGACCCAAATCTCCTTTGACAAAAATATTCTAAACCCAAGATTCAAATAATTCCTACTGAAAAACTTCCAAGGAATACTAATTCACATTTGAAGTGGCAAATCATGAGGAAATGAGCCATTGTGAGTGTGAATAACCAGCAGAAGCAACAGATGGCAGAATCAGACCTGCAAAAGCAAAGATATTGGAATTCTAAAGCCAGAATATAAAATAAATATTTAAAGTAATAAAATAGAGTATCAAAAGTATGAAAAAGCATCAAAAGATTATTTAAAGATATCAAGCTGATCTGAAAAAGAAAAATAGAATGGCTAGAAATGAAAATTATGGTCATTAAAATAGAAATTCAGTGGACATGGTAAACAGTTTTGATACAACAGAAGACAGAAAGAGTGAACTGAAATTTCAGAAGGAGCTACCAGGATGAAGGACAGGAACGAGATAGAAAATATGAAGAAAACAGATCTTGAGAAGAGAGTGACAAAATCTAAAAACACCTAATTGGAGTTCTAGAGAGAAAGAACACAGAGAATGGTACAGAAAAAAAGTCTTGAAAAAAGTAATGGCTAAGAATTTTTCCAAATTGGTTCCTAAGGTTCAAGTCCACTTTCTCTATTAAGGAATAATCTAGGGGTGCCTGGGTGGCTCAGTCAGTTAAGCCTCCAACTTCAGTTCAGGTCATGATCTCACTGTTCCTGGGGTCAAGCCCCATGTTGGGTTCTGTGGTGGCAGTGGCCTGCTTGGGATTCTCTCTCTCTCCTTCTCCCTCTGCCCCTCCCCCACTAGCACTCTCTATCTCAAAATAAATTTTAAAAAAATTTTTAAGTAACAATCTAAATTAGATAACATAGCCCCTATTGCTCATTTCCCCTAAGGATGATGGGCAGTTGTGAGGTGGGAGGGGCAGATATACCACTATCAGAAAAAAAAATGGGCATAAGGCTCACAAAGCTAAGCCATGAGGAGTCATATGCAGCACAATTAAATTCCTCTGACAAGAAGGCATCAAAACCTCAGAAAAATCTAGCCTCCAGTGCTAAGTGAGGAAGACAAGCCACAACGTATGTAAGAATGGTCTAGATATGAGGTTAAATAACTCATTCTCTTACTCTTAGTCTAAGAATTTTATGGAGAGAAAGAGATGGTTTCCTCAAATTAAGGTAAACAAGACTGTCAATATATTATCAATCTTGATTTAGGGTAATTCAAAAGTCCTAAGGGGAAAAAAAATCCCAGAAAATAATAGCATGTAAGATTGGCATAAGTGAATTTTTCACATACCAAAATTTCACCCCATTCAGTGACATAACTTTTTATTTATTATCTGAGTACAGTTCATACAAAATGTATGTTTCAGGTGTGCAACATAGTGATGCAACTTCTCTATATGTTATGCTATGCTCACTGTAAGTGTAGCTACCATCATCACCATACGATGCTATTACAATGCCACTGACTATATTCTCTATGCTAGTCCTTTTATTCCCATGAGTTATTCATTCCATAACTGGAAGCCTATATATCCCATTCTCCTTCCCCCATTTTTCCCATCACCCACTCCCCTCTGGAAACCATCATTTACAGGTCTGATTTTTGGTTTTTGGTTGGTATATTCAATTGTTTTGTTTTAGATTCCACATAGAAGTGAAATTACACACTATTTGTCTTTCTTTCTGACATTTCACTTAGCATAATACCCTCTAGGTCCATCCATGTTGTCCCAAATGGCAAGATCTCATTCTTTTTTATGGCTGAGTAATATTCCAGTGTGTGTGTGCATGTGTGCGTGTGTGCGTGCATGCACGTGTGCACGTGTGTATACACATCTTCTTCATTCATCTATCGATGGACACTTGGATTGCTTCCATATATCAGTTATTATAAATAATGCTGCAATAAACATAAGGGTGCATTTATCTTTTCAAATTAGTGTTTTTCTTTTCTTTGGTTATATACCCAGTGGTGGAATTGCTAGATCATATGGCATTTCTATTTTTAATTTTTTGAGAAACCTTCATACTGTTTTCCACAGTGGCTGCACCAATTTGCATTCCCTCCAACAGTGTACAAGGGTTTCCTTTTCTTCACATCCTTGCCAACATTTGTTATTTCTTGTCTTTTGGATACTAGCCATTTTGAGAGGTCTAAGGTGGTATCTCATTGTGGTTTTGACTTGCATTTCCCTGATGATTAGTGACACTGAGCATCTTTTCATGTGTCTGTTGGTCATCTGTATGTCTTCTCTGGAAAAATGTCTACTCAGGTTTTCTTCCCATTTTTAATCAGATTATGGCTTTTGGGTTTTGAGTTGTGTAAGTTTTTCATATATTTTTTATATTAGCCCCTCATCAGATGAAACTGGACCACTTTCCTATACCACACACAAAAATAAACTCAAGATGGATTAAAGACCTAAATATGAGACCTAAAACCATCAAACTCCTAGAAGGGAAAATAATTTCTTCAACATGGTCCATAGCAACATCTTTCTAAACATGACTCTTAAAGCAAGGGAAACAAAAGCAAAAATTAACTAGTGGGACTACATAAAAATAAAATGCTTTTACACAGGGAATGAACCATCAACAAAACCAAAAGGCAACCTAGTGAATGGTAGAAAACATAACTTTTTAAAATTTAGCCCCTACAGTGGTTTATCACTTAGGGTGACTTGTATAACAAATAAAAGAGAACCCAATTCAGACTATCTTAAACATTCCAAAAATGCATTGGCTCAGCTGAAAGTTGCTTAAGAGGAACCTAAAACCATATGTCACCCTCATCCTCATGCAGGAGGTCAGATGCAACAGAAGTTCTGGACTCATACATACAACAACACTCATGGGGAAAGGAGAGAGATTACTTCCAAAAGGATTCCCAGAAATAAAAACAACTTTCCTAGAAGCCCCTTAGTATACCTCTCTTTACTTCATGTTATCCAAATTAGGTCATATGCCAATTATTGGACCAATCACTGCCAAGAGAGATGGAATTATCCTTTGACCAAATTATGGTATCTGGCATGAGCTGTAGGGTAGATAAATGATTTTTCCATTTATGGGGATAAACAACACTGGAGGAGAAGAAGATTTGTTGGAAGAATATGAGTCCTATTCTAGACATAATATCATGTTGGGGATAATTACATAAAGAGGAACCGAGGTTGGGAATGCAAAGGGTAGACTAAAGCAAATGACATGAGAGCAAAGAAAATTTTAAATACCTCTTTCCAAAAGAGCTAAGGAAAAACAACCCTGGGATTGGGAGCTGCCCTCCTCTTCTGGTAAAGTAGAAGAGTGGCTGACTGCATTTACTTTGGGAAAATGTGTTCACAGGCAGAGCTAAGGACTAGATGACCCTAGGTACTGGAGAAGATGTGTGAGAAATACTTCCTCAGCTACAATGTGTAAATCAAATGAGCTATTCAAAACGTATCAAACCACCAGGTTACTCCATGTCTCTAGGACCAAGGAGGAAACTGAGAAGTCAAAGTCAATACTTTTGGATTGTAAACTAAGAAAGGCATCAAACATTGGGAAGGTACACCAAACTTAAAATGTGTTATCTCTTAATATTTGCAGTCTCCAAAAGCCAAAATGTATTTATAACCATCTCCTAGAAAATCTAGAGAAGAGTATTAGTTAAAATTCTCTGACATCTGGACATAATGAAAAAGTTCTGGAGACAGAGAGTGGTGATGGATGCATAATATTGTGAATGTACTTAATGCCACTGAACTGTACATTTAAAAGTGATTGAAATGGTAAATTTCATGTCATGCACATTTCACCCCTATAAAAAGTTCTCTGGCAAATAAGAAATAAGACAGGAATCAACTGCACCATATCCATGTTTATCAACTTAACATATGCAAAAATCACACTGACCGTCTCTTTATACGGTGGTCTGGATTTACTGCTTTATCTTAGTAAATGTTAAAAAAAGAGAGAGAGAGAGACTTTTATACATGGTAAATAATAATAGCTAACTTTGTGGAATTTTAAACTATGGTGCCAGGTATTTTGTTAAGAGCTTTATATACATTATCTCATCAAATCTCTACAAAAACTCCATGCCATACTATTTGCTTTATCCTCACCTTGCTGATAAGGAAGCTGAGTTTCAGAGAGGTTAAGTAGAACTAAAAGGTGGTAAACTGAGATTTGACTGAGGCCCAGGCAATTCTATTCCAGATTCTAATTATTACATCAAACCAGTTCCTCACACCTGTAAATTTCTCAACTGTTATGTTCTTCTACTGCCTAGACTTTAAAAGTATAAGCTCTGAAGCTGATAAAGGAGCACTGTACCTTTTGACGAAGTAAAAGCTAGTTTTGAAGTTAAACCAAAGAATATTCACTAAGAGATTAATACCAGTTTGGCTAAAGGACTCTAGAGTAGAGCTCAATCATTGAAATTACCCTCCCCAACATGGTTGAGGCCTTTGAAAATATTTTACCAATCATCCAATTTAGAATCCTGGGAGTCATAGTGGAGTAGAATAACACCCTCAACATTCACACCCACTTAGTGTGACACCAAAGAAGGTATACTGTACATAATCTAGAAACCCAATTTTTGATGATAGGGAGCAGATCAGTGATTATTTAAGGCTGGATGTGGAAAGGCTGGAGTTGGCTGGAAAGAAACACAAGAGAACCTTTTGGGGTGATAGAAATATTCTGTATCTTGATTGTGCGGATGATTACATGGATGTACATATTTGTCAAAACTCATCAATCTGTGCACTCAAAATGGGTACATTTAAGTACTGCTGGTTTTTTCTTTTTAAACATATTTCATATACGCTTCCTCCTATCTACTCCTAGACCTCTGCTCATTTTCTACTTGATCTATGACAGTCTCACAAATGAGCTCATCCCTGACTCCCCAGGCCCCCTCAAATCTACCCTCTACAACACCACCAAGATCATCTGGTTTGTTGAATGAATGGGTAGATGGATAGATGGATAAATGGATAAGGATCTGAACTAGACATTAACAGTAATTACTGAATAGAATTCAGTAATTACTGAATATCAAATCAAGGAATAAAAGGAGATCCCATTTCAAATACTGGATGCAAATGGATAGAAGGGATGTACTGGTGAAATATTCTGGAGGTTTAGACATGTTTAGGGGAACATCCCAAGAGCAGCAATGAATAAAGAGCTTGAAGTAGGAAAGTGGCATGATGGTATTTACATTTTAGAAAGCTATTTTTATGTTAAGTAACTTCATGGAAGAACAGGGTATGTCTCTCCATTTTTTTCAGCCTTGATTTCAAGTATTAGCTCCATCACTTGTAGGCTGGGTAACTTGGGCAAGTTACTTAATTTCTCTATATCTCAGTTATCTCATCCATGAAATGAGAAGAAGATTAACCTTCCAGAGTTTCTGGAAAGGTTAAATGAGCTAATACATGTAAAGTACTTAGCATAGTGATAATAATAAAGTGAGTGCTTAACTATTTTTGAAAAATCTAACAATAAGAATTTTGGGGTTTTTTCCATATAAGTCCTGGCCTTGCTTATAAAATTTATTCTTAAAAATGTTGTTACTACTAACAAATAGTATATTTTCCCCCATTTCTCTGTCTAGTTGCTTATTATCAGGACAATGAAAACCAATTAATGTTATGTTTTTATCTTATATTCAGGAAAATCACCAAATTCTCTTACTGTATAAAATATTGTTAGTAGGTCCCTAGAATTTTTTTAGATAACCCAACTAAAAATCAGCAACTGGAAACAGTTTTATCTCTTTTTTACCTATTTTAAACCACTTAGTTCCTTTTTCATTTTCATAGTGCATTCTCAACAACATTTAAGAAACTATTAAATAAGAATGATGAGGGCTTCTACTTCTAGCCATGAATAGTACAGACATCAGGGGCGCCTGGGTGGTGCAGTCAGTTAAGCGTCCGACTTCAGCCAGGTCACGATCTCGCGGTCCGTGAGTTCGAGCCCCACGTCAGGCTCTGGGCTGATGGCTCAGAGCCTGGAGACTGTTTCCGATTCTGTGTCTCCCTCTCTCTCTGCCCCTCCCCCGTTCATGCTCTGTCTCTCTCTGTCCCAAAAATAAATAAAAAACGTTAAAGAAAAAATAGTACAGACATCAGATTCAACATCATATTTTAAAGAACTACAAAACAAAATGTATGAAAACAACTGCTTTCAGTAAATAGACAATCAGCAGTGCAGGATTATGGTCCTTGAGAGAAGGGAAAGAAGAGGAGCCACAAATAGAGACAAATCTCAAAAACATTGTGCTAAGTGACTGTAGTGTGACACTACAGAATATATACTGTATATACACTACAAATCCAATCTATGACGATAAGGAGCAGATCAGTGGATACTTGAGGCTGGAGGTTGGAAGGAGAAAGTTGGCTGGAAAGGAATACAAGGGAACATTTTGGGATGATGGAAATATTCTGTATCTTGATTGTGGTGACAGTTACCCAGATTACATATTTGTCAAAACTCACCAATCTGTGCAATTAAAATGGGTACAATGTTTTCATGTCAATTATACCACAGTAAAGTTTATTTAGAAATATAAGAATGGTGGAAATCAGCACCCCTTTCTAGTAATTTATTTTTTCATAGTTAATTGTCCATGTTCTCCAGATTTCCATTTTCTTTTCACAGGACTATATCTTAAATCAAGTTCCCTTGAAATAAACTCTGAAATGGAGATTTGTATGAGGTTTACTGGGACGTGCAATCAGGAAAGGCACCTGTAGGAAAGTTTGGGAAGTGTGACTCAGTAGGTGGAGCACCTGAACTGTGAAGCCAACAGAGTCAGGGGCTATCCCACAAGGAGCTAGGGCGTTTCAGAACTGCCCCAAAATGAGACAGGAGGGAGGGGATCTTATATTTCTTCATCAATCAGTTTTGAGATGTAAGCTGTCTCCAGTACATATTGGACCATACATGCTAGATGGTAACTTGGGCAAGACAGCCCACTTGGCCAAAAGCAATGCCTGGAAAGAGATATAACTGTGAGCCATCAGCCATGAACACTCCCCACAATAAGAGAATGAGTCTTGCAGTCATGAAAGGGGTGCCTGGGCAGCACACCACAGTGTCCACCAGAGGTGTGTATATTATTCTCTCATGGTTCTTTCATCTCTTTGTATCTTTGCCATGTCTACTTTCTCTTTAATGTGTGATCTGTTTCCTTGATCATATTTTCAGTGGCTTTATTTAATTTCAGTGGACTTCTTGGCTATCAGCTCTTTAGCTGATCCATTATTTCTACTATAGTTATTTTTATTTCATTTCATGGTTTATCTTAATTCCTTTTTCCTAGTTTCTTTGTGTGTATTTGTTATTTTACTAATTTTTTAAAAAGCATTCATAAAAAACTAAAATAAAATAAGCATTTTTTTCTTTTTTTTTTAACATTTATCTATTTATTTTTGAGAGGGAGAAAGAGCATGAGCAGGTGAGGGGCAGAGAGAAGACAGAGAGAGAATCCCAAGTGGGCACTGGCTGTCAGTGCAGAGCCCAATGTGGGGCTCAATCTCATGAACTGAGAGATCATAATCTAAGCTGAAATCAAGAGTCAGATGCTTAACCAATTGAGCCACTCAGGTGCCCCTCATTTTTTATTTCTTTAATAGAAGTATATTTAAGATGCTAAAATTTTCTCTCTGCATAGCTCTATGTACCTCCCATAGGTTTTTGGTACTGAGTATTTTTTTTCGTGTAGTTTATAATTTCCCTTTTAAATTCCTTTTGGTGCTGGGGCGCCTGACTGGCTCAGGTGGTAGAGCATGTGACTCTTGATCTCAGGGTCAATTCAAGTCCCATGGTGGGCGTGGAGCCTACATAAAATAAATGAAAATAAGTAAAAGTAAATTTATTTTAGTGCCAGGTTTATCTAGTGGGGTTTTGTGGTTGTTGTTGTTTTTTAATTTTTTTAATGTTTATTTATTTTTGAGAGAGAGAGAGACAGAGAACACAAGTGGGGAAGTGACAGAGAGAGAGAGAGAGAGAGAGACAGAGAGAGAGAGACAGAATCTGAAGCAGAGTCTAGGCTCTGAGCTGTCAGCACAGAGCCCGACGCGGGGCTTGAACCCACAAACTGTGAGATCATGACCTGAGCTGAAGTCGGACACTTAACCAACTGAGCCACCCAGGTGCTCCTAGTGGAGTTTTTCATAAATTCCAAAAAGATAAGACTTTTGTCACCTTTTTATTATTTAATTTTTATTGAATTATGATCTAAGAATATGCCTTTTCAATTTTGAAGGTTTAATTTATGATCAAGTAAATAATTGATTTTTGTAACTATTTGATAGGCAAATGAGTATAAATATATTGCCTTCATAAACTGTTGCATTAACATAATGTCCCTTGTTATTTTATTCAATGCAGTTGACCTTGAATTTCCCCACATCAGAGAGCGACACTGCCATGCCTGTTTTCTGTTTGCATTTGTCCTTTTGCTTTTATATCCCTTTGACCTACCTTCATTTTTCTCTTCATCAGTTTTTTAAGCATAGAGAAAGATGTGGATGGATATAGATATAGGTATAGATATAAATATAGATTTTTTTTAAGTCATATAGCTCAGTTTTGTGTTTTAACCCAATTGAAAATGTATTTTAAAGGAGAAAACTAAGACTGTTCATATTCTGTATGAATTGATTCTTTCTTTTCATGATACTTCACTTCGATTATTTTACATTATTATTTCTTAATTTTCCTTTGTTTGCGGATTTGATCATATTGCTATTTTCCCCCTTGTTGATTTGGAATTCTCAATTTCATGGTGACCACCTTCTTTTACCTGTTGTCATAATCACAAAATCTTCTACTTTTGTGAGAAAACAGGATACCAACTATTTCCTCCCTCAAGACATTTTATTCCCTCTCCTTCCTCCACCCCAATGAGATGAGGCTAGTTTTGCTAAAGTGGAGTACGACTTTTTATTCTAGCTAATTATTTGATTTTTCCTTATAGTATATCAGTATACGTCTTCTAAAACCCCTCGTTTAGCACCCGTATTACATATTCCCAATCTGGTCTTATTCACTTTGATCTAATTTTTGGAGAGAAAGAGAAATTGAGATGGATCCTGCACTCTTGTTCCTCATCTCCACATCTTCCTCCACCTTAAAGTATTGGTTATTTTCTCATCAATCCATCCCAGAACCAAGGGACCCCTTTCAGGTGTTTATTGGTTTCATTGCTCCTCTTCTGAAATGTCTACCCAAGTCTCAAAGATCTCTATCCTTAAGTCTTTTACTGTTTCCCTCTTGTCTTCCTTTTTTTTTTTTTTCCAAATTTTGTACTTTGATGGGGCACCTGGGTGGCTCAGTAGGTTAAGCATCTGACTTTGGCTCAGGTCATGATCTCGCTATACCTGAGTTCAAGCCCCCACACCCGTCTCTGTGCTGACAGCTCAGAGCCTGGAGCCTGTTACAGATTCTGTGTTTCCCTCTCTCTCTCTCTCTGCCAACCACCCCCCTCCCCACTTGCATTCTCTCTCTCTCTCTCCCTCTCTCTCTCTCTCTCTCTCAGAAATAAACATTACGAAAATTAAAATTTTGTACTTTGAAATAATCCTTACACTCCCAAATTTGAAACCAACAGTGACAATCCCTCCTTCAATTCTTCTACAGAATTGTTTACACAGGAAATCATGGGAATTTAATTGTTGTTTTGGTGGTGAATGTTTTTGGTGGTGGTGATGGTGTGTTCCATGACAAAGCATGTGTGTGTGCTGCATTTGAATCTCATCTAGTGCCTTATTATTTTTTTACACATAATGTCATCCAGATATTGTAAGGTACATGTTCTGTTTGCAGATCTGATAGGTTTTCCTTTGTGACTTCTGGGTTCCTAGAATGTTCCTCTGTAGAAAAGTTCATTTTATTGGTCTCTTGAGGTAACTCAGACAAATGTAGACACAGCCACCTTTGTTGAAAGTGGTGAAGCTGGAGCTGAAATACTCCATTCTTCCCTGCCTCCCACCAAGAGGACTAAATTATCCTATTGCCACTTTGGAGGCAATAAATGACTGAACAAAGGAAAATACCTTTAATAATAATCAGCTGAAACTTATGCAGGCAGTATTTTCAAAACACAAAAAAACAGATAGAGCTGAGAATCTGTTTATACAGAAGGTGGAGGAATCAAAGCAGTGTTAGAGACACCAGAGGTGGGGGAAAGATGATCTTGTGGTTATAGAAGGGGGTGGTGGGAAGATGACAGGTTGAAAGGGTGAGATATGCTCCCCATGGTATATTCCAAACCATGAGATCTTTTCTTAATACCCCCCACCCCCATTATATTCCTCTCCTCTACTATGAGAGGTACAGAAAACAGGTTAGCTAAGTAGAGCCATAATTCCTAGTCCTTGAAATTGATTGTAGGGGTGCCTGAGTGGCTCAGTCAGTTAAAGGCCTCACTCTTGGTTTTGGCCCAGGTCATGATCTCACAGTTTGTGGGTTCAAACCCCAAGTCGGGCTCCATGCTGATGGTGTGGAGCCTGCCTGGGATTCTCTCTCTCTGCCCCTCCACAGATCAATCTCTAAATAAATAAATAAACAAACAAACAAACAAAAAACTTTAAAAAAAAGAAATTTATTGTAGGTTACTCATTTGCATGCTTTAGTAGAAGAAGCGTTTAACCTCCACCAACTTCAGTTCTGCTCAGTCCATGGAAGAACAGTGTCTGGTGTGCCTCCTGGTGGTATCACCTGGTTAAGAACTTGCCCTCCCTTGGGGAGAAAAGTGACCCAGAGAAGATTACAGACCACCAGATGATGACTCTCCCCACCATAAATAATCATGAGAAAGATTCCTTTGATCTCCATTTCACCAGGGACAGCAAAGAAAAGCTACTCTGAGGTATAAAGAAAAGGTTCGGAATGCAGATGACACCACTAACAGTATTGATAATTGTTATGATGCATTGAATGCCTTCCATGCACCAGTAATCACATATGCATTGCCTAATTTAATCCTCCAAATACCCGGCAAGGTAGATGAGGGCCGTGAATATAAAGTGATAGGTCCAAGGCCTCCGCAACAAATAGGTGCTGGGGCTGGAACTCACCCTGAGGAATGCCAGAGTCCAATACCCTCATTCTTTCCAGATGACCCCACTGACTCTGTCACAAAATGAACAGCATAAACAAAACACCCCCACATAAATCAGATGTCATGAAAATGCATCCAAGATGTGGACATGCATAGCACCTTCCTATGGAATGTGTCATACAGTTAGGCTTTCCTCTCTCTGCTGGGAATTTTCCTATTCCAGAGGTGGAACCCAATATTGGAAGATACAGTGTTCTGAATCAGGCTTCCCCCAAAACAGAAGTACCACAAGGTCTCCCTTGTTCACAGACCGTGAAATAACCCTTTACCCAGAAGACTGAGAAAACCATTGCAGAAATCCCAAGGGAGGGAGGGAAATGAGCAATGGATGGGGAAAGCTATCCGTGGAGAGAACCCATCATGTTGCCTCTAACTGGCTCTGCACATGTCTCACTGAGGTGAGAGTGGTCTAGCAGTAGAGAACATCGCTCCCCCAGTGCATGTGTTTGAACTGTCACTACATCACCTTAACACACACACTGAACTACAGTGAACAACCAGGACTTGGCAGTTAGATGTGGGTGTGAATTTGGCTATGCTCCTACAAACTGCATTTCTTAAGCTATCCGAGCCTCAGTTTTTTATCAAATAAATATGGATGAAGAGACCTCATAGAGTTAAAAAAGTAAATAAAATTTATGAAAGTACTTAGAACATAGGTATTGAAAATAAATGATAGTTAAAAAAAAAAGAAATGATAGTTACCCTCCTTTTTGGCACACAGCACGTTAGGACACTATAGGTCAATTCAGGTATTGCCCACTTTCTGAAATTCCCCATCACTTCACTTCACTTTTACTAAACACCTACATTGGTACAAATACGGTTGTTGTTGGTGGTGGTGTTTTTTGTAAAAGCAAAAATCTCTTCAGATTTCTTACAGTTTGCAATGCAAACTTTCAGAAAGCTAGAGATTACTCTTTGCTTTATGCCATTTTAACCTATGAATGGTTTTCTAGGAAGGTTCTATTTTTGAATAGCAAAGGAAACTTGTATTTCAAAAAACTAGCCCAGTAGCAATCTGGTGTTGGACTAGAGAGACAGGTTAGAGGAGGTTTTACAGTTAACTGTGGTTGAGAAAAGACCATATGCTTTCTCCCTCCTTTAAATTCACAATGAGCATAATTGTCTTAAAGGCTCAAACTCCCACTATATTAAGAAAGGTTTCCTAAATTCATATGGCCTCTAAAATGTTTTTATGGTTTTGTAACACTGGGTTACATCCAGAGAACACATATTTTTAAAAAAACAATATTTTTAAAGGCGATTTCACTCTTTTATACAAATGACACGAAGTGTCAGAAAGGAATTCATTTTTTCATTATATTTATATTACTTTTATCTGAGGCACCTAAAAATACCCAGAGATAAATTGACAGCTATTGAGACAGGCAGGCTGATCTGATCCTCATATTACAGTATTGCAACTGCCAAGAGACATGATCCAAGAAAGATTGAAAGCAACAATCAGAAGTCACAAAAAAGCCGTGCAGAGCATTTCTTAAACTGAGAAAGACAGTGAAATATACATCATCCTCTCCAGAGACAATGACAGACAAAGCCTCTCGTCCTCAAAGTCCCCATTTTGTTCTCACAGCCAGCACCCCACTCTGCTCTCATGAAAGCCACAACAGAGCATATACAGGAAAGAACACTGGACTTGAAAACAAATACTGAAATTCAAACTCTGGCTGTGCCACTAACAAGGTATTTATTCTCTCTAGGTCTGTTTTCTTAGCTATAAAATAGGGCTAGCATTACATGGATAAGATCTTGTATGCAAAATACTATAGTACAGTCAATTAATGTTGCATTTAACTGAAGCATTTGGAAGACAGATACACATGCCAAATCAAAATTGCAAGGAACTTAAAGATCACCTACTACAACCTCCTCATTTTACAGAAGGTGAAACTGAAGCCCAGAAAATGAAATGGTTTGTCCAAGGTCACACAGCTTATTAGTGCCTGAGCTAGGACTTCGACTTGGGTCTTCTAATTTTTTTTTTTTAAGAGAGAGAGAGCATGAGACGGGGAGAGGGGCAAAGGGAGGGAGAATCAGAGAGAGAGAGATAGAGAAACGGAGAGAGAGAGAGACGGAGAGAGAGAGAGAGAGAGAGAATCTCCAGTTGTCTCCAAGCTTAGCACACAGCCTGACATGGGGCTTGATCTCACAACCTTAGGATCATGACCTGAGCCAAAATCAAGAGTTCGGTGCTCAACCAGCTAAGCCACCCAGAGGCCCCTGAATATTTTAACTTTTAATCCAGAGATCTTCCCACTATACCCAAAGATCAGATTCATCTTTACTTGTGTTTAACATCAAATGAGCATAAAATTAAGTTGAATATAGCAAAGGATCTCGTAAGTAAATATGAAACCATCTTATCTAACATATTCAGGGAAAAAGGAAATTCTGGTTAATCAAAGAATCTGTCTCACGGAAATTAAAAAATTCTCCTCACAAAAAGGTCAGGGAGCCCTGATATACACCACACATAGATTAATGACTTTCAGATCATGTGAAAGCAATACAGTTCACCTTTGAAACTAGGCTGGACATAATTTCCTCTGTCTCTGATGACTTTGGATTATCACATTGCCTCAAGGCAACCACGATGACTATCAATCATCAGCATATGAGGGCATAAACTTAGAGCCCCACTCTGAGATTACACTGCATGTGGAGGGCTGGTTAATAGAGCTCTGGGTTAATGAAAATCCAGGTAGCAGAGGAAGTGCTGTGTACAGATTTATGACCAGTTCCCAGGAACTAAGTAATTTGGAAGATTTTGTACCTTTACTTTTTAAAAAGATAGTCTATTGCTTAATATTTTACTAATTTCACAGTTAAGTCAGCATCATAAAACAAAAAAAAAAAAACAATGTAGACAGTTGAAAGAACCTCGAGACTTGAATAAAATCTAAAAGTCAACCACTCCCAGTTTGTCCTTTAAAAGAGAAAGAGAAAGAGACCCAAGAGGTGACCATATTTAATAATTAAAGGCAGAGAAGGGACTAGAACTCAAGACTCTCAATGCCCTGCCCAGAGCTCTATATTCTATATGAGAATGCAGAATCTCATATTTGATGTTTCACTTTTTTGTCAGCAGAGCCAAGGGATGTTACCTGGAATTGAGGGTAAAGCACTCAAGAGAAGACATCTGGCTTACAGTTGCCTTGAGCAAGGAGAAGTGTCTGCTCCAAAGAATGAAAAGTCTCCCACTTAGTTACCACTAACCTCTCCCAAATGTGTCTACCCTGCCCCACACATGCCCAGAAAGTTCCAGCAGTGCACAGGGACAGAGCAACAAGCTCCCACTTACTGCACTACATGGCTTCCAAATGCCAGCTACCATCCTACCTGGGTGACCCCCAATCTTTTCACGCTCAATATACGTTTGCTGTCTTCTCCTAAATCTGAACTGTTTCCTGCCTTCTCTATCTTGGTTGGTAGCAAAACCATCAACCCATTACCCGAGCTAGAAACCCAGAATTCTCCTCTTCCAGGACTGCTGGCTTTTCCAGACAGAATATCTCTTAATGACTTTTGTTGTTGTTGTTGTTGTTGTTATTTCAATCCCAACTACCACAGCCATGGTCAGCTTCTCATCATATCTCACATAAGTTACTACAGTGATATTTCTCCTTACATAGCTGTCAACCATCCCACCCTACCTTCAAACACAACCTGCTTTAAACCCTCTGATGTTTCAATTCAGGATAAAATTTCTTAATATGTTCTTCCCATTCTTGCACCTACCCCTGCCCTCACAATGTTACACTCCAGGAACAACAACTACTTATACTACACTGTGTTATTTCTTATCTCTGTAACTTTGACCACGAAGTCTCTCTACCCATAATGCCCTTCTTTTCCTGCTTCACCAGATCATATACTTGAGTATCTTCTCTTCACGCTCTAAGAGTCAAGAAGTCACCCTCTGTAAGACCTTCACATCCAACCTACAGGATATATTAAGTACCCCTCCTCTGTTCTTCCAGATTACCCTAAACTTAACTCTCTCTTTGCCCTTACTGTATCACCATATAATACCCATTGAAATGTCTGTTATTCCTACTATGCTGTGAGTAATTTGGCAGCAAGATGAAGATTCTGTCTTATTCCACTTTTGTATGCTCAGTACCCAACACACTTAGCAGACTCTTAATAAATGTTAACTTAACAAGCAAGCTAATTCATTAACCAATGGCTCTTTCCCATCTTTCCTGCCCTTTTCAGTTAGGTTCACAGGATAACATCTTCACCCTCCATGGGCCTATCCTGGGTGCAGAACCATTCACAATGAAGAGTTAGAAGAATCAGTCATGTGATGATCAAGCAATCAGGCAAGTCTGGTGAGCAGACACATCATTTCTTCCATAGTGAAAATGAGGTGTAGCTTTTTTATTCTCTCAGATGCTGAAAGCTGCAAATGCAGCTGAACCACAGAAATGCCACAGCAACAACAAAGACTTAACATTTTTGCACGGTTTGTTAGCATTTGCAGACCACCTTCCTGGGTGTAGCTGCATTCCAACCTCAGAGCAATTCTAGGAAGAGAGAGTCAGTTATTATCCCCATTTACAGGTAAGAAAATTGAGGCTTCAAGAGACTATTGAACACACCAAAGTCCAAAGAAAAAGACTCACATCCTACTATTCTGACTTTCAGTACTCTACAACATGTTGCCTCAAAATGTTTTTATTCAAAATAAAAATCAAAGCAATTATCTGAATTATGATGGTGACCGCAGTTTCCTAAACTTCAGGAGAGTCACGTGCTGCTGCCCAGGTGCTCACGGCTCACCCTGCTGCCAGTCTGGCTTCCTCTCCTTGTCAGAAGGGATGAACACAGCTTCCTTTAGGACCTAGTAACAGATGCGGTCCAGAAACAGCTTGAGAAGCTGCCTGACCCTCTCCCTACTTCTGGTTGCTTAGAAGCAAGAGAGCAAATTAGTATCCAAACAGTCTCCTTAGATAGAAGGCATAATTCATACAACAGGTCAAATCCTATCTAAAAAATGCCACTGAACAAAATCCTCCAGTGATAAAGAGATTCTCAGGCCTCAACCATGGACTATTTGTTAAAAAGCAGCCTTGATGTGACAAAGTTCCAAATATATGTGTGTGTATGTGTGTGCACACACACACAGTCCCTTTTTTAAAAAATTTATTTTGTGCTATGTTCTTACTAGGCTTTTGATATGTTAACTCATTAATCCCCATAACATGCTTTTAAGACAATCTTAATATCTCCATTTACAGCTGAGGAAATTGAGACTTATAGAGCTGCAGTGACTTGAGTCTACATGGCTAGCTCTACACTAAGTGACAATGAAGTCACACTGAGTTAAAACTATTTATCAGATCCCTACTTTGCCACTTGCCTACTCTGTGTAAGATACTTGATCTCTTTAGCCTCAGTTTCCTCTTCTGTGAAATGGAGTAATCATAGGAACTGTCATCATATGGCTCTGCTCATTTTTAGGATCCCATCTCTGTTTCAGGCAGTAAATGGAGAAGACAACACGTGGGGAAAATACACAAAAGTTCTTATCCATCTTGACCCAGAAGTGACTCACATCACTTGTATTCCCACTTCACTGCTGAGAACTAGTTGTACGCCTGTTCCCACAAGCAAGAGGGCCAGGGGAAATACGGTCTTGTGGTATGCCAAGGAAGGAGAAAACACAACACTGAAGCCTGCTAGAACACTGGACACCCCTGCTGTACCTTTCACATAGCTTTATTTTGAGATTTAAATAAGATAGCATGTGCAAAGCGCCTTGTGTATTATAAGCATGCAGTAAATGTTAATTACAATAACTACTCTTGACAGAGCCAAGAGAAGAAATCAGGATTTATGATGTTTCATCTACCATCTTTTAACCCTTGGAGTATATTGCTTCTTTGAATTTATTGTACCAACTATACCTAGCCCTTGCCTTCAAAGAAATTAATAAACTCTACAAGGACACTAAGTGACTATTATAATTGAAAACACATACAAAGATCTATTTAAAACAACTGGATAAGAAACATTCACTTATTCATTGTTATTTAATTAATAGATATTAAATATTTCCAATGATCTAAATACCTTTGAGTATATATCATAAAGACAAATCAGTGTTTTGTGGCAGATTTTTCCGTTATTTTAATTATAGGCTTCCTATACAATAGCTACCAGAACTCTCAGCGGAGATAACACAGCGTATCCTGATTGAAAGAGATGTGGGAGGATCTGAGAATTGGTGTTATCTGTACACCACGTGCCTGAGAAGCCGCCTGAGAGCAAGTCTGACCACCACACCTCCTGTCCCAGCAGAACCAAACATAAGGACACCATGCAGGTCGTAAACATCCCATTCCTTAAATTTCTTTACAGGTCAAGAACCATCAGGCAGCAGGCACTTACTTACAGGACAAGGTACTAAACTATGGGACAGTCCTAAATAATGAGCAAAACTGACAGTGCTGGACTTGTTTACTTTCTTGTCACTATTCTCTCATTCCCCTCTGAATTGTGCTTTCTCTGCTGTTTCCTACGACATTCAATCCAGGCATCTCTTAGGACAATGGAGGTCATTCCAGCTCATGGAGCCATCATAGCAGAGCTTAAGATGCAAAAGAAGGAAAGAAAGTATATAGAGGTTCCCTAAGAGTTTATTTCAGCTTGCTGATGAGTAATGGCATCAGTCAATCATTTCTCCTCTAAACAGTTATTACACATGTACTATGTGCATAACAAGTGCAAAAAGACATGACTCCCATCCAATAGTAGAGTCTTAAAATATAGTTTAAATTTTTCTATACACCTCCTCAAAGTTTAAAGTAAAATAAACCTTTAAAACCTTCCATCCATGTGATTAGCCCCAATCAGAAGTGGCCTGTCCTCAAATAGCTTTCTCTCCCAGTCACTGACAAGTTAAAGATGCACCATAGAAAGTAGTCATGACATGATTCCAATCCAATGTTCTTTCCCTCTTCGTCTTCTCCAGGTCCTCAGCTCAGTCCTGAATCCCCCAGACTGCATTCTAACTTCTTTGAGAGTGCTTTCCACTTCTTTTCAAAGCCTGCATAAATTTCAGTCTCGCTTTCTTCTGGACATTGTTTAGATCTCATTTCCCCTCCTCACATTTGATTTACCTGACTATGCACAGAGAATTGGCAGTTGGGACACTCTTTAAACTTTCAATATTAGTGCACAGTAAGCCCGTTTCTCTAAAAGACAGGAAACTCTATCATGATGTAGCCAGATTTCCCTTTACAGAAGCCAGTCGTTCCTGGAAAGCCAACAAAATGTCTTAGAAAGAGTTGGAAGGTCTTGTTCTTACTATGACCCTGTCATTTGATAGTTGTGTAAGCCTGTTGATAACCTCCTCACTTCATAATTTTTTGCCATATCCATAAGCCATCTGCCTGTATTTCCACTTTTTCTTTGAATGTAAGTGAAATAAAACTTTAATAAATTTAAATTTAAAACTTTGAATCAACATGTAATTGGAAATGTATCATTATCCATGAAACCTAAAAATAAAGTTATAACTATTGAAATAATTTTATCTATATATCTCCTAGTATAATATCATATATTACCACTGTTATACATGTAATGCTTTAAGAATCTCTCAACTTTTAAAGTCATCTCACCTTTATGATTATAAAATTCTCCCTTATACATTTAAAATCTTGGCAAATGCAGTGATGTTTTGAATGTCTTATGTGGAACTGAGCCTGTAGTGAGCCTTGCTATACTGCAGTTGATACTGAGTGTGATTTATCTCAGCCTAGAGCCTGGTAGTCCATGTTTATATCAACACCAAGGTCTTTCTGCCTCTTCTAGGTGGCATCAAGGGGGGGCATGTTTCCTCACCTCCCACAGGAAACCTACATTGTGGCATCTGACCCTGATGGATGCAGGGTGATCCTGCCACTCTACCATGAGTCTATTCTCTTGGCACAGTGATATACTGTGCACATCTAGGTATCCACTCTCTGGAGCTGCCTACTCTTAGCTTCTGTGTGGCCATGAGAATGCACTTCACAGAGTGCTCAGTGCTCACAAGGGTTCTAGCTGCTGAGCTCTGAAATTCTCAGCAGAGTTTGTGTGAGGCCATGACTCACATGGGATGCCTCCAGCCAGGGACTGAATGGGGCAAGATATTAAGACAGAACCATCCCTGAAAGACACAGGATTTCTCTAAGGGTCAGCTTGGGCTCTAGGACCCCTGATAGCTTTGCCCAACCTTCCTTCAACTGACATGACAGACTATCATGCTTCCATACAACACTCTCCCCTTCTCTCTTCACAAGAGGTCATACTTGCACAGAAGTCTGATGGCTCTCCTGGGCTTACCTGGATCCCTTATTATTTTCTCTCATTCAGGTGTTATTCCTATAAAATCCTGGCATAGGGTATCTCATGTTGATATCTTCTTCTTGAAGAACATGAGTTTACACACCTCCTTTCCTCTTTCTTGGTTTGGGTAGGAGACCTTGCTCAGCTGTAAGTTTCTTATTTTGTAACTGATTTGTTAAATGAACTAGACTCTAAAGAAATCAAGTTTATTCTTTCTCATCACTGCAGATCTGCAAACCTGCCCCATGGGCCCATTTCTCTCCCTCCTGCATATAATCTTGGGTAGGTTTTATATCTCTTAGAGTAAGGTTTCATTAGGATAAATAGAAACCCTGAAAATGAATGGCTTAAATAATATAGAGGTTTATTTATATCTCATATAAAACAAGACTTGGAGTGAAATGTCCAGGAGTAGTATTGCAACTTCATGTTCCTCAGGGACTTGGGTCCTTTCTAGCTCACTGTTCCCCCAAACCTAAAATGTGTCACTCCTTCTGCATCTTCATAATCCAAAATGGCTGCTGGAGATCTGGCTACCACATACCCATTCCAAGGAATAGGCTAAAGGAAAAATAAAGGAAAGGAATGCTTAAGGAGATTCACTATAAGTTTTACACAACACTTCTATTTGCAGTTTATTGTACAGAAGGCTGTAAAACACGGTTTTCTAGGTAGGGTGCAATTTGCCTAGTTGACAATCCAGTTTTGTTACAAACTAGGGAGGGGAGAATGGATAGGCAACTGGCAGTCCCCCAGCTTCCATTGCTTTTCCAGTAATTCAGTTGTTCCCCTGGTCACAGTCCTATAATCAAGGACTTTGTCCATCATAATAAAACTCCAAACCCTCATCCAACTAAAAACTCCTCCATTTATACTAGACAGTAGGGCAAGGTTAGTTTCTGTACTGTCTCACCTTTATCCTCTTGTGCATTGATTGGATTCCAGTGGCTCTCCAATGTTACAGCTGGAGAAGGAAGAGAGATGGACAGAAAGTTCCAACTTTACTAGCACAGTTATAATCTAGTATTGGGATTCTCTGTGCTTAGCAGAATCCAACTGCTTAGTTGTGGTCTAATGGGTACTATTTTGGGTTCTTCAGAGATTCCTAAGCCCTGTACTGTTCACACCTAGAGTTTCATTAATACAGGTGTGTCAGAGACTGCCATTCCCCCAATATGGAATCCAAATTAGTTTTAAAGTTTATTTATTTATTTATTTATTTATTTATTTATTTATTCATTCATTCATTCATTCATTCATTCATTTAAGCAATCTCTACACCCAATATAGGGCTTGAACTCATGACCCTGAGATCAAGACCTGCACACTCTCCTAACTAAGCCAGGCTGGTACCCCTAGAATCCTAATTATTAACTAGACACATGGCCTCTAGCCCTAAATACATTTACCAGTTTACAGTAATGATGAAACCACTATCAACAACTGGCTTCTGCTCAGACATATAAAGCACTTGGAAGTTGTCAGCCCCTTCCTCACAACAAGAAAAAGAAACTCAACAAACTGAAAGTCAAGAGCTCTACTTAAATCCATCAGAGAATTGAGATCGCAAGGAAAACTAATGCCCTGAAAACTGAAGACACAAACAGGCAAATCCAGAGAATCACAACTTACCAGGAGTGGAAGTTGCTGGAGCCAAGAATAGGTAGAGAACTTAAGCTGTAATGGATGAACTGTTGGAGGCTGATGTGGACTGCTGTGAGAGTTTAAAATGCCCAGGGCCCAACCTAATAGAGGAGCCCCGTACTTTCATGTGTTCCTGTTGTGTTGCCTCCAGGAGTCCATCAGGTTCTGATGGTGAAGACTGGAAGAAACTCCTTTTGTGCTTCCAACAGAAAGGGAGGGGGAAAGTAACCAGCTTAAACACATCCAGAACTTTCTCTTTTTCATTTACCCTTAAGGGAAACTACTTTATTAGAGCCTAATTCATGTGGGAGAAAGGAAATACCCAACTCCAGTCCTGCCTATAACCTTCCTGTATCACCTAAATAAAAAATAAGTAAATAAAAAGCTGAGAAGCACTTGTGAAGGTCACAGCCCATGACACATACTCACTAAAAGATTGACAGTAGGGGCACCTGGGTGGTTCAGTTGGTTATGCATCCAACCCTTGATATAGGCTCAGGTCATGATCTCACAGTCATGAGATTGAGACCCATCTCAGGCTCCATACTGAGCATGAGCCTGCTTGAATATCAACATCTCTCTCTCTCTCTCTCTCTCCCTCTGTCTCTCTGCTCCTCCCTTACTCATGTTCTCTCTCTCTCCAAATAAATAAATAAACTTTAAAAAAAAGACTGAGAGTGACCCGTTAAGAGTGCATAATGCTTTCCCTCCTCCTTAGCACAACACAACAAGATCCTGGATAATAACAGAAGATTATAACTGAAAGAACTGCAAGATTATGACTCTATTTAAGGAGTTCCTAGGGGAACCCAAAGACAACCCAGAAGACAAAAACTAGAAGAAATTGAAGCCTCAGACATCTATAGCTAGTACAAATAGTAAACAGCATAACTCCTAGTGAGATAAACATAAAGCCTCATACTAAAAGCCTATTTACTTTTCTATTACCCAACATACCATCTCTGGCTTTCAACAAAAACTACAACACATGCTAAAAGGCAAGAAAAAACACAATCTTAAGATACAGAGCAAGCAACAGTAGTAACAGACTCAAATGTGACAGAGATTTTAGAATCATCAGACCAGGCAAAAATAATTATGATTTCTATCCTAAGGCTCTAATGGAAAAAGTGGACAAAATGGAAGAACAGATGTCATGTAAGCTAAGAGGTGGAAACTCTAAGAAGGATTCAAAAGGAAACGCTAAAACATAACCACTGTAACAGAAATGAAGACTTGCGTTTACCAACTTCCTCTCTGGCTAGGGGTAACTGTAAGCCTGGATTCTGACTAATAGGATGTGAGAAAAATTGCTACATGCATCTTTCTGGTCATGCTTTGAAAGGGCATGCCCTCTGTAGTAGTCATTAAGATTGTTCATTCACAGTCCACTGTAGGATTGTAATTCCTGACTCTTTAATGTTAGGTGCAGCCATGTGACCAGTTCTGGCCAACAGATGAAGGGCACAATCATTTAACTGCTGTTGCAAGACTATCCAGCTTGCCCTTGTCCTGCCACAGGCCTTAGCAATGCTCCTGATGATGCAGGTCCAGCAACCCATGTTAAGCATATAACGTGAGCAAAAAATAAGCCACTAATATTTATTGGCTTAATTGGCTTATTTATTGGTAATATTTTATTACCATGGCACAATTAAGCTATTCCAACCAATCCCCCTCCCCCTTCCCCTGTCCATCTTCTCCCTAGCTGAAACTCAGACATGCTAGTGAGCCACCTTGGACCATGTGAACAACATCCTACTGACATGAGAACAACAAAATGGAAGGAACATGGGTCTCTGAAGAATTCTCAGAGCAGAGTCTTAATACCAGCTCAGATTTCTCTGTGAAAGAGAAATAAACTTCCAATTTGTTTCAAATGTTTTATTTTGTTATAAATCCTGAATCCATATACTGTCTAATAAAGTAGTCCATGCCTTATCTGGCTGATTGCTTCCTCTTCTGTCTCAAAGAAATTCTAAAAGCCCTATTGTTACCATAACATTATATATCTTGAAGTTTTGTTTTACCAGGCCACTGATGAACAGATTTGGACATATCACTGCACTAACTGTTAGTTCTCAGGAAGTATTAAATAGAAATGCTGAATGTGCATCCATATGCGTGTAGCCACATGGAGAAGTGTGATCCCTACCCTACCCTGGCTTTTGTTTTAAATCCAATGTATTTAGAGATAGGAGTTTAAATGGTGCAACCATTGAAATGGCCAGTATTGCCAAAGGGGAAGTCAAAGAGCTGGTGATGTTAAAAAGCACAATAGATAAGTGATACGAAGTCTTTGTTGAACTAGTGAGTGTGTAATCAGATGTAATTACAATGTCTTAAATTAAGAAACAGTCCATTTCTCCAACTAAATCATTCCCCAAATAAAGTCACATAAATACTATATACTCCCCAAATCATTGTGTAATTGTATCACTTATGATACCATCTACAAGACTGAAATTTTTCAAGAACAAACTATAAATCAAACTCAATTAAACAAAGGGAACTGACTGGGTCCTCTGACTGAAAAACTAGATAAGCCTTCAGGTAAAACTTGATCCAACAGCTAAAACAATCACCAGAAAGTGGTTTCTCTGTCTCCATTTCTGGGTCTACTTTTAAGTGTTGGCTTCAATCTCTAAGGCACCTCCCATCATACCTCCAATCTCAGGGTGGCTGCCATAGAACCACATGTTCCTTTGTTTATTTCCATCAAAAAAGAGTATTCACCCAAACACTCAACAAAACTCTGGAGTTCCAGTTTGACTCAACTAACTTAGGTCATATGCCCATTTATGAGCAGAATAGGTGAGGGCTAAGTTACATGCTTCATTTTGGGGTAGAGGAGAGGTGAGTGAAGTCAGCATCCTCTGAAACATGGGGAAGAGACAGATATCTGCAGCATAAACTGTCAGTTCCTTTTATTCCCACACAGGAAACTAGAATGCATTTTCCTACTTCTCTTGCAGCTAGATGTGGTCATGGTACTGTGCTGTGGCCAATGGCATGAAATCCTTGCCCATGACAACCATTTACATATGATCCTCTCTATCTTTTCCCCCTGTCAGCTGAAGAGAGGACTCTAAAAATTTAAAGGAGGGCACAGCCAAGAAAATGGAAGAAGCAGAGATCTCTGAATAAGTAGAAGCCACTTTACCAGGAACACCCACATTAGATGATGATATGGCCAAGAAATACACTTTTTATAATGCTTAAGCATTGAAAATTTACCATGTATTTATTGCAACAGTCATTATTACTTTAATATAATACTAAGAAGTACTGGACTGACATTTCCAAGAATAGGGCAAATGGATGTGGGACAGCCCCAAATAAGCAATGTCCACTGCAACAAGGGTTTTTAAAATTTGGGTTATCTACAAATAAAATGGAAGCAATTATGTTGCCAGAAACATCTCAGTCTACATACATTTTCTTTTCTAGAAGAGGAGCATTGTAATGACTTAGCCATAAACCAAATAAACAAAGCAGCAATTGCCTCTTGTACTATAATAAGCCTTTGCAAACATGCCCTGCATTTGCACATGGCTTCCTTAATAAATGGACACTATTTGCTTATGTTCACCACCAATCATATCAAATGAGAGATGCAATTTAAATTTGCTCTGCACCTCAGGTAACCACTCTTCAATACAACTAGCATTTTCAAAAATAAATGTATTTTTCTAAAATCTCTTCCTTTTCAATTTTAATGTGCAAGCACAAAGCAGGCAGAAGAAAGCAAAAACCAAGAGGCATAGAGAATGCAATATTGAAGAAGCTGTGAACAAGTTCCACAGCCAGTGAGCGAGGCAAAGGATAGTGACTGGTTAAAGTCCAAGCCAATTACCTCCTATCCAAAATGGAATATGCCAGAGTGGATTGAGATTGGTACCAAAATCAAAGCATGAGCAGGTGTTTTTTAAAAAATCAGGAATTGACATGCCAGGTGACAGATAAGTATGTGCTCTACCTGGAGAGCTCCTTCCTTTTCAGCTGGGTAGATTCTACTCATCTTGCAGAGCTGAGCTGAAATATCACAGCCTTGGGACAGATTCTGATAACAATTGCCTCATTACCTCCATGTAGTTATTCTCCTGTTAAAATTACATTAATAGCCTTCACTCCTCTTCTATAGTTCTTCTCATTATAATTACAGAGTTATCTGTGTCATTATTTAGGGCCCATCTTCCTATCTAGAGTGAAAGTTCTATGGGGGCAAAGACCATGCTGCCTTGTTCACCTGTATATTTCCAGGGCCCAGCACAGTACTTGACACATGGGAGGGACTCAATTCCAATGGCATTCCGGTGAGTGGTGGGGTTACCATCAAACTATGTTAAAAGGACCAAATGCCCAAGTGTATCTTAGCGTCATATTTCCCATTTGGCCAATTAAAAAAAAAACTAAAAATCAATGGAACATTGTCTCTTAAATCATCTAATAAATCATGTGTTTTGTAAAACACTTGGAAAGATTGTGGGAATTTTTTTCTGGACTCTTTTTCTTGCGGACAAATACTACCATATCACTACATATCGACTGCTATCTCGGAAATGATGACAATTAAGCAGATATGGACCAACCCCTTATCCCCACCACAGCCCTCACCTCATTTCTTTCCCCAGAGAAGGACTATGGCCCAGTCTAAGAACTTCATATTAATCTACTCAGTCACTCAAACTTTGTCACTTCCTTGCTACATAATCCCCAAGTCCCTTGCCCTCTGAGACAGCCCAATTTTCTCTTTCTTACAATGGCCTAAATGTATACCTCAAAAGGTTGTAAAATGGAATGAGATAATACAGGTAAATGGCCTAGCTACAGGTCTATCATAGGGTATCAATGTTCTATTATTTTGTCTTTCTTTCATGGCATTTTCTGTCTTGAAGTCCCCTCTGCCATTCAATCTTAATGTACTCTCCAGACCTTTTTCCCATTTCCTCCTTCTTCAGATCTACTTCAAGTCTGCTCTCAGAGCAGAAAATATTTGATCATATAATTTGAACAAAGGCCTCAGTAGTTGACTGGGTTTTCTTTCACAAATGAACATTTACTCAGATTTCATATAACCTTATTTAATATACACAACAACCTTATAAGATACATATGACTTATTAACTACTCAGCTTTAATGAGAACCCTAAAACTCATAGAGGTTAAATTACCTGACCAATATAACCTGGCTTGTAAATGGTGGGCCTGGAATTCAAAGATGGGTGTGCCCGACTCCAAACCCACTCTCTCTAAAGCATCATGCAGCCTTTCTACTTTCTTCTCTTAATCTCCCTTCTCCAATAGCAAAAGCTTTCATTGGACAGTGGCCTGGTTAGATGCCAAGTCTAGACCCAAACTGTGTTACCACATGTGGCTGGCATGAAACTGTTAATTCACAAAGGTCCAACCATGTCATCTTCAGCCAGGACATTGTAATAGACACCTTAGCAGATGACTCTGACCTCATCAGCTGTCATCAGGAGGCATCTGTGGTGATAGACAGAAAATAGAGTAGAGTGAAAGCTATCTGGATAATGGAAACAATCTTACAGTCATCAACCTGGAAAATATTCTTTTTTCCCCACTGAAATCGCAACCACTTCAGAAGATATAGTTTAAGTTGAGAACATTTAGGTCATTTTAGGCTTTAGGAAGAGTTACCATTCCTTAACTATCTTAACTTCATTGTGTAATAACAATTGGATATAGAAATAGCAATGACCATTGAAATGTGGTTGCTATACTCAGTATAATCAAATCAGAAAACCTAGAAGAATGTACATGCTCGCAATCTTGGCCAAGAGGCTGAGACCTGTCCATATTGAAAATGTTAGTTCAAACACAAGAAAGATCCTAGGCAAGAGGGCCAAAATGAGATGTAGAAGGGAACCAAATGAGTTAGAGACCCAAAACCAAGGACTCCAAAGATGAGAAAACTCTACTAAAACTCTACTACTATCTTCCTGGTTAAGGAGTTCTATAGTAAAAGAGTTTAGTAATTTAACACCATACCTAATGCCCTCCTACACTGTCCTCCTACATAAAACATATGCATTGCTCTGTGTGTGTGTGTGTGTGTGTGTGTGTGTGTGTGTGTGTGTCTGTGTGTCTGTGTGTCTCTGTGTGCGTGTTTTTATGCTTACACTGAATATTAACAGTGGCATAAGTTCATTCCATGATTTGGGCTCCATTCTCAAAAAGAAAAATCTTTTAATTCTCTTTACAAAGTCTTAAGTTGGATAACCCTATTCAAATATTGTTAAAGGTAACTGTACCAAATCCTTCCTAAGAAGTATAGTAACCTTCCTCAGACCCACCCTCTTTGTGTTCAGACACATGATTCAAGTCACCCGTCTCCCTTAGAAAATGATGTCTGGACAGAGCCTGATCCAGTTTGAATGAACAAATAAATGAACCTCCATCAAAGGTCCTCACCAAGCAGAGCCATTTTCCTTGTAGCCAACCCTTCTCTCATCCTTACTCAAGAAGCATTTTTTTATGTTTATTTATTTTTGAGAGAGAGAGAGACAGAGCATGGACAGGGAAGGGGCAGAGAGAAAGAGAGAGACAGACAGAATCCGAAGCAGGATCTAGGCTCTGAGCTTTCAGCACAAAGCCTGATGCAGGGCTTAAACCCACGAATGCGAGATCATGACCTGAGCCGAAGTCAGATGCTTAACCAACTGAGCCACCCAGGTGCCCCAAGAAGCATTTTTTTAAGCATCTATTATATACCAGGCCCGTGTTAAGGACTGGAAATACCTTCAAGGGACTCACTAGTAGACACCAGACATGGATGTAGAAGCTGCACTAAAACAGTGTGGCTCTTAGAATAAAAGCGGCAGCACCAAAGAGAAAGCAGTTGATTCCAGATGGGGGACAATGGCTCTCGAAATATTTTCAAAGACAAAAACAGAATCTAAATTGAGAAAGAAAAGAGTGGCATTCTCTTATTGTAAGAGAGACAGAGAAAGAGAGGGAGAAGGAAAGGGAGAGGGGGAAAAGAGAGAGGGAAAGAGAGGGGGAGAGGAAAGGAGAAGGAGGTGGGGGAGGAGAGAGATGGAATCTTACTGCAGAATTTTTAACACTAAGAGGCACATTAGTGGTAGCCTAGTATCCAAATCTGACGGCCCACATACAGAGCTGTGCACTAGCTCAGTTCCCTGAAAACACATATCCAAGATCCCTTTTATCTATTAAGTGTGAAATTGTAAACCATTGATGATTTTGAAGAGGGTGACTAGACAGAACCTTTTCTAATCACAAATAAGAAACTTGAAGTAAGTTTGGCACCAAAAATTGGCATAGACACGGCAGGGGTGGCAAACAGGGGGTGAGGTCCTATGGCTGGCAAAGGCACTAGGGAAAAACAGTAACAGTATTACCAGAAGTTAATTAAATGCTGACTGTGTGTTATCAGTACCTTCTCCATTTTATATGTATCAACTAATCCTCAATCCCATATAATAGAATTATCTTCGTTTGATAGGTGAGGAAGCAAGGCAGAGACAGATGTTAAGCAATTTGCCCAAGGTCACAGAGCTAACAAGTAGGTTATCTACATAGGAGGAAAACCCAGGCAGTCTCAGTGTAAAATCCCTACTGAGAATCTCTTTGCTAGTTGGCCTCAAAACTAACAGTGTTGTCTAATCAGTTTGGCAGGAGGCAGAGTCCAGAATGATGACTAGCAAACTGATCCTGGAACACAAGTTAGTAGGTCTATGCTAGGTACTACCCTCCCTGCAGAGCCAGAAGTCATAGGCCTGCTGCTGATGTAAAGGGAGAGATGGTGACATATTTCACTGGATAAAGTGTACTTTCTCTGAAGCCTAAAGTCAGTGAAGTCAATAGTTTCCCTGAAATTAGTACAATAGCAGTCCCTTTCACCTAACCAATAATATTTAAAAAAAAAAAAAAAAACCCTGCATAGAACCTTCTAGAAATAGCCTCCTCTCAATTATCACTTCCATAACTCACAGGGCCCAGAATTTTCCATTTCATGTCTGTTCTGTGTATTTAAACCCATGATCTTCATATTAATTCTTCCAAAATGACATTTTATCATGGAGAGTATCTCCATTTAACTTCCCTGTGTCAATATTAACGGTGGCATTTGCGTGTTTATTAGGTAAAAATTGGGTCCTGACAATCATGCAGTCAATTCCAGGGCCTGCGAGCTCATTCATCAGGACTCTTCAATTGCTTTTTTAATTTCTTCTGTTGACACTGACCCTGTATGAGGTTATTTATAAAAATCTTTATGAATATAATTTATGACTTAATTTTAACAAGTATTAGATGGATGTTATCACTGAGTCCATGACCTGAGGTAGTGAAGATCCCTATCACATAGCATCAAGATTCATTTAAATTCCTCATTTTGTGATTCCTTTTCTATTTTCCCAGAGGCACTAAGGGTCAAATATAAATGAAATAAGAAGTGTCTTTCACATTAACTGTTCTTTATTGATTCCTTAAAGCAGAAACGTAGATATTTCTAAAGCAACTGAAGTGTTGGAAAAACAAAACACCTAAAAGGAGACAAAGAATATTTTCATGTGTACTATAACAATTATACTATAAAATATGTTTTCCCGTGTACACTATAAATATGTTCCACATTACAGTATTCCTATTTCTAAATGAAAAAAAATAGAAACATAATTTTTTGTACTGGAGAGGTCTTGAAAATATGTTCATTCAAGGATTTCAAACTGACCATCCATAGGATAGATAATGTTTGGCCTATCCAGAATTTTAAAAATAGGAAATGGTCACAAAAACCCTTGACTCCTAACTTCTTTTGAAAGTCAAAAGGTCTGGCAACACTGTGCCCATACCTCCCCATGGCAGTAAATGTCCCTTCGGGAAATGGTCTGTGCACTCTTGCACTCTCCTGTTGTCAGAGTGCCATGCTTCATTTCTGTCTTCTACCTTGTCTTTTTCTTCCCTCATATTACTTGACTGATTCCTAGAGGCTTTGGAATTGTTGCCGTGTGTTCTTGTTTGACTACCTCACTTTATAGATGAGGCAACTGAGAACCAGAGAGATTAAATAACACATCCACACAAGGAAAAGGTCTCAGTCTAGACCCCAATCTCCTAACCTCCACTGCAGTCTTCTTTTGTCTTCAACAATGTGTATTGGACATATGGATACATATTATTTAATACCTCACTGAGTGTAATGAATAGGTAAATATTATTATGCCTCTGCTCTTGCCAAACACAATTGTAATAATAATGACTATTTACTGATCCTAATGGAATTCTTTACCACCTACATATCTGTCATCAGAAGGAAATACTAGCTGTGAGGACTGCCCAGAATGATAAGATGTGATGCCATATTTCGTTGATTTCTGTCTGATGCCTGCAGTAGTGATTCCTCAATACTCTCAACACAAGTACTGCTGAGCTCAGGAAACCAAACATGGTCTTAGAAAAGGCTGATGATAAAAAGACTAAGAAACATCACCTGTGGTAGGTAAGCACCCAAGATGCCCCAGTGATCCACATTCTTTGTATCATGCCCTTAAGTAATTCTCCTCCCCTTAAGTGAAGGTTGGACTTAATGAATCACTACTAAGGAACAGGCTATGGCAGAAGTAATAGTATGTCACTTCCAAAGATTAGGTTATAAAATACTATGGCTTCTGTCTTAGGGCTCCCAGTTGCTTGCACTTAGACTGCTTGCTGTGTGAAACATCAACTGTCAAGTTGTGAAGCAACCCTGTGAAAAGAGCCATGTGGCAAAAGACTGACACTTGCCAGCAACCACACAAGTGAGCTGGAAGCAGAACCTCCTTATAGTCTACACTCTGGATAAGACCACAACCCCAGTCAACAGCTTGACTGCAACCTCATGAGAAATACTGAACCAGAAACATCCAAATAAGCCCTTCCCAGATTTCTGACCCACAGAAACTATGTAACAATAAAAAGTTGCTGTATTAAGCCATTAAGTTTTGGGGTAATTTGTTACACAGCAATAATCAAATATACAGACCCACTAACCATAAATAGAGGTCAAAGATTCCTGAATTTCCTATGTGTATTGGGCCACTTAAATTTTTATCACATATTGAAAGTAACATATATGTGTGTATCAAACACGTGTGTATATATACACAAATACACATATGTATATATAAATGTATTTATACAATATATTAATATATTTATATTATATAAATATCAAAATTGTGGGATCACATACTGATTAAGAACCCATGTACAAGGGGTGCCTGGGTGGCTCAGTCAAACATCCAATTTTTGATTTCGGCTCAGGTCATGATCTCACGGTTCATGGGTTCAAGCCCTGTGTTGAGCTCTGTGCTGTGTCAGCACGGAGCCTGTTTGGAATTCTCTCTCCCTCTCTCTATATCCTTCCCCAATCTCTCAAAATAAATAAACTTTAAAAAAAACATGTACAAGTAAAATAGAATATTTTCAAATCCTGGATCTGTCATTTATTAGCTCAATGACCTTGTAAAGATACTCAGTCTTTATTTTCTCAACTGAAAAATGAGATTAGCATTCTCACTGCATCTTATAAATAATTCTACTTTTATACTTAATCATACTTTATTGTAGTTATAGGTGCAGTCCACTCTGAGGTCAGACCAATTCGAATGGGCTCAAACCCAATACCAGCCAAAAGGT
Source organism: Acinonyx jubatus (assembly GCF_027475565.1). Taxonomy (NCBI): domain Eukaryota; kingdom Metazoa; phylum Chordata; class Mammalia; order Carnivora; family Felidae; genus Acinonyx; species Acinonyx jubatus. Next base: position 187,558,817 of record NC_069382.1, read on the forward strand.
CATCCATGCATTCTAAAACACCCAGGCTTCATGGCTGGCTCTACTAGCTCACCCTAGACTAGACTCACCTTGCCCAAAGGTACAACCTCCTCTGGGCATGGAGTTAAGGAAGGGCTCTAAGGAGTAGCCAAGAGCACAGATACTCTAGTATTGTTTTCTCATTCCCTCCACTTCCATAGCTTCCACCAATTTGTTCTCCAGCCCCTTAATGAGAGCCCATGAAATTATTTTTATAGCCAGAGTAGCTGATAAAGGAAATGAATTTTGTGTAACCTTCATTCTTACAGACTTCTTACAAAATCTATACTTTTTTTTTCGATGTTGAGAAGCATCAGATTGACCAATCCATGAAATGGTGTTTATAGATACTTACACCTTGTAAAGATGATATGTGATTATGTATCCAAATACCATATACTCTTGAGGGGATAATGACCAGCTGAATCTTTGATCATGCGACTTTTATACTGTTCAAGATGAGTAGAGAACTGTCTGAATAAACAACATATTTTTAGCCAAAGTTCAAGATTTGTAAACCATCATCATACAGATCATTACTTTCTATGCATTTTCATAATTAACATTTTTGTCTTACTCTGTAAAAGAGAAAAAAATTGTCACAGAGCAGCTTGCTCAGGATTATTTATAGATGTAAAAATTTGTTATCCAAGGTCAGTAACAGCTCCATCCAAGAGTCCTAAGTGTTTGTGGGGGTAGCTCTGGCTGTTTTTCTGTCACCAAACCCAAAAAGTAAGCCTGAGCAATTAATTATTCATAATTTGATTAAAATTATTTAGAACCTATTTAAAATGAGACACCACACATACCCTCAAGTGGATTAAAATCTCATAGCAGAGACATCAATTTGAAGAAAGAATAATAATACAATTTATGAGGAACAGGTTCAGTGCTTAAATGTCCTGGAGGAGCACTAGTTATTCAAAGCTGAAAGGAAATAAATCTAAGACAGAGAGTTTGAGTTAAGTCTTGAATGATGAGCACGTAAACACTGATGGGTGGAGAAAAAAAGAAGTTGACAGACCTCCACCTCCAATCACACAAAGGCAAGGTGTGGAATACAAGGAGGTCTTTGAGTAGCTTCAAGAATACAGAGCTTAGGGTATATGAAGATTATGTGAGAAAAGAGGATGGAATGGAAAGATGACCCCAGATCAAGAAAAACACGCAGACATGAAGAAACAAAAGTGTAAGGTAGGACAGTAGCAATTAAAATGAAAAGAAGGTCAACAGATTCATGAATGACATCCAACTTAGAAAAGAACTGTCACAATTAGAAAACTGATCGGACATGTGTAGTTTTTATTTGAGGGCTTTGTTTTTGTTTGAAGCAAAAAGTTGAAATAAGGAAGAAATAAAAGATATGAAAATAATGAAATGATCAAAAAGAAGGGATATAGCAAAAAGAGGGGTTAATCTTAGAAGACATAAAAAGGACAGTTGAAAAGTGTTCTATTTGAGGAGTCAGTTGGACACACATGGTTTAGGACAGTGGAAAGCTTAAAGGTTAATGAGGAAATGAAGGGAAAGTAATTAAGAGAATTACTTTATTTATTTATTTATTTATTTATTTATTTATTTATTTATAGAGAGAGAGATAGTATGTGAACAGGGGAGAGGGGCAGAGAGAGAGGTAGAACCTTAAGCAGGCTCCATGCTCAGCGCACAGCCTGACACGGGGCTTGATCCCACAACACTGGGATCACGACCTGTGCCAAAATCAAGAGTCAAACATTCAACCAACTAAGCCATCAAGTGCTCCAAGAAAAGTATTTTAAAAACCAAATGCCAGACAGTATAATAGAAGATCTAACATAGATATATCCAAGTCTTCAAGAGACTTAGCATTGAGCTCAGTCTTGAAAATTCATCGTTCCTACATACTGCAACAAGGACAGGCTAACTTTTTCTTCAAAGACCAGATAGTATTTTAAGCTTGCATTGGTCTCTGTTGCAACTATTCAACCTGCCACCGTAATGCAACAACAGACAGAAAATACACAAACAAATGGGCAGAGCTATGTTCCAATAAAATTTTTAAAAACACAGGTATCCAGCCTGCAAATAGTCACCTGCCAATCTCTGCTGCAGAATGTTTTATGATGCCACTTTATTCAATATAGATTTATTGAACCTCCCATTTTTACTCACAATGTAAACCATAGAAAAAAATAGTTACCACTTACAGGGTGCTTATTATGTGTCAGACACTTTGCTAAACACTTTTAATATATACTATTATACCTCACTTGACACAAGATTATAAGGTAGGTATTACTATACTATCTCCTTTTAAAGGTGAAGAAGTTGAAGACAACAGAGATTAATTTGTCCAAGGTTACTGGTAAATGGTGAAACTAGACTTTAAAAAGCAAGCTAGAAATTCCCCCTCAGGCAGTACACTAGACTAGATATTGTGAAAAATCCTTCCCACTGAAAACTATAGATGCTGGAAGAATTACAATAAATATGGTTTAAAAGGTCATTTCTGATCTCAAAAGAAAGCAAGAGAATGCTCCCCAAAGACCAAAAAATTTAGCCCTATACTGTAAAATGGGTAAGTAAATGCAAAAGCTGGGACTTATGCTGGCAAATGATAATGGTAAAGGGACCTTGGGCCCATAAACAAACCTAAGACTCTTGCACAAAGAAAGATCTATGATGGCTGTAAAGGGGCTCCATCCCTGGTGAAAGGTCAAATTAGGAAAATAAAATATTCACCTCCTGCCAAAGAATTGGGGGTAAAATTCTGACTCTTTCTCTACTGTAGCTTCAGGTGGACTTTTTTATCATGATGAAATGTCCCTTTGTCCCTGGCAATATTCTAAGGTTGAAATCTACTTTGTCTGTTATTGATATGGCCATACTTGCTTTCTTATGCTTATGGCTGTCATGCTCTACATTTTTTAATCCTCTAACTTGCAATTCTGTTTGTATATTTATAAACAGACAGCAGCAATGACCACAAGACAGACATATATAATCCAAAAAAAAAGAGATGAAATTTAAAAATCTAGCGTCCTCAGAGAAATTAATCTTTAAAAAAAACACAGAACACTGTGAAAAAGGGGACAACTTGAAAAATGGAAAGATATATACTGAATAATTTAAAAGACAATTAATCTACAAGTATATATTGCAAAATGACAAAGATATATACAGATTATCTTGGTCACTTTCTCTATGCAACCAACAACTCTAAACCTCAGTGGTTTACAGAAAACATGTATTTCTTGCTTATGTTACATGAGGGATTGCAGGGTGATGGCTACAAATGTGTTTGGTCCAGGAGAGCTTTGCCCAGATTCAAGTTTCTAAAAAAAGGAGAGTAAAAATTAGAGCCAGAGGAAATCAATTCAGGAGACTTAATGTTAGACTAAGAAGATTTTAAGAAAATAAAGACAGGAAAAAAAGATGGAGGAAATGACAAAATACATGTTTTTTAAAAAAAGAAATTTTATGTTTTGGCTCCCTCCCTCTCTAACCTTTTTTTTTCCCCTTCCCTCCTCCATGGTCTTCTGTTAAGTTTCTCAGGATCCACATAAGAGTGAAAACATGTATCTGTCTTTCTCTGTATGACTTATTTCACTTAGCATAACACTCTCCAGTTCCATCCACGTTGCTACAAAACGCAATATTTCATTCTTTCTCATTGCCACGTAGTATTCCATTGTGTATATAAACCACAATTTCTTTATCCATTCATCAGTTGATGGACATTTAGGTTCTTTCCATAATTTGGCTGTTGTTGAAAGTGCTGCTATAAACATTGGGGTGCAAGTGCCCCTATGCATCAGCACTCCTGTATCCCTTGGGTAAATTCCTAGCAGTGCTACTGCTAGGTCATAGGGTAGGTCTATTTTTAATTTTCTGAGGAACCTCCACACTGTTTTCCAGAGTGGCTGCACCAGTTTGCATTCCCACCAACAGTGCAAGAGGGTTCCCGTTTCTTGGAGAATTTTTAAAAACTAGTATAGAGAGAACACTGGTGTGCCTGTAGTAAATTGTGTGATTAGAGAAGCAAAGCTGGAGAAATACATTCCAATGAGACAACAAGGGTTCCCCATGCCATGCTAAGGAGTTTGAAGATTCTACAAACAACATGATAAAAATAATAACAATCAAAGGTGAGCTTTACAGAAATCTATGCTTTCCCAATTTATCTAAGGCAACTCTGATTTCCCTCCCTTACCTTCCTGTTTGTTATTTATCTTCCTCACTTCTTTTTTAGATTTTCTAGGAGCAGGATCCTACCATTGAAAAATAATCACATAAGAGATAAGGGACAACTAGTGTCACAGCTAAATGATTATTGTACTGAGATCCCTAAAATAAAATGTGACCAATTCAGGCATGTATGCTCTAGAAGAAACTGTTTTCTAAATATGCTACACTGTTCTTTTGGTAATTTGATTGTGGTGACAGGTCAGTCAGGCTATAATTGGTTTTAATTAGCCTCCCTACCGCTGCAATATTCTTTACCTACATGCAAACTGTCAAAAAGCAGGAAGAAGGGAGGGCGAGGGAAGGGAGAGAGATTGGTTCATTTTCCACCTTTTTTGAAATGCCAGAGAGACTGTTTTCAACCTGTCTTACAAGCAAATGCCCCAATTTCCAGTATAAATGAGGGGAAATATGTCACCATGACAGCTCTAAGAAAGAAATGGCTGATTCCTTTAGCAAGAGACAATGAACTCAATTTTGTCTTTTGTAGAACAATGCGTGGTTTCCAGGGTCCAGGGAGGAGAAAAATCTCTACATGCCCTCCCCAGTTCCTCCTGGTAAAATATATTTGAGAGAGTTGTCAGAAACTAAGTAAAGTTCATACAAATCAAGTAAATACATTTAGAGATGCAAATGTTTTGTATTACTAAGCATAAAGGGACTGTGTCTATATATGGTGTCATATACGTCACAAACAGGAATAGTAGGACAATTTCTGACTGACTTTAAAATATTCCCATATGTGTTTAAATTTTATCCAAAACATAATATTATTTTTTTTAATTTGAGACTACTCAATCATACCAAGTCATTTCAGGAACTTCTGCCTCTGAGAAGCTACTGTTGTTCCCAGCAGAGTCTGAATCAGAATTTGCCTGGGAAACTGACCTCTAAGGTCCTTTCAATCACTGAGATTCAAGATATTGCACTTTTTTAAATGATGACAGGGATCAATCAAGATCATTCTGGGACAAGTTTACTCCAGGCTATACAGCTCTATCTTCCTTTCTCCCATATAACTATTCAGCATATAATCACATAGCTCACTCAGCCAAACTAAGATGGCAAGAAGAAACACTCGTGGACACTCAAATCCCCACTCCCCCTTGGTTTCTAGTAAAGACAAGACAGACAATTGTGAATTCCTGGGGTTGGCAGCCATAGCTATTCCCTCACCCTGCCCCTCATCCTGAGAACCTCAGCAGACTGGTATACCCAGACCCTCATCCTTAACATAACTAGTGGCTTTCAGGGATAAAAGAAATATCAAGTCATTTAGTCCACTGAGCCTTTGGATACTAAACATAAAACTTACACTTATAAACTTCCAGGGGTATTGAGTTGAGGTAGCCTGTTTCACCTTTGGCAAAACTAATTATTTCAGTGGTCTTCCTTTATGTGCAGTGGAACTCTGCCATTCTTTTTAATACTTACTGTAAAACTTCACACAAATCTATTCAACACAAAGCTTCTCAATCCTTTGCCCTCTTCAACTACTTCCATTAACTCCACTTTTACCCCTTGGGGTAACAGAGAGTCAGACTAATCCCTCTTTCACAGAACAGCCTTTATATAATATTACATATTTCCCCAGTACTCTCAAAACCACACACAAAGTGTCTCCTCTCAGCAAACATCCCAGCTCCTTTAAAAGTCCTCTTTACCAATGGCTTTAAATTGCTTCATCATCCTTGATACTTTTCTGTGAATAGTCTCAAGATTATCCAAGTTATTGGTCACCTGTGGCATCCAAAACTGAGTCTACTACTTCAAAAGCAGACTGAGCAACTCAGGGTAGAGTAGAAACAACTTCTTGTTCATTTTAAACATTATGTCTCCAATACTGCTACCAAAGGTCACATTACAGGGTTTGTGTTTTATATACACCAGGAAATTATATCTCCTTGATCCTACACTGTGCAAATAAATTTGGGAACTTAAATGCATGACCTTGTATTTATATTGATTCTATGTAGTCTTCCTAGATGTGGCCTTAGATTCCACTGCATCTAATCCCTCCAGATCAAATTCACAAGCAAGAATCCCTTCTACAAGCCAGCATCCAGATTAGCTCATCTATCTTAAAGCTGAAATCAGTCTCTTAACAAAGTACCTGTTGCTACAGACATTTTGAGTAGATGATGTTTCTTTTCAGTGCATTCCACACCTGTTCCTTGCCTCAATGAATGGCATCACCACCTATCTCTTGGTTTTCCAACTTAATAATCTAGGAAGAAACTTTGACTCCTTCTCTCCCTACATCCTGTTAGTCCAAGTCCTTTTGCAATCACCTCCTAAATATCACTAAGATCTATCAACTGGGCTTCATTCTCATTGCCACTCCTCTCTTCAGACCAAATTCTTCCATTGTCAAATACTGAACTAAATCACTAAACTGCACATAAGGCCCTTGATTTCTTCCCAACCTCAACAATCACCATTTGTACACATCAGAATTCTGTGTTCTTCCCAGTTTTTTACCTCAGGAATGTATGCCCATGCTGTCTCTGCTACTATGAACATTCTCTGCCCCTACCTCTTCAGCCAAACATCAGAGCTCCACTTGAGTCTTTTTCTATAAGAAGTTTCCATTGACTGCACTCTCAAGAAAGGTGCAGATGACTTCCCCATGTGCCCCACTGACAGATCTGTCTCATGCTATGATAAACTGTTTATATTTACTCCAACTTCTTGTCTCCACAGCCTTCTTCACTCTTATAAGGGCCTCTGTGATTACCCACCTGGATAATTCAGAATAATCTCTTAATCTCACGATCTTCAATCACATCTATAAAGTCCCTTTTGCTATGTAAGATAACATATTCACAGCTTCTGGAGTTTAGGACACGGACATCTTTAGGGATGGAGAAAGAGGTCATCATTTTTCAGCCTACCACATAAGGTGAGAGTTAAGAAGCAGCGGCAGAAGGGCATTCTACACTAAAGGAATAGCATGTAGAAAGGCTCTGACATGAGAAGGAGCACAGTGCACTGAGCTCCTGAAAGAAGGCAATGTGGGTAGACAGCAAAAGATATGAGATGACATGGAAGATGTAAAAATGGACCAGATGATATAGATGCATGTTAGTCATACTGAGAACACTGACTCCAGTTCTAATAGCAATGGGAACACACTGGAGGCCATCAAGCATTGAGAGTGATATCATCAGATTTATATTTTTCCAGAAGGTCACTCTGTCTTCGCTGTGAAGAATGGACTGGAGGTACCAAGGATGGGAGGAGAGGTAAATTTTATCACATTCCCGGAAAACATCTTAGAACATACGTTCATGATTCTTGGCATCTCATGTGACCCGCAATATTATTATCAATAATACTACTGTCAGCAGCTCCCTGTGATATATAAAGTACTAAGCCTTTTAGGCAGATGAGAAGACTAAGGCTCAAAATGTTAACTATCTTGCCCAAGTGGTTCATTCAAAAAGAAGCTGAGCCAAAACTGGAACCAAGACTCCTGACTCCAAGTCCAATGCTTTTGTACTTTGATTAGCATCTTTCCCTCCTAAAAACAAACACTTTAACAAGTCTAATATGTTTTCATTATGACTTTACAAACTGGGTCCCTCTTACTTGTCTATTTTCTAGCCACGCAAGCAGATAATAATGCATTACTGAGTTGATCTGGTCATAACAGTTGACCATAACTACCATCACCATATCACTTTAGAACATGTCTCCACAACATGGGTCAACTTACATCCCATACTCATTGGTTGAAGGAAGAAAGGAAATTCCTCAGAGATGTTGCTTCATTTGCAGTTTGGAGAATGGTGACAGCTCTCTGCTTATAAGTTAGACAGTTTGGAAAACAATTAGTCTCTAAGCTTTCTGCCTTTCTTTCCCCTGGCAGGCTCCCTGTTGCTCTCTGCTCAGCATAACAGACCATTAAACATGTTGGGTCTAATGTAATGACTCATGTAGCATGTTCGCTCCTTCCCATCACATTAATCACCAGTTTCTGTAATATCCTGTTTGTTAAAACCAAGCAATAATGCAAATCCTCATAACAGAAACCCTCAATTAAAGGGAATTTGTTTCCCCTGAACCTCAGCACAAAGAGAAGGAATCAAATGACAGTAAAACCAAGTTAATGGACATTTTAAAGAAACATTTTCAAGAAACACTTCTAGTTGCTGGCATGAGGCCAGGACACAGTGAATTGGGTGAGAAAACCAGGAAAGACAAAAATTCCAAATCCTGAGTTTGCCATTAAAGATGTAACCCGTTTCATATCACATTCACTAATTCATTAAATCATTTAAGCTGAGTCAGGGGCTCCCAGCGGGGGTAAAAAAGCACTGCACTAGCCAGGGTGCTGATTACTAAATGAGTTAATTTCTATCCAAACTGACCCTAACAAGAAAAGAAATGTTTATGTCATTGGAAAACCCAGTTGCTTCACGTACTTCTGGACTCAGATATTCAAATATCCAACAGAACTATCTCTCTTCATCAAAAACTCTGCCTTCTTCCATGTTGGTTTCTGTTACTCCGTTTCTACACTTTGGGCAACAAAATTGTCTCTAGCCATCCCAGGCTTTATAGTCTAATTTGGAAAAACCAATGGAAAGGGAGAGTGTCTTTTCCAGTATTTCCAGCAAAAATACTAGACTTGATTCATCAGGCTTCATCTTTTTTTCTGAAGCAATCACTATGGGCAAGGAGATAGTACTGCCAACAGGCCAGTTATCCCCTGCTCCTTGCCAAGCAGGGAGGGTGGTCAGCTCCACTTAAACTACATGAACTGAGAACATGAACCAAAAACCCAAGGCCTTCTTACCAAACAAAAGAGAAATGGATTTTGCTAGATACAAACTGCAGATGCCCTCTACAGCTACATATGCATCAACATGCAATAGGTGTTATAATTTAGGGAAGCATGTGTAGAACGTGGGAGAACATGGACGAGGAGAAGAGCTAATTCTATCTATGGGAGGGGAAATCAGGAAAGACTTGCTATGCTTGAACTGAGTATTAAAAGCTAACTGGGTGCACACTCCACCTTGAAAAGTAAAGGAAATTACTTTCCAAAGCAAAATCACAGAGCCTTGAAACAGAAGGGCCTGCTTGTGGAAATGTAGGAAATTCCTCCACTTCACTTCCTCCCCATCACTGCTGCCCCTGGATCTTCACAGGTATGTCCACCTCTACCTACAGGTGTCTGCCTGCTCCAGGACCCGAGCTGACACGGAGTAACATGACATGTATCAAAGGTCTCCTCTCCAATAGCTAGGGAGGCTGAGTATCATCAGGATCCCAGCAATAAAATCCAGAGCCACACAGAAGAGAGCTAAAGTCCAGGGCTGCCCATTGTGACACTTTCCCTGCCAAGTCCCCAAGATGGAACTTCCTGCCTGGTCTCTGCTTATTCCATGTCCAATCTCATATATTTGCTGAGCTGCTGCTACAAGCCAGACCACATTCTACGCCATGAGCATAGAAGGCCCCTGATCTCACAGAAGTTAATTTCTACCTGAATAGAGGTAGACAAGAAATACAAACAAATAAATGCATTAAGTCGTATCAGAAAGTTCTAAGTGTTATAAGGAAAATAAAGCAGTTGGAGAATAGTAGGTGAACTGGGGAGGGAGCAATTAAATGAAGGGAAGGGCTTCCCTAGTTAGTGTGGTCAGGGATGGGCTGAGGAATGAACTTTTGAAATGACCTAAATGGCATGAGGCCATGCACAAACCTTGGAAAGAGCATCATCTCAGGCAGAAGGTATACTAAGTTCAAAGGTCCTGGGGTTAAAAGCAAGCTTTGGCCTGTCAGAGGGTTAGAAAGAAAATATCTCTGTAATAATCCTACAAAATCAGAGCTCAAGGCTAAACCTAAATCCTTACTAAGACCCCAAGCTTTTGCCTCCCTTCCTCAAAAGCAGGAATCCTTCTGCAATAGTAAACTTATCATGTATTAAACATCTACTATATTCCAAGGACCATGGCAGAAAAATGCACTCACATTTCAGAACCAGAACCATTGTAGTCAACTGAATTTCAGAGGAATTCAAAGATTTACCCAGAGTCACACAATGGAGAAAGGACTAGCTCAAGATTTAAATAGAGATCTCAGAATCCAGATTCTTCTTCCTGCTTTAGATTTGCTGAAATAAAATATCTCTATGCTGAAGTAAGTGATGGAAAACATACTGCTAATTCTTCCCAGAGGTTAAGTGTGGAGATCATTTACGCCTGAAACTTGACTCATTCTAGTTCAAATCAGGAAAAAAGTATTTGAAAAAACATGATATACCACATTAATAAAAGAAAGGATAATAACCATATGATCATTTCAAAAGATAAAGAAAAGCATTTGACAAAGTACAACATCGATTCATGATAAAAAAAAAAAAACCCTCAACAAGATAGGTTTAGAGGGAACATAACTCAACATAATAAAGCCTATATATGAAACACCCACAGCTACATCATTCTCAGTGAGGAAAAATGAGAGCTTTTCCTCTACAGTCAGGAACAAGACAGGAATGTCCACTTTCACCACCATTTTTCAACATAGTACTGGAAGTCCTAGCTATAGCAATCAGACAACAGAAAGAAAGAAAAGGCACTCAAATCGGCAAGGAAGAAGTCAAACTTTCACTATTTGCAAATGATATGATACTCTATATAGAAAACCCAAAAGACTCCACCAAAAAATAGCTAGATCAAAATCAACATACAGAAATATGTTGATTTCTATACATAAATAATGAAGCAGCAGAGAGAGGAATTAAGGGATCAATCTCATTTACAACTGCACCAAAAATTAAATAAACAAACAAACAAACAAACAAACAAACAAACCTAGGAATAAACCTAACCAAAAAAAGTAAAAGACCTATACTCTGAAAACTATAAACCACTGATGAAAGAAATTGAAGATGACACCAAAAAAATGGAAAAACATTCCATGCTCATGGGTTGAAAGAGCAAATATTGTTAAAATGTCTACACTACCAAAAGCAAACTACATAGTTAATGCAATTCCTATCAAAATACCAACAGTATTTTTCACAGAGCTAGAACAAACAATCCAAATATTGTATGGAGCCACAGAAGACCCCGAATAGCTAAAGCAACCTTGAAAAAGAAAAGTAAGTCTAGAGGCATCATAATTTCAGACTTTAAGCAGTATTACAAAGCTGTGTTGATTAAGGCAGTACGGTAGTGGCACGAAAACAGACACATAGATCAATGAAATAGAATAGAAAATCCAGAAATGAACTCACAACTCTATGGTCAATTAATCTTTGACAAAGCAGGAAAGAATATCCAATGGCAAAAAGACAGTCTTTTCAACAAATGGTGCTGGGAAAACTCAACAGCAACATGAAAAGAATGAAACTGGGCCACTTTCTTATACCATACACAAAAATAAATTCAAAATGGATTAAAGACCTAAATGTGAGGCCTGAAACCATAAATATCCTAGCGGAGAACTCCAGCATCAACCTCTTTGACATTGGCCATAGCAACTTCTTTCTAAATACGTCACCTGAGGCAAGGAAAACAAAAGCAGAAATAAACTATTAGGACTTCATCAAAATAAAAAATTTTATGTACAATGAAGGAAACAATCAACAAAGCTAAAAGGCAACCTATAGAATAAGAGAAGATACTTGCAAAAGATACATCTGATAAAGTGTTAGTATCTAAAATATATAAAGAGCTTATCAAACTCAATACCCAAAAACCAAATAATCCAATTGAAAAAATGGACACAAGACATGAACATTTTTCCAAAGAAGATATACAGATGGCCAACAGACACATGAAAATATGCTCAACATCATGCATCATCAGGGAAATACAAATCAAAATTACAATGAGATATCACCTCACACCTGTCAGAATGGCTAAAGTCAACAACACAAGAAACAAGTGTGGCAAGGATGTGGAGAAAGGGGAACCCTCTTACACTTTGGTGAGAATGCAAACTGGCATAGCCACTCTGGAAAACAGCATAGGGGTTCCTCAAAAAGTTAAAAATGGAATTAGGGGCACCTGGGTAGCTCAGTCAAAGAGTTGAACATCCAACTCTTTTTTTTTTTTTTTTTTGCTAGTTTCAAAACCGTTTTTCCTGCTGAATAGTTCTTTTTTTTCAATATATGAAATTTATTGTCAAACTGGTTTCCATACAACACCCAGTGCTCATCCCAAAAAGTGCCCTCCTCAATACCCATCCAACTCTTAATTTAGACTCAGGTCATGATTCACAGTTTATGAGACTGAGCCCCACATTAGACTCTGTGGTGGGCCTGGAACCTGCTTACAATTCTCTCCCCCTCTTCTTCTGCTCCTCCCCCACTCACACACACACACATGTTCTCTGTCTCAAAAAAAATAAAAATAATAAAATAAAACAACTCAATGATCCAGGAATTGTACTACTAGGTATTTATCCAAAGAACACAAAAATACGAATTCAAAGGGATACATATATCATGATGCTTATAGCAGCATTATCTATAATATCCAAATTATGAAAATGCCTTAAGTGTCCATCAATTGATGAATGGATAACAAAGAGGTGATTTTATATATAGATAGACGTATGTATATGTATATTTATCTGTATCTATATATAATTACTCAACCATCAAAAAGAATGAAATCTTGCCATTTGTAGTGACATGGAAGGAGCTAGAGGGTATCATGCTAAGCAAAATAAATCAGAGAAAGACAAATACCATATGATTTCACTCATATGTGAAATTTAACAAATAAAATAAATGAGCAAAGGGGAAAAAGAGAGAGAGGCAAACCAAGAAATAGGCTGTTAACTATAGACACAAACTGATGGTTACCAGAGGGGAGGTGGGTAGAGGGATGGTAAAATAGGTGATGGGTATTAAGGAGTACACTTGCTGTGAGGAGCACTGGGTGTTGTATCAAGTGTTGAATCACTATATTGTACATCCGAAACTAATATTACATTGCATGTTAACTAACTGGAATTTAAATGAAAACTTTAAAAAAGAGAAAGAAAATGTAGTGAGTACACTAAGGTTAGACAGTTTAGAGCTTTGTCAAAAGCAAGAAATGAAAAACAAAAGACAAGGAGCTTGTTATTTGTCTACAGTAGCATTTTTAATGTGTTTTAAAGAGCACATATCTCTAAAGAAGATCCATGACAGATGAGGGGAAATAGAAACTTCTATAGTCAAGTAAGTTTTGGATATTCTGCATCTACTCTTGAAGAGTCACAATGACCCTTAGTATATTAATGACTGTGAGAAGTCCTGCAATAAAGAAACCTCTTTCTTTCACTTTGCTTAATCCAAAACTGCCCCAATGTATTAACCCCAGAACTCCTCTTTCAACACCATGTATACATATTCCCTGAACCACTATTCCTTAGACTCCACTGGGTAAAATGTTGGTCTACAATAAGTCAGACAAATAATATTTCTCCTATATCACTCTGGTAGCATATTTACAATAGTAGCCCTGATCTGTTCATACCTCACCGTATCTCTGTGCTTGGTAGCTCCCCCTACACACACACACACACACACACTCATTCTGAGCTTGACCATGCGATGTGCTTTGGCCATTAGCACAACACCAAACACATGCTTTAGGAAGAGACTTGAAAACTGCCTGTGTCCTGGAGCCTGCCCTCTCTGGATTCCCTTGGGTCCACTGTCACCATCATGTGAAGAATCCCACGCTAGACTCCTGGAATATGTGGAAAGCACATAGAGCAGAAACCACCCATCCTACCTTAGGTGTTTCCTAAACCAACCCAAAGAACCTATTAACTGACCAATGGCAAGTGAATGAACGCCAATTTGAATCACCCAGCTGAGCCCAATCCAAATTGCTAACTGACACAATTGTGAATTAAAGAAATGGTTGCCATTTTAAACCACTAAATGTTAAGATGGTTTATTATAAAGCAAAAGCTAACCGATATACCCACTAACTGAAAAGTGTTGGTACTATGCTCTTAGAAAAGCCTGGAAAATGAAAAAGTTCTGAAAAATGAAGACCTCTTGGTTTCTATATGCACTTCTATTTTAGGCCACAATATTATCACTTTTAATAATGAAATTTTTATTTTAAAACCCATTTTAAAAATGAAATCCAAAGGTTCTTATCACAGAACCTATCCTTTCAAATAGAGGTAAACACATCTGAATCTTAAATGTTTAATTAGTGATAGATTCAGGAATTACCTTGGAAGCTCACAAAGGTGTTTACCTTGATCACACAGCATCATCCCTTTGTGGACTAATATACCTCCCTTTGTCAAAACAAACATGGGCTCCAATTATCATAAACCAAGTAAGCGCATTACAATTTTTAAGAGGCTTCTAACCCTCAGAGATTATTTTGATCCAGGGAACCTTAAAATTAATAAACTGTGAAAGGTGTATCTTCAGTCCTTGTTGGATGAAAATGAACATTAATACCCTGCTGATGAGTCATTAACACATCTCAACAGTAAGAAATAAAACAACACTGTTACTTTCATTAGGAGAGGCCCAGTTAATTAAGTTGATAGCGAAGGTCAGAATGCTGGAACTTGGGTTTATGAGGAACTGAAAACCTGATAAGTTTATTAAAATTTATATTTTCATCGGCAACAGGAAAAATTTTTAAATGATAACAGAAACAGCAAAGTCGGAGTTTACAGAAAGAAATATCAACTCAGAAAGTCATCCCAGACATGTCTTCCTTTCCAGTACACACTGTGAAAATATAATTCTCGGCTCATTAGGGAAGCAAAGGTATGAGTGGAAAGAAATGCTAATTATGCATTAGCTCAGAGAAATTCAAATGGGGTAATATCACATGGACTGATAGAGTAAGTCATAAAATTTTAAATTCCAGGCAGATTACTGCAAATGGCTTTTAAAGAAGCAAGCCAGTTCCCATTCTCCAGCAACCACAAACTGGAAGTTGGGAACTATACGCATGAGCAGAATGTCAAAATTCACTCTAGAGAAGGTGATAAGCAGAAAGTGAAATCTACAGAAATTAAGGGGAGAGGTCAACTCTTATGCCAATGTCTAGGAAAGTCCTTATTATAATATACAACTAATGCTGGGGTTAGAAGAGCGTAAATTGAATAAAAACTGGGAATTCAACTTAAGGAGACCAAAAAGTTAACTACCAGGTATTCACAGGCATTAAAACAGTCATTTTCCTTTGTTATAAACAGGACAATTTATCCATTTTACTGTTGATGGGCATGTATTTGATTTCCATTTTGTGATATTATAAAGCGTGCTGCTATGATCTTTCTTTTGTGTGTCTCCTGGTGCACAGGTGCCAGTTATTTTAGGGCTGTGGTTCTTGTTAAAATCACCTTGGGAATTTTTACTAGATACTGATGCCCTGGCCCCATCTCAGACCAACTAAATGACTGGTTCAAAACCTTGGGGTAGAGATGGGGGAGGTAGGAAAAGGTAAGGGTTGGTAAAGGAGTAAAAAGGTAGGATGCCAAGCATTTTTTCCCAACATTTAAATTTGTAGATATTTAAATTTCACCCACCAATTGTCCCAAAAGTATTTCTATACTTGTTTCCTTTCATTTTACAGTTGAGGACCCTGTTTAGATTTATACCATGCATTTAATCATTATGTCTATGTGATCTCGCTTAATCTAGAACACTTTGCCTTTTCCCATGACATTAACTTTTTAAAGAGACCAGACCAATTATCTTATAGAATGTTCCACATTCTGGATTGTTTCCTTATAGTGTCATTTATCTTGATCCTCTATCCATTAATTTCTTGTAAACTGGAAGTTAGGTATAGAAATTTGATTACATTCAATTTAAATCTTTTTAGTTAGAACACTTCCTAGGTGATGCTATGAAGTCCTACTGCATCACATCAGGAGACCCATGATGTCAGGGTAGCCACACTATTAGTGATACTAAGTGTGGTCACTTGGTTAATGAGCTAATTGCTCTATCTCTGCAAAATAACTTTTCTTCATCAAAATTAAGATGAATGGCTTCATTGATTCTAGGTACCTTTGAACAGGAATGGCTCTCCAACTTGTATTTCACATTTGTCTCCTGATTCAGTGAACAAAGTTGTGGCATTTGAGTCATACAGAAACTGTGAGGAAAGACAATGAAAGTCACCAGTACTTTCTTTCCTCATTTAAGAATCTAAATAGAAAATGAAGTATAGGATTTATTAAGTATCTGGGGCACCTGGGTGGCTCAGTACGTTAAGCATCTGACTTCAGCTCAGGTCATGATTTCATGGTTCATGAGTTCGAGCCCCACGTCGAGCTCTGTGCTGACAGCTCAGAGCCTGGAGACTGCTTCAGATTCTGTGTCTCCCTCGTTCTCTGCCCCTCCCCCACACTCTCAATCTCACTCTATCTCTCTCTCAAAAATAAACATTTAAAAAGTTGTTTGAAAAGAGAATTTAAGTATCTACTTTGCTTTGGGCCAATTATACTTTATCTTATTTATTCCTCACAGTAACTTCATAAGGTTATCACTACTCTTACGATTTAAAAAAAGGGAAACTGAGGCTCAAAGGAATCAAGTCACAGGCTCACAAAGTAAATGTAAAACTAGCACAATTCCAAAGCCTCTTTTCACTATTCAATTCCGTCTTTTCCCTCATAACCAATATCATTTCTCCTGTAGGTCTAAAGCCCTAAATGAGAGAGACCTGTCCATCTGTCATTCCATCTTGGTTGGAACCAAAGCCTCTAACCACTTTCATAATAACCCTTCTGACAACTGTTCTCATCCAGGATTAAGCCACATTGACTCTATTCCAACAAACTGAGTTTTCTGAAGAAGAGTAAGCAACATTTCCTACAGGAGCTACCTAAAACCCACAAAGGTGAAGTACATGACAGAAAGTCACACAATAAATAAGACAACAGCCTTCAAAAGCAGTGTGGGGTATGTGTTGAAAAACATAGCTCTCAATGAAATTCAGCTGCTAAGGATACTATGGAATTGGCACTCATAAAGACAACACAAGAAAGATCAAACAGGAAACACAACTCTGAACAGAGTGGGACTTTGAAAAACAGTTCAGAATACAAAAAATTATTATGGCTAAAATCAACTGGGCAATTTTATAGCAAGGGGTTTACCAAATTATCTCTAATCACTGTCACAACAACTCTAAGAGTTAAGTACTAAATGGATCCCTTTGGAAAAACCAAGGATCAAAGAGCTAAGAAAACTAGCTGAACTGGAATGTAAACCCAAACTGTCTGCTCATGGATCTATACACTGAACCATTACACAATACTTCCTTACCTATACAGTGCTAACAGCAAAACTAATACAGAAACTCCATGCTAACCAAATCTTCCTCTACAATATTGAAAGTTAGTATTATAGTAGTAAAAATAGAAGTTATAGAGTCAACCTACCCAGGTTCAAGTCAACCTGTCTAGGTTCACATCCTAGCCTCGCCAACGAAATGAACTTGGGCAAGATTTTTAACCTTTATTTAAAGATAATAATAGTTCCTACGTCATGGGGTTTTTGGATTAATGTATACAAAGTGCTTGGAAAAACACCTTTCAGTAGGTAGTCTGGAGAAATTAATTATTATTTTTAAACTGTTTCCTTCCATTTCCTCCATTGCCATTTCAGTTGACATTCTTATTTATCACATCAGTGATAATATTCTCTAAAACTCATACCTGTTTATTTTTGAGTCCACTCCCATATTTAACAATAATCTGATTTATTCTTACTTGATTATTAAATCTTTTCACCCACTTCTCATTTGGTGCTCACAACCTTTGAGGTACTCGGAGATTATCATCTGCTCTTGTTGATGAAATCTTAATTCAGAAAGATTAAATGACCTAAGGTTGCTCAACTAGTGAATAAAATAGTTAATATCTAGCACTCAAGTATACTACCTCCCAAGTTCAATATTCTTTTACTAATAGCACATGGCTTGATGTTTGTCAGATTCCAATCTTCCTAAAATACAGCACATACTATGTCACTTAGCATGAAACTCTTAAATGGCTCTCTTATGTGAAGTTAATAAAATTCCTCACCCTACAAATATGGCTGAGGCCTATATCCCAGTGTTATCTCCTACAGTCACATTTACTCCAAATTTGACACCTCTTTTGCCCCCATATAATCTCTTTCCGTCTGGAATACCTTCTCTCTACTCCTGTACCACCACCTGTTAAAAACCACATCCATCTGCCAAACCCATCTCAAATGACAAGAATTACATAAAGCTTTCACCCAATTCCCACAACTCAGGTGAACCATATGTCACCATTTTACCTATTACCACTTACTACATTGTAAGATGTTGGAGGGCAGGTCTTGTAACTTCCAACAGCACACCGGGCATATAGCATGTACTCAACAAATACCTGTTGAATTAAATTAGGTTTATGCTCCATCAAATTCAAAATCAAAGTAAAGAGTTATAAGGAAGTAGCAATGTCTTGACTTGTATATGCTTAGGGGATTTGGAACTGCCTCAACTATCACCTCAGTTATGTCCCCAGTGCCTCTTGCATTTCCTTTTACTTTATGCCTCCACTACCACTCTGGCTCAGGCTTTGGTTCCTTCTCTTCCCACAGCTTTAATGTTCTAGTGGTTTGTCTACCTGCTTCCTCTCCTCACTCCCAATCATCCTTCCAAGGGTGCCCAGTTAATCTTCTAATAGTGCATCTCTAATCATTCAATCAAGCAATTTGATTAACATCATGAAAGATTAATTAAGACCCCCTCCAGTACAGTCAATAAAGCAGGAGCACTTGCCAGTGAGAAAGGCTGCCAATACCCTCCAGGTAGGTTGGAGCCAGTATTTCAGTAGCCACTATGGGATGTCTAAAATATAACTGAATGGCAGGTGAGAGCAGGAAGTCATAAGCAAAGCAGACAGAAGGAAGGCTGTAAAGATAGACCAAAAAAACCACTCAAACAACCAACCTTACTGTGTTATTTTAGGAAAAAGCAATGTCCTGCTAACTCAAGAAGTGGTCAGCAGCCTGGCCTTCATTCAAAGTGGTCACCAATCATCTTGACAGCAGCAGTCATAAGGAACTCTTGAACATCATGGCACCAACCCTCTGGTGGTATCATAACTGAGCCTCTTCATTCCCCAGACTACTCCCCAAAGGAATTCAAGTGATCACACTGCAGCTATAGAACTCAGGTGGGTAAAGAATGTGATGCAGTGGAATGAACCTGAACTTAAGACACACACCTGGGTTTGAATCCTGATCTACCATCCCGTAATTATATGATCTCGAGCGAGTAACTTAACCTCAGCTCTTACATCTTTAAACAGAGATACTAATATCCCCATAATTTGGTTGTTTTAAGGATGGTGGGAGGGAATGCATATAACATTCCTGACACACAAGTTTATTAAGTAAGTACAAATGGGCCTAAAGGACAAAAAGAACAAGCAAGACTTCCTACCTGGGTCAGCCCTGAATTTGCAGAACTCTGAGTTTTAAGAAAAGGATCAGGACAATTCCGTGGGCCCTCTCACTGTTTTAGGGTACTGCTTTGATCCTGTAGGCATGCATTCATTCAACAACCATCAGTTGAATCTCACTCTGGACTAGGCTTAAAGAACTTAGGCTTTACAAAAAATAAGATTTGGTGTCTCCCTAGTGTTGCTCATGAGTTAAGTGAGAAAGACAGAAACAAAAGCAAATATTTATGGTGTAACAAGTGCTATAAATTACGAGCACACAAAGGAAGGGGGTGTAAATTGTCTAGGAAGATAAACAGAAGATTTACCTGGAGAGGTGACATATGAGTTAATGTTGATGAATGAGTGACTGATACCAGGTTTCTCTTAGGGAGAGAACTATTTGATTAGGAAAAGTATTCTGATAAGGCTTGCCTAAGAAAAGATAGACCTTGAGAGAAAGAGTTAGAAAGAGACACTAAGAGAATGCTAATCTTCTCTGCCTTAGAAACAGACAGAAATTTAACTGGTAGTGAAAATCTGAGAAAAGACAGCAAAACAACACAAATAGTAACTGGACTTTGTGAACAAAGCGACAAGAAGTCCCTACAGCTAAGCTTGCCAAAGTACTCAAAATAGCCCATTTTGGTTTGTGGGTTTGTGTGTGTGTGTGTGTGTGTGTGTGTATTGCTACAGACTAAAGTCTCTTCAATTCTCCAAACTGGCATCAATGTCAAGCACAAATGTCTTGAAGCTTAGAGAAAATCCATTGGAAAAGAACAAAAATAAATTTATACACAGTTGGTCACAAAGAAGAAGAGAAAGACCACCATGGAATGTAAGACAAAGCAATATAGAGCTCAGCTAAGGAAAGAGGTCAGTGCCAAAGGCATTGTAAAGACCCCATGGGAGAGAACGGGACTTCCAAGGGAACACAAAAACAGGGCAGCAGTCACTTGGATCCAAATCTCAAAGGGCAGAGTGACCTCCCTGATCATAGGCCTGCAGGGAGAGGAATAGCACAAAAGAAGAGTAATTCCACACACGGGAACAGGAGGGTAATGTGAGAGCCAAAGAAGATGAGTAGCAAGAGAATAAAAGAAAAGGAGAATACAGAGCCCCACACTTGACTGGCCTTTTTTGAGACTATTCATTTTGTAAGGACAAGAATTCTGCCTTTGGAAGTCAGACCAGGTTCAGCCCTAGGATGCTGCTTCTGTGGTTCGATGTCTTCTCTCCTAGGACCCTTCCTCTGCACTTCCACCACAGAGTTGATGGCACTCTACCTTGTACAGAGTTACTCGTGTTCAAACATTATCTTCAGGAACAGGGACCAGGGCTTACTTGTCTTTGTATTGCCAACACGTAGCATAACATACATGGTAGGCATTACAAAAATACTCAGTGACTGAATTACACAAATACTCTCTGGAACTCAACTTATGAATACATGATTTCAATTAAATATCTTGGTTTTCTATTCCAACCTATAGTATTATTCAAAATAATAGTTTTCATCTATTAAATTTTCACTATATGCCAGGAATCTCACTAGATCCTTTAAGCATATTACTTATTCTTTTAGAACAAGAAAAGTGCCAGTTTACACCACCTACATTAGAACCTGGTATATAGAACACAGTCAAGAAATGTTTCTCGAATTAATGTATGAAGGAAAGAAGAAGAATGGGAGGCTCAGAGAGATAAAGGAACCTGTTTAGGTCACTCTGATTCTTAGTGACAAGGCAAAACAAATGCCCCCAGATTCCCTGTCCACTACTATTCTTCACATATTATAACAGTGTTACACTGAATGATCTTGAATGCTCAAGAACATTCCTTGAGGGGCGCCTGGGTGGCTCAGTTGGTTAAGCGTCCAACTTCGGCTCAGGTCATGATCTCGTGGTCCGTGAGTTTGAGCCCCACGTTGGGCTCTGTGCTGACAGCTCAGAGTCCAGAGCCTGTTTCAGATTCTGTGTCTCCCTCTCCCTCTGACCCTCCCCCATTCATGCTCTGTCTTTCTCTGTCTCAAAAATAAATAAACATTAAAACAAATTTTTAAAAAAAAGAACATTGCTTGAATATTCAGTAGGCTGAATAAGGGTCCCCCAAAGATGTCAATGTCTGAATCCTAGAACCTATAAACACGTTACTTTAAATGGTCAATGGGTCTTTGCAGGTGTGATTAAGTTAAGGATTTTGAGATGAGATATTACCCTGGATTATACAGGTAGATCCAGTAAAAACAAAACAAAATGCGCGCACACACACACACACACACACACACACACACACACACACACACACACAGTGTTCTTATAAGAGGGAGGGAGACAGATATGACTACAGAAAAGGAATGTCAGAGTGATATGGCATGAGAAAATCTTAACCAGCCATTGCTAGCTTTGAAGACAGAGGAAGAGGCCATGGCCCAAGAAATGCAGGCAGCATCTAGAAGCTGGAAATAGCAGGAAACAGATTGCCTCAGAGTCTCCAGAAGGAATATAGTCCTGCCAACACCTTGAATTTAATCCAATAAAACTTATTTCAAACCTCTGTCCCCCAGAACTGTGAGGTAATAAATTTGTTATTTAAAGCCACTAAATTGGGGTGCCTGGATGGATAAGTCAGGTGAGCATGCAACTTTGGCTCAGATCATAATCTCTCATTTGTGGGTTCAAGCCCCGCATCGGGCTCTGTGCTGACAGCTCTGAGCCTGGAGCCTGCTTCGTGTTCTGTGTCTCCCTCTCTCTCTGCCCCTCCCCTGTTCCCACTCTGTCTCTGTCTCTCAAGTAAGTAAGTAAGTAAGTAAGTAAGTAAGTAAGTAAGTAAATAAATAAAGCCACTAAATTTGTGGTAACTTGTTATAACAGCAATAAGAAACTAATATACTGCTCTAACAATCTTAAATAATAGGTCATAAATGTCAAGCAAGTACTCTCTGAGTCTTAACTCATTCCAGAGTTTTCTACCAGAAGTTTTGTGTTATAGTAGAGACATGGACTTATGTTCATAATTGAACTAATAATAGTAATGTCCTCCAGGAATCTTGAAGGCTCTCCTCTGAGAAGATATTCTGCTGCCTTCCAATTTCTATTGTTGCTACCACGAAATAGCTTTCATTCTAATATTTCTCTTGTGAGTAATCTGATTTTTCTCTCTGGTTACTTTTCGGAAAATTTTTTCTCTGGTATTCTACACTTTCATCATGAAAGGTTGAGTCTTATTTAATATTATTGGGATTTTTTGTATTTCCTGAATCTGAGGATTCATGTCTTCCAAGACTGGAAAATTCCCAACCATTATCTCTTCAGTATGACCTCTTTCCAGTTCTGTCTACCTTGAATTCCTATTAGGCATATATTATATTCTTTCATTTTGTCTTTTTTGATAATGGTTTCAGGAAAAAAGAACTATAAGTAATCGCTGCCCCCCCAAAAAAAACCCTACAAAAGTCTTGGAGATACTATGTTCCCAAACCCAATCTCTAGACTAAAAGATAAAGGTATCTACTACCAATGAAATACTTGATAGGAGAGCCAAGAATTTATCAATTTTTTAATTGTAGGGCTACATTTTTCAGCTAAGTCAAATGAAGGGCCCATCATGATGTAGTTCCCTATAAAATTTTTTTAGGATAGAAAGAGTCTTGGGTCAATTTTTATTGTGCGATATTTCAAACAGACAAAAAAGCACATATAAAATATGTATTAATGTATAAAGTATAATTATATGAACCATCAGTTTAACTACAGTCCTGTTTAAGAAAAAGAATGCTACTAGTAGCTATTTAGCCAACTATGTGCCCCACCCCAATCTAATTCCCATAGAAATACTAATTCCTGTAATACCTCTACCAAAAATAACTACCCCAATTTTATGTTTATAATTCCCTTTTAAAAACACGTACATTACAAACCAATACATTATTCAGCTTTGCACAGTTTGAACTGTAAATGGAACCATTCTGTTTGTATTTGTCATCATCTTGCCTGTCTTGCTAAATGCTGTTTGCAAACTTCATCAGGTTCATATATGCTTTTCATCAGGTTCATTCACTTACTTCGCTCCTTTTCACTATTCCACTACATAAGTACATTAAATTTTGTTTATCCATTATCCTATTTATGGACTCTTATATAAATGTTTACAGCTTTACTTTTACAAATAATACTGCTACACATATTCATGTACCTGTCTACTCTAGAAGTTCAAGAGTTTCCTGAGAGTTTATATTTAAGAGTAGAATTGGTGAGTCATGGGAAATTTGTTATGTTAGTTATCCACTGCTGTATAAAAATGTTATCCTGTATAACCAACCATGAACTTAGCAACATAAAATGACACACATTTATTATCTCACACAGTTTGTTAAATCAGGAATCCCAATACAGCTTAGTTGGATCTTTGGCTTCAAGGGTCTTTCACAAAGCTGCAATCAAGATGTTAGCCAGGGTTGAAGTCTCCTTGGACTGTTCAATTGGGGAAGAATATGTTTCCAAGTTCGTGTGCTTTTGGGTAAGATTCAATTCCTTGTATGCTATCCGACCAATGGCTTCACTTCTTGCTGTCGGTCCACCCTCAGCTGTTTGTTATGTGAGCTTCAGCACAGGGCAACTCACAATGTGGCAGCTTGCAACATTAAAGCTAGTAGAAGAGAGCATCTGCTAGCAAGATGGAAGTCAGAATTTTTTGTAATCTATTTACGACTGACATCTTATCACTTTGTCCATATTCTATTGAAACATGTCCCAGGTCCTGCCCACACCTCAAGGGGAGGAAAGTTACACAAAAATGTATATACCAGGAGGTAGGGATCATTGAGAGCCACCATAGAATCTGTCTACATTTGTCCTAAACCACACAACATAATCCCAAATTGTTTTCCAAAGGGTTGTATCAATTTATATTCCTACCTACAATAACTAAAAAGCTTGGTCTTTTACATCCTCATCAATAATTGTTATTGTCCCACATTTTTTATTGTCAACTGTTAGATATAAAATATGTCATCTAGATACGGTTCTAACCTTCATTTCTCTGATTACCAACGAAGTTTAACATCTTTTCACAGATTTAAAAGTCATTCTTGTTTCCTGTTTCATGAAATTACACTCTCAGTCTCTTGCTCTTTTTTCTATTGTCTTGTCTTTACTTTTTAGAAGTTCTTTCATTATTTGTTAATACAGATTCTAACACCCTGCCTATTTTAAGTGTTAAAATATCCTTTCCCAATTTATGGCTTATAGTTCTACTTTTTATGGTTTCATAATATTTTATATTAATTTTTATGGCTGAATTTATCAATCTTTTACTTAACTTTTTGTGTTTTGGATATTAACAAGATATATTTACTTACCCTGAAGCTATAGAGATAATATGCTATGCTTCTTACTAACAAGTTCTAAAAGTATTTTCCTACACATTAAGTTTTTAATCCATTTGGAACTTTCTGTGATGTAAAGAAGTCATCAATTGTTTTTCCATATGAGAATCATTTGTCCCAGAATCATTTATGGAGTAGTATATCCTTGCCCACCCCCCCAAAGTAGACTAATATGCTATCATGTATTAAGTTCCCCATATGTGTGAGTCTATCAAAATTTGTTCTTATCTTTCATTGTGCTTTTGCTCTAAATACCAACATAATGCTATCTTGTATACCAAAGCTTTGAAATCATTATTGATATTAGGTAAGGCAAGCACCCTTCTGCATTTCCAAAACTATTCTTTCTCTTCAGGATTGTCCTATATTCTAAATTTATTAAAAGAAGCTTGTCAATTTTATTACTGAAAAAAAAAATCTCCTGGAGATTTTGATTGAAATTACATTGAATTTTAAATTAACATGGAAAAAATAATATTAAAAACTAATCTTTACATAGCATTTACTATGTATGGGGACTTTTTTTTTAATGTTTATTTATTTTGAGAGAGAGAGAGTATGAGCAGGAAAGGAGCAGAGAAAGAGGGAGACACAGAATCCGAAGCAGTCTCCAGGCTCTGAGCTGTCAGCACAGAGCCAGACATGGGGCTCGACTTCTAACTGACTGAGCCACCCAGGTGCCCCTGTGAGGCACAGTTTTAAGTGCTTTATATGTACTAATTCATTCATTACTGAGTACTACCTTATAATGCAGATACTACAGATGAGGAAACCAAGACCTAGAGAGAGGATGTACAGATGTGGATGTAGATGTAGATGTAAAGATACTAAGACCACACAACTAAAAAGTTATAGGGCCAGGATTCAAATACATGTATTCCTCCAGAATCTGTTCATATAACCTTTTGTTGACACTGCCTGTGTTAGTTTCCTAGGGCTGCCATAATGAAGTTCCACAAACCATGTGACTTAGAACAACAAAAATATATTGTCTCACAGTTCTGGAAAAGCCCAAAAGCAAGGAGTTGACAGGGGCAAGCTCCCTCTGAAACCCACAGGGTAAGGATCCTTCCTTGCCTCTTCCAGCTTCTGATAGTCACAGACACTCCTTGGCTAGTGGCAATACAATTTCAATCTCCGCCTCTGTCTTCACATTATTTTCCCTCTATGCATGTCAGTTTCTGTGTCCAAATAACACCTTTTTATAAAGTGGCCAGTATTCAGTGGTATTTTGACCTCATTTAGCATGAGCCATCACTTTTTTCCATATTTTGAGGAGCCATCCTAGTAGGAACTTTACACCATCTCCTGGGGTCCTTGCCAGGGTGTTAGATCTTGTATCCCAGGAGAGGGTTCTAAAATCTATAAACTCTCCCTTACCCAATTTTAATTTCTCCCTTGATCAAGTACCCTGAAACACAGTCCCACATATTCTTCCCTGGCTTCTGCTAGTACATAGCTGGCTAGGTCTTTTCTTTCTTTATCAGGTCTAGTATATTTCCAGTTGGATTATGTAGCAACTTTAGCCTAGTTACAACCCTAGTTATAACCCTAGATATAGCTAATAGCCAGGAGAAAAGGTGGGGCAGATCCTAATTAGAAGGATGTCCTACTTCTAAACACTCACATGTTTCAGGGAATTAAGCTTTAGGGGAGGAGTATCAACCCCAAAATCCCCATTCCAACAGTCAGAGTCCCATTCTTTCCTAATAGGGGTCCTGACTTTGGTGTAGCACATATACCTCAGTTGGAAGTTTAATGACTTTTTGGAGCTCAAAAACTCTAAGTTATGGACTGGGTCCTCCACTTTCTCTAACCTCCCTTTAAAATAGATGCAGTCCTCTTTACTGCATCCCAGTAAAAAAAAGTTCTCAGGCCTTTACATTTGGCTTTCAACTACCTGTTATTCACCTTCAGTCTTCTATCATCTTTTTCTAGATCTTCAATAGAGCACAGTAATAGCTAGGCAATCCCGTTGTCTTTTTACTTATATTTTCCACCATATTTTACAAATACCCATAATACTTCACACTAGCTAGGACACTGCCTTGTACCAAAATACCCCAAATCACCACCAGTGAACGTTTTCACAACTGGACCACCATCTTTTCCCAGAGACTATCTGTGCTCTTCCTGCCACCAAGTGCTGGGATCCTAATTGCCCACCAAGCAGTAAATGATACAATTCCAAAACCCCCATCTTATTGCCAGCTTTCTTGGCCTATTCTTATACCAACTGCTGAAGTTTGGGTTCTTCAAAAAGCTGATCATGAGACAGAGGTTAGTGTTCAGGATGTTCATTAGGAAGTGTTCTTGAGATTAACACCTGTGGAAGACAGGGAAAGGAAGCAGAGGGTGAAAGTTCATGTGGAATACAAGTCCAAGAACCTCAGCTGAACCTGCAGGGAGCTCTGAATATGAATTGAGCCATTAAAATTGCCCCACACTGGACAAAAAAAAAATGGCCTTTATATCCCAGCCTCAGTCATTCATTGTAAGTGAGCTGCCCAAGGATAAGGAACCCAGTGGTTCTCTGTAGCTGAGGCACTCCTGCAAGCACAGACAGCTGGAGGCTGTCCACTGATAGATAGCACCCCAGGAAGCTGGCGTAAAAAGGACTACCTAAAAGAAGGATCTAGGTGGCATATATCTATGTCCACCAGAGCTGGGTCTTTGAGACATCTAATAAAACTGACCTTCATCTGACAAGTTTGATCCAAAAGTAAATAAGATAAATGAGACAAAAAATTTAAAGATATTAGGAATGAAAATAGGATAAAACTAGAGATAAAACATTTCAAAAATAGAATATTATGAACAAATTTATGCTAATATATTTGGAAACCATCACATATCAAAAGTGACTCAAGAAGAAATAGAAATATTGAATAAATCTCTAGTTTTAAGAAAGTGAGTTAGTAGGTAAAAATCAACCCCCCAAAAATCATTATGCCCAAAGTGAGTTTTACCAAATGATGAAATAATTCTAAAGTTAAACAAAGTCAGATAAGGAATTAAAAAAGAACATTTTCCTACACATTTATAAATGTTAAAAAATTTTTTTCCTATGATCCCAATTAAGTCAATGTTAACTCTATGTACATAAAATATATAATATAGGTTTGTATTGATATATATTAAATTTAACATGTTTATATACAATCTATACTATATATACATTTTATACACATACATATTCTCATATATATACATATTACATAAAATTAGAAGCCAAATATCTATAAGCTAACAATGGTTGTCCAAGCATGGTAAAGTGGTGGGTTTTATTTTTATTTTTATGGTTTTTGTATGTTACTAATGTCTATAATGAATGCGTACTATTTTAACCAGGGAAATTTATTATTTTTAGTAAAACTAAAAGATATGTACCTCTACTCACTACAGATTCATATTAACAGATTCAGTTAAAAGACTCATGAAAATTTGCTAAATGCATTTCTTTTCGAGACAAAGGGCAGATTAACTATCCATTCACCCCGATTTTCTAAGTGCTACTTTCTATGACAGGAAAGCAAAATTCCTAGAGCATATTATCCCTTTCCTCTGACAAAGTATTAAAAGAAGAATGAGGAGACATGGATCCTAGCCCTAGTCTTGCTTCTAACCAGCAATGTGATTTTAGACAAGTTGCTGACACCCCCTGGTTTTCAGTTTCCTCGACTATAAAAGGAAGAAACTGGATTATAGGGTCCCAACATTCTTTCCAGCTCTACAATCCTGTTATTCTCTAAATGCCTTCACTGGGTTACCCACTGCTCTTACAGAAAGCCTAAACACAAATCTTCCATTTAAACAGCGGAGCTATATTCTCCTACAAACCATAGTTGATATGTATGTACACTTAGGCACTCAATGTCACGATCTAATTCCAGGAAAAACAATTTCCCTGAATGTGAAATATAAAACCCAAATATGCAAAAGATAACCATGGTTATCTATGAGTGGTATAAATTTTTTACTCCCTCTAAAATGCAAGGTTTTGGCATAAGTATAGTGAGAAAAAAATTAAGAAAATATATTACCTGTTCTCAAAAAATATTGCAGCTTAGTAAATATGTGCATAATGCAAGTTGCAAAGTATAGAACAAAAAACACTGTATTCTCTTGATATTTGAAAATTTGCAGTTCAATTTTAACTATTCAAAAGCAAATTGAAAGCCTGTATGTTATAATTTGCCAAGATATTTTTATTGGGGAATCATCCAGAAAACAGATATTGAACCTCTTTCACAGAATTACCTAAGCCAAACTGCCATTCTGGAAGCCTGTTTTAACAGATGTCAGTTGCCAGTATAATATAGCACATGCTATATCTTCAGTAAAATTTAATGATCAAATAAAATAAAATATATTTATTTGTATATATTTTAATTGCTCCCTATGTGACAAAAGGATTATATTTTCAAACTACAGTTGACCCTTGATCAACACAGGTTTGAACTGCATGGGTTCACTGATACATGCTTTTTTCAATAAATACAATACAGTACTGTAAATGTATTTTCTCTTCCTTTTGATTTTCTTTTTTTTTTTTTAAACGTTTATTTATTTTTGAGACAGAGAGAGACAGAGCATGAATGGGGGAGGGTCAGAGAGAGGGAGACACAGAATCGGAAACAAGCTCCAGGCTCTGAGCTGTCAGCACAGAGCCCAACGCAGGGCTCGAACTCACGGACCGCGAGATCATGACCTGAGCCGAAGTCAGCCGCTTAACCGACTGAGCCACCAAGGTGCCCCTCCTTTTGATTTTCTTAATAGCATTTTCTTTTCTGTAGTTTATTGTAAGAAAATAATACGTAATACAGATAACATACAAAATATGTGTTAGTCAGCTATTCGTTATCAGTAAGGCTTCTGGTCAACAGTAGGCTATTAGTAACTAATTTTGGGAGGAGTCAAAAGTTATATGCCAATTTGGGCTGGGGCTTCAAGGGGTTCAGTGCCCTTAACTGCTGTGTTAGTCAGGGTCAACTGTATATTCTAATATAAGTGTGAATTTTCTCTTGATTTTTCTGGAATCTAATAGGAAGCTGTCTGTTTCACACTTGACATCTTTGGGAAAATAATAGGATTTAGAGTATATTCATTTATAATGTTACATAGTTAATAATAATGGCTGACATTTATTGAGTGATTACTATGTCTTGAACACAAGTAAAAGCACAGGTTCTGGAGCTAAACTGTCTGGGCTTCAATCCCTTTTCCACCTCTTAATAACTACATGTTATTTGTCTTTCCAAAACTTAATTGAATTATCTGAAATATGGCAATTAAAATCGTGTCCACTTCACAGGTTTTGATGAGGATTAAATAATTAAATATAAGTAATGTTTGAAACAGTGCTTTGGTATACAGTAACTGCTCAATACTGGTAGCTATCTTTGTTATTATCATCAACGCTCCCAGAACAATCACATGAGAGATTCACTATTACAATACTCACACATAGATAAGAAATAGGCACAGAAAAGTCGAACACTGAACCCAAGTCACAAGGATAGTCAATGGTGAAGTTGGGGTTTCAATGCAGATAGTTTAACTCCAGGAAAAATAATCCTAACAATATAACCAACAAATATTCATTAAGCATCAAACATGCCCCAGGTTTTGGTCTACATACTTGGTATACAATGAAAAACACAACTATCAGGCTCTCTGTTCTAATAGAACTTAACATTTTGCGTTGCCCACAGAAACTTAGCTGCACATGATGTCTAGGTTTGATGGTACCATCAAAACAATTCCTTGGGAGGAGCTTGAGGAGCTTGACCTAAGAAGTTCATGGCAACTCAGAACTACTTGGAGCTGCAAGTTCCATGAAGACCCCGTGGGCAAGAAGGCACAGCCCTGCAACAATCCAGTGATCTTAACCCTGGGCAAGAGCAATACCCTCTGGCAGGTTCAGTCATCACTCAGTGTCCACTTTTTCCCATATTGTGGTCTCCTGTTTTCTTGTTTCCCCAGACTCCTCACCTGCTTCACATCACAGCACCTTCCAGTGACCTCCAAGTAATTAGATCTGGCTGCCACTCAAGATCCCACCTTGCAGCCAATGAACTAAGCATCACTCCCTCAATGCTTTCTAGGACTAACACGGCATACACTCTGGCTTGCCCTCTGCCCAGCTGGCCTTGAGCCAGCCATAACAATAGGACAAAAGCCTCCCGACTTCTGAGCAATGCATCTAAAACTAAAGTTTAGAACAGAGCCTGAATATCAACTCATAGATGACTGAACAATAAGAAAATTTCTCAAAATGATAATCTCAGCTTCTGCCTTCCTTCCCTCCAGCCACAACCCCCCTCCCTCCACATATTACCTGGAAGCATAGCCAGGTTCTAACATGGCAGCCTGCCCATCTGCTCAACAGAATTGCCTGAAACAGAAAATAAATCCTCTGCTCATATGGTTGACAAGCTGGATGACTAATTGCAAAGAAGACCAGTAATTTATTGGAATAGAAATTGAGGTCATTTAGGCAGGATTTTAAATACTTTTTTCCTAGCCAATTTTTCAAATTGACTTAAAGAAATGTCACTCTCTAACAAGCTGAAAGTGCATCAATGCCCTAATCTGACTCCATTCTGTTCTTTTAGCCAGGCTCTCTGTTCTCCTGCCATTTCTCCATACAGTAATTGAATGCTGGATGTTTATGCTACACATTACACAGCATTTTTTGCACTTGTATTAATTTCTCTTCATGATACAGGAAATACAACTCAATCGAAAAGAACAGGATTCAGAGTCAGAAGCTATAAACTAACATCTCAGTTTGTCACTTAGTAGCCACGCCGTTGGATCAGTCACCTCTCTGCCCTCAATTGCACTGTCTGTAAAACCAGGTAGCACCTGCTCTACGCATTTCCCAGAAGTGTTATCAGGTCAAGTGAGCTATGAAGATCACATTCTTGTGAACAGGAAAATTATAAACCTCCATATAATGGATAGTTATCATAGAGGAGATGTACTGATATTTCCTAATCCAAGGACTACAAACAAGAAATCACTGCATAAAATCAACGAAACACAGGAAATGTTTCTCTTTATTTATTCCAGGGTAAATACTTCACTGAGCCTCAGTCTTCTCACTTCCTTCTTGCATCTTCTATTGGGGGTGAAGGAAAGAAAACCTCTCTGAGCCTCACTTTTTTCACAAATACTTCTACCATCAGGATAAAGTGATAAATACAAAGGAAAGGAAACGGTGTTTGGTGGGGAGGGATGTCTTCCCTAAGGATGTGACATTTAGCTGAGCTGTGAAAGAGGCAGTAGGTATTAACTGGCTATGGCGGGGTGTGGGATAAGCAGCACACAGTCTGACACTCCTCCAGGCCAGGCAAACCCAAGCAGACCTGAAGATCAAGGTGAGTCTGACAGTGGAGAGTCAGTAAGGGCTACATCATTAAGGATTTGGGACTTTATCCCAACATCAATGGGAGAGCTGTGCATACTGGCAGAGAAAATTTCCTGAAGCATGGCAGATCCTGTCACTACTCTGTGTAGGCAATGCTAGTGATGACACTGTCAGAACAAATTCTAGATTGTTAACAATGTGGTCAAGCTTCTTCCCAATCAGGGACAAACCTATAATTCCAGAGGTTTCTCCTCGCCTGTGTGTCTCTTACTCCAGCCAAATGCACATGCTCTGTGCTGCAACATTACCCCACAAAGTATTTTTTTTCCACAAGTGGTTCATATGATTTCCTCTGCCTGAAATGCCCTCCAATCTCTTTCTGCCCTTCTGTCCCTGGAAAAGACCTACCCATGTTTTGTGGCCTAGTTCTAAGGCCACCATCTGCAAGAAGCGTCCCCAATCCTCCTAAACATACAGGACCTCTAAACTTGCCTACAACTCAGTAGCGCTCCTACTGTGCTTATCATGTTCTCCCTCAAGTTGTAATTATTTGGATATTTTTCTTCTCTCCTGTACTTGATTCATAAGCTCTTTGAGCATGTGGGCCATGCCGCAATCATCTTTGTGTTCCATATGCCTAGTTCAGGATAGAGGTGAATGAATATTAAATTATGGCATGCAAAATAAAAGCAAGAAATTAACCTCATTGATAGCATAGTGTATTGCATTTTTAGCCCTTAATAGGATAGTCATTGATATTATTTCTATAAAAGTAAAATAGCATCTGAGGTATCATCATTTTTATCTGCAGCTAAATTTCAAAATATGATGTACTTTCTTCAAGTATTATGAGTAAAGATGCTAGAAACATTCTTTTACAAGCATTTCACATATTTTTACTATCACACAAGTATCACCCACAGTACATTAGAAACCTAGCAAGTCCTTCCACAAACTAAGAAATACATTTTCTCTGGGAAAGATAGGGTGTTTTCAACTGTTCTTGGTGAGTTATTTAAGGAAATCTAAAGTACAAATAATCAAACTTACATAAAACCTACCCTTAAGCATACATTTTTCTCCCTGCATTTGAGATGTCTAATCAGTTAGCGTTAGTTTTTCTTTTGAACTTTCAGAAAGGTTAATCTTTCAAATCTTAATGTGCACATTCATTAAAGGCTTACTTACAGTTAAAAAATCATAATTCTCTTGTCTTAGTTTCATATATTAGTAGGAACACAGATACCTAGTAAAGGCCACATTCTGTAAGTAAGACTCTAGGCTTTTCCAGAGGCTTGGGTATCCACAGCATGCTAACATATATACTAGAACAAAAAGACCCTGTAGGCCCTTTGTGAAGGTAAAACGTTCTATGTTTAATAACATGGAAGCAGCATGTAAGATTTTTTTAACTAAGGAATTAACTTGAAAATTCAGGCCTGAAAAATATTTATCTATAATAGTATTAAGTTTACAGGTATGTGCAGAATTTAGTAAAACACAATACAAAGGAAGTCCAAGTTTATTTATTTATTTATTTTTTAGTTTATTTATTTTGAGAGAGAGGGAGAGCACACGCAGGAGAAGGGCATAGAGGGAGAGGGAGAATTCCAAGCAGGTTCCACACCACCACCACCACAGAGCTCGATATGGGGCTTGAACTCAGGAACCATGATGTGAGCCAAAGTCAGAAGCTTAACTGACTCAGCCACTCAGGTGCCCCTAGAGGTCCAAGTTTAGATGGAGACATTATACTGACACAGGGTGTTCCATGTCTTTGAAGTGAGAAACCACTGTGCTCACAATGGAACCCTCCAAATCAGACAAGGGTAGAACTGTCTAGAAGAAATTAAAAATCAGGAAAGGGTGTAGTAGATGATAGAGCATGGGCGGGGGGTGGAGGGCAGGGAGTGATGGGGTAAGCAGAAAAAACAGCATGCCCCAGAGTGTTGATAGCGAAAAATTATCAACCTGGTCCCAAAGTCTTAACTCCAGCCAACTCATCCATGATCAACACCATCCACAGCAAACAATAATAGGGATAAAGTGCCAGGCAGCCAGTCATTTCCCATGGCAACATCATGGACCTTCTACTTTCATCCTCACTGTTCCCACCCTGATGCTCATATATGTGGTTCATTCTCACACTGATGTGTTCTGACACTAACAAGCGCCAGGCTCTGTTCCTGGCTGTGGGAACACCACAGTGAATAAGGTGAAGTTGCAATGCTGAAAGGTACTTTCCAAAGGAAAAAATGGGATACTGTAGGAAAAATGAGGGTCAGGAGGCAGGACAGGCAGAAACCATAAGTGCTATGTACTAATGGGATTTATAGTTTATAAATATTATACCAATGTATTATACATATTAACTGAAATATTATCTTCTCTCATCACTTTTATTTGGAGCTAAATTAAACATAAAAAGGTGAGAGTTTGAGACAGCTTTTGTATCCCAGATAAGGTATGCTTGGCTCATGAACAGCTCTTGAGTGTGTCTACATATAATTTCAATAAATGAAAAGCTTAGATTTTATGTGTACACTTCAGTGAGCTTTGATAAATGTATGCGCCCATATAATCACCACTCTAATCAAAATATAAAGCATACCCATCACCGTAGAGAATCTCCCTCTTGCCTGTTTCCAGCCAACAACCCCCCCACCCCAAAACTACTACTCTGACTTCTAACATTATAGTTAGGTTTTGCCTGTTCTAGAATTTCGTATAAATTGGATCATATAGAAGATATTCTCTTATGGTTAATGTCATTCAGTCAGCACAATATTTTTGAGATTAATTTATGTGGTTTACATATCAATAATTGCTATAAAGTCCATTGTATTAATATGTTAATGTGTTTATCTCTTCACCTGTTGGTGTACACTTGGCTTTCTTCAAGTTTAGGACTATTATGGGCAAAGATGCTAGAAACATTCTTGCACAAGCTTTTTTCATGCATATATGTTTTTTATTTCTTTTTGATTAAGTATTTAGGAATAGAATTAGTAGATCATATGCTGACTCATTACAGAGAATGAACTGGGAACAAAATTAGACTCAAAGAGACAAGGTAGAATGTTTATACAGTAATTCAGGTGAAGGATGATGAGGTCTTGAGCTAAGGTAGTAAATGATAAAGGAAAAGATGGAACACGAATGGAATTCAGACATATTCAAGAAACAGATTTGAAAGGAGTTTTTAACTGATTGTCTATTACAAAGGGAAGCAAACAGAGATTATGTTCAAGTTTAAGGCTTGGGCCACTGTGTGTAGGTAGAGAGGCTCGCTATGAAAAAGGTAAGAGATTTTTGAGAGGTCCAAATGCCCAGGACAATAGGGGCCAAAGTTCCTTCCTGATCCCAAAAGTACATCAAACAGTCACACAACTGGGCTCCTTAAGCTGGCTAATGATTGGCACCCCTTCCAACCAATATCCTTTAAATATTCACACAGTGGAAGAAGTAGAAACTGATTTTTATTAATACAATTACATATATATAAAGAAATGTATATAATATAATAAAATTATTTTGTAAAAAAGATTTAACTACCTATTTACTACCACAGGCAAAAGCAGCTAATAGCCAGGAAAAAATTGGGAAGTGGCAGAGGTTAAACATTCCCCACTTCTGTGTGATACTTTATTTCTCTCTCCAGTTTTCTTTTTTAAATTTGTTTGAAAGGTAAACATTAGAAAACTTCTAAAGGCTTACATTTAAAGGTTTGAAATTTAGATAATAACACAGAACACTAATTCCTGGTAAATGGCATTAACTGTGCATCTTTAGTTTCGGAATTTTGGCAGAAGCTATAGACTTTAAGTCCCTACTACTGTACACCACACTTCTGAGAATACAGGTTGTGATAAACACGCACATAGAGAGAGACACAGACACATGCACACACATACACAGATACATACACATGTACACACCAGATTTATGGTCCATTTTGGCAAGAGAGAAAATGCTACATTTTGCTGATTTATTCCAGACATGTTTGCCCTTTTTAGATCAGCATTTCTGGCAGCTCTGTACCTGCTGCCTTCAAACCTAGCCCCATTTATGCCCCCTGTTGACCTTCCTACCCAAGACAGTGGAGGCTCTACGTAAGGCTGTGTCCTCAGGACTCAGGCTTGGTGATGCTTCAGCACTGTGTGGGTTCTCCAGACAATGGTCAGTCAGACAGGCTGGGGGAGGGGCCACATCGACCCCATCAGCAAATGAAGTGGTGACTCTACCTTGAAGCCACTGTGCAGAGAAAGCTTGGGTTCTGACGGAGTCACATAGACATTGGCTTGAATGACCAGGCATTCTGTGTTGTCTGTGCAACCCTGAGTAAGCACATGATCCCTCTGAACCTCAGATGTTCACGTGCAACCTAATTGAACTTGGCCCTCGGAAGGGATGTAGCTGGATTTCACCTTGAGGCAGCAAATCTGTCCACAGGTCCGTTTTGGAGTTTTGGCACCTCTGCTATTGGTAAGCAGCAAATCAAATTCCATAAACAATGCCATCCCTGAATGACAATTCACTCCCATGTCATTTCCTCTAGTTTCTTTTCACATTAAAAAGCCGTATGCATGTCAACATAATCACTAAAAGAGTAAAAATGTAATGGTTTCAGAACAGTTTGTTACCCCACCCAGCTAAATATCTACCTCATGGGATCTTGGGTTTAAATGAAAGGACATGTGATTCTCCCAAACGCCACAAGATAATAACATTTTAAAAGGATGTGTCACAAGTTCTAAAGATAAATAAAAAACAAAAATACGGTTAAAGATAATAGAAGGATAAAAACAATACAAGGACAACACCACTGAAAGAAGATCAATATTTGCATACATAAATCATAGTATTTTATATTTCACTTATTTATTTAAAAAACCCTTACTGTTGTCTTGCTATGACCACATATGCATAAAGAAGTGAGGATGGCAAGATAAACAAGCCATGAAGTTTATCTTCTGGAGAGGAAAACATGAAACCATTGATTATAATACACAAAAAATGATAGAGCCTTCATGGAGATGAGTTCAGAGTGTGTGTGCCACACAGAATGAAAGCCCCAGCTAGAGAGAGTGGAGAGAGAAGCTTCCAGAGAGTGGAAACATCTGGGTGGAGACCTGAAGCATGAATCGAACAAGGCAAGAAAATGTACTTCACAAGCATTGCTTGCAACTGCTCTTTGCATTAAGGAAGTGAAAAGAAAATAAGTAGAGTAGGGTGCTTGGGTGGCTCAGTCAGCTAAGCACCCGACTTCAGCTCAGGTCATGACCTCGCAGTTCTTGAGTTCAAGCTCCTCAAAGCTCCTCATCAGGCTCTGTGCTAATAGCACAGAGCCTGGAGCCTGCATCGGTACTATGTCTCCCTCTCTCTCTGCCCTTCCCCACATGTACACGCGCCCATGCGCTCACTCACGCGCACGCTCTCTCTCTCTCTCTCTCTCAAAAGTAAACAAAAATTTTTTCAAATTTCAAAAAAATTTCAAAAAAAATTTTTAAAGAAAGAAAATAAGGATGATTTCATTAATTTAGTCCAAAAATAAGTATTACAAAGTTAGTCTCAAACGGTCTATATATAAATATACTTTAACAAAGGTAATAATTTACTTTTTTAAGTTTATTCATTTACTTTGAGAGACCACGTGCTTGTGCGCAGCAGGAAAGGGACAGAGAGAGGGAGAGAGAATCCCAAGGAGGCACTGTGCTGTCAGTACAGAGCTCTAGATGGGGCTCAGATCCCACAACCTTGAGATCATGACCTGTGCCCAAAATCAAGAGTCAAACGTTTAACCTAACCTAACCTAACCTAAACGCCACCCAGGCGCCCCATAACAAAGGTAATAATTTAAATATTTACTGAGCTCTTTTTCATGTGTTTAGCACTATACAAAGCGCCTTATAAGCAGTGCCTCATTTAACTATCACACCGATAACTATCACTCCTAAGTGTGCACCATCATCACTGTCATTCTATAGATGAGAAAACATAGGTTTAAGGAGGTTAGGTAACTTGCTTAAGATCATGCAGCTAATTAGTGGGAGACAATTCAAACCCTCATCTGACGGCAAAATACAGCTTCTCCTATGAGCAAATGTATACATAAAAATATATACAGAGATAACATGCATTTTTTAATGTATCCCATTGTAGCTGAAGAGCTGTTTCTGTAAACCCTGAAACATACGTGCTGAATAAAATCTGCAGATTATTCTCAGGCAGAATACATTTGATGTGTTTGACAATAATCAAATTATTGGTGCTGATTTAAGGTGCTACTGCTAGAATCCTCTCTGGCTTCAATGCAGGCTTTTCCGTAACTATCCAGCAGTGCAACACAACTGCGCTGGCATCCCTGACAAGCTTGCAGAGGTTACAGGGAGGCTAAAACGTAGGAGCACCAGCTTACTTCCTTAATTACTGAACAAAGTACAAGTGGTCACCAGGGGAAAATAAAATGCCTCCCTTTATTAACTAGACAAATACAATAGAAAAATTATGGTTTCTAAGCAATATTTATCTTGCAGTAACTTCTCAGCAAATTTATTCCTACTAGACAGGAATGGATAATTGCACCCGAGGTAAGATGATAATATTAAAAAAAGATAAATTAAAAATACCAATAATTAAATATTGCCTATGAAGTGAAGCTAACGCTAATTAGACATGGTAAACAATAAAGGAAATTCATATTGAGTTGTCCAACTAAAACGGAGATTTTCTTTTATGTGATTCTCAGTTGTAGAAGTATTGTTTTCACTTAATAAGCTTAATCTATATGATTAGCAATACAATAATTTCCCCTAAGTGTTCACTGCTATTAGACACAAGGGCTTGACAAAAAATAATAATAATAATAGTTGTCTTAACTTTGCTTTTACCCCTGTGATTGCTATATGGATATTTAGCCACATTGAGGGTATAGGTAGGTGACACAAGACTTCAGATTTAGACAATTTTTTACTCCTCTCTTGCCCTGCCCCACCCATCATGCATCCAGTGTTTCAGAAACTGCAAAAAATGAAGAGATAATTACATAGATAGAATAATTCCAGTTCAGGCGATCTCCTCTATTTTTCTCTTTCGATTCTTGTTGCCATTTATGTAACATGCTGAAATCGAGAGGCAGATGCACGTGACATCACAAAGATGGTCTGTTTTTCTTCTTTCTCATGCACATGCTTCTTTCCGTTCCAAAGATGCAGGTAGAGCAGGCGATCAAAAATTAACCCACTAGGGCCCATGGACACTGCACTGCAGAGGTTAACCATAGTTAAATGCCTATATTCATGCAGAGTTTAGCCATATAAAAGCCACATTTTAAGTACTTACACTAAATACGATTTTGTTAAATATAGTAAAGGAAGAACTTTCCAGGTCTTAGATCTAGATGCATAATGAGATTTAAGAAAGCATTAGTAATTACAGTGTTGATAAAAAAAGAAAAATGAATCTAGTTGTGGATACACAATTATATGCATAAACCTACGTGCACACGCACACACATATACACACTCAGATGCTTCGGGAAATGTTTTATAAGCCTGTATCTGTGCACCGTCTCCTTTTTTCAAAGACATAACAGAATTCTTTGCCCTTTTTTCTTAAAAGGGTTGAAGGCCATTTAACCAACCTGCTAGACAGAATCTCTTGCTAATGAACAAGAATCAGGCAGAATGTTAAAATAGTACGTATTTGCTTTCAGTGCATTTTAGCCCCAAATGGACTAAACAGTGGTGTCAGCAAGTGAAGGGAAGATAAGGGACAGACTAAGAATACATCATGTGGAAAAAATTGCATTAGGCCAAGGGAACAATATTCTTCAAATACTGCTGAGGCTGGGTTATTAAGAAATAAAATTTAAACAAAGAGAGGGAAAAAGATGCGCCTAGGTCCTGCTGAAATATTGCTCTGACACTGTCAAATTTAAATGTGTATTTAAATGTGAGAAATGTAAGTGTATATCTGCTCAAAAAGAAATATATATATATGAACATACATATGAATATACACACATATATAACTGATACCTTTTTTCAGGAAAGGTGAAAATTACTTTTGCACAAGAGAAAATATAATCATATCCTCAGCCCAACACCAGGTTACATTATATTCATGCACTGTCTATCATGCAGAATAGCTGAGGTCATTAGGGTAGAATTGTTGGAATTAACCTTCCTTTGCTCCTTTGGTTTTTAAGAGGCCAAGATCAAAGAGCAGGTCCCATCAAACCCATTAAAATAAAAACATAAATTGTTGGGGGCTGGGGAAGGACTCCCAGGA
The DNA here is from genome assembly GCF_027475565.1 of Acinonyx jubatus. Classification (NCBI taxonomy): domain Eukaryota; kingdom Metazoa; phylum Chordata; class Mammalia; order Carnivora; family Felidae; genus Acinonyx; species Acinonyx jubatus. The sequence continues at coordinate 187,599,538 of NC_069382.1, forward strand.
AAATTACCCCTCTCTTTTTACCCTTTTAGTACAAAGCATTATTGCAAAGAACTTCACTTTATTTAGATCCTTTTCAATACACTACCTATAATTCAAGTGAGAAGAAGGTTGGTTTGATTTGTAGGAAAAATCTTCATAGGAAGGAAAATAAGAAAGAATTAGAGTTTTAAATAGGCCTTTCTGAGCTTACAGATAAATCTGTTCGTTGTATATGTATCATTTCCAAATGTGGGACCGACCCTGAAACCCGGCTGTCTTTGCTGAGACCTATCATTGTGCTTATTTATTCCTGTGCATTATCCTGTAATGGCCCCACAGAGATGATCTTCTTTCAGCACCATCTGCTACTAGGAAAAACAAGAACATACACTACACCTGTTACAAGCTTCCCCACATTCTAAGTCTTCTCTCTAGGCAAAATGGTAAATTATGTAAGCAATAAACAGCAATCACCAGCTGATAGGGAGAGACAGGTCTTGATTCCGGCACATTTTAATCAAGTTTCTAACTGGTATTGAAACTGGGAAAGTGAATTATTTGGCCACCTAATCTGTAGGGCATGTCAGTGCTTAACACCAAAAATGTGGCCAGCTGGTTATCCAAGGACTGTCTTGGGCTTTGCATTATGCTGATGCAATTCCTTCCAGAAATGTTGTCTGGCATGAATATTTGTGATCAACAGACTAAGAAAACACAAAACCTGCTTGACATCCATACTTGTGAAGTATATCTACATTAATCCAATATATATTTATTGAGTCCCTTCGAGGGCCAGGTGCTATTCTAGCCACTGAGGAAGATGGTCTTTACACCACAGCAGAAATCCACATGCTCCCCTTTACACTAAGCTTCCCAGCCCTCGAGTTGGCCAGGTCTTTACATTCATCAGTTTCTCCCTGCTGAGGATAACCCAGAAGCAATGTCGACTTGAAGCCAACTTTCTAAGAGCTCTCCAGAGCCAAATGTTTTCTAAACACCCCCAAAGGCTACTCCTGCACATGTTGCTTCACAAAAACTACATAGATGAAAAACTTCCTTTTCTAGGAAAAACCAATTATCTCGTGCTAAACACGTTGATTTTTTTAAGCCTGCTGTTTTACCACAGGTTATTGTTTTACTTATCTATGCATCAAACAGAAAATATTTATTGAAATCAACTATAGCACCAGTATTCTATTAGATGTTTATGAAGAACACAAAAGATTTTGGTATTTCACACTGGAAGCAACTAAAACTTCTGAAAACCTACACTGTCCCAGGCACTGCTAGATACATCTCATCAAAGTTCCTCATGGATCCTTAATCTTAACTGGGCAACATAATTCACCTAAAGCAATTAGATAATAACTGTAATCTCAAATTGTATGTTACTGACCATGAATCCTATATAGATAGAAACAAGGGAGAGAACAGAGAGGACTAGCCTCATCAGAGAAGGCTTTGTGGAGCAGGGAGAGTTTGATCTGGACTCTAGGAGAGAAAGGATCTCTATAAGGAGAAAGAAGGACAGTGCAAAGAAAAATGATCACAACAGCTGAGAAACAATGGTATGGATAAATCAATAAAGATCTATAGGCAGGAGTAAAAAAAAAATCACCTATCCTCCTAAGTTTGGGTCAGTACCATTGCACGAGTACACGTGTGGGTGTATGAGCACTCTTATGTACTGTAACTTAGGGTATGTCTGACCTTATATAATCCATTACATGTGTATGACGGAGAGACAAAGAGAAAGACTATCTGATCCATTCATAATGTATCATTACAGAATTGCTTTATGGAATAATACCATCTCAAATTGCAATAACATGCTTATACACATTATAAAGAAATACTACTAAAATTCTCATCCCATAATTAGAATTATATCTTGCAAAATGCTTATCTCCCTTTTGAATAGACAGTCTTAGGAACAAATGAATAGCTTGTCTATTAATTAAATGTGTTAATCCTTCACATTACTATTTTGATCAGGTAACTTTGGAGAGGAGACTATAGAATGCTCTCCTACACTGATAAATCTAAATTAATTGCCACCTCACAGGAGACAGATCTAGGCATTGTTACAGACAGCCCAATAAATATACTTACTAAATGCAAGGCAGCGGTCAAAAAGTGTATAAATTAGACTACATTAAGAAGTGAATAGATAATATGAAAAATGCCATTAAACTGTAACATAATCCAATGAATGGGGCATCCTCACTTTTATGTATAATGCATTCAGCTCACTTTCCCTCCAAAGACAAATACCTTTGGAGGTAATAGGGAATGCAAAGGTCCAATGAAGGGCAACAAGATCACTAAAGGCCTGTGCATGTGGCAGGAATAAGGAGAATGTCCGCAGAATGTGAGATGAAAACTACTTTGCCCACTTCATCCAGGGAGGTGAGAGGGACAGAATTCACAAATTCACACCGAATGATGAAAAGATACCATCATAGAGACATGAAATCATCCCAGAGGAAAACACAAGGTAGAAAAACCAACAAGATGCATGTGTTGTATCAATCAAGACAGTCCAATTTCCTTTCTTCACTGCATGGGGATCCCAAAGCTTTGGAAGCCCTCCGTGGGGGTCCCAATGTCTTCTCTAACAAGAAAGGGGAAGGTCATTGGGAGGTCACAACTGAAAAAACTAATAAGGCCATACTCACTAATTTGCTTTCTGATGTTTCCTGATTCAAAAAGGAAAAGGTACAAATAATACAAAGCCTGTATTAACTGAGCTAAGCCCCAGCATCTTGAGAGCACAGAGTAACAAAGAGAACAGACTCAGAACCAACATGGCCCTGGTTCAAAGCCCAACTTGGACACACACATGTTAAGTGAGCTCAAGCAAGTTACCTAACCTTTCTGTGTCTTCATTTCTTCATCATTGAAATAAGCATGGTAATAATAGTCCCTATTCTATAAGGTTGTTGTGAGGGCTTAAATACATATGAGGTGTTTACAACTGTGCTTAGAAGGTACTATTGGCCATCAGCCATGTAATCATTGTTCACAAGTTTAAAACACAGTTTTATGGACAGCTTCCAAATGGCAGGCACCATCAGTCCTCACAATTCACTACTAGTGCTATGGATACCTCCATTTTGCTGCTAATGAAACAGAAGCACAGAAGGGTTAAGTAATTTTCCCAAGGTCACACAGCTAGTTAGTGTTAGATCCTGGCTATGAACCCAGACAGCCTGGCCTCCAGGATCTGAGCATTTCAACTTAATACTTTACCCACCACTTGCAATTATTGGGTTCCCTCCACTATCATCAAAAAAAATAAAAAGGCTGAAATCTGACATCTCTCTCTGTTTTGTTTTGTGTTGCTTTTTGTTTTACTTTGTTTTGTTGCTGCCTGGGAGTGAAGGGGAGAAATAACACCTGGGATAGAAGCTCCAAAAGGGCAAGACCCTTATCTGCTTTATTGACTGCTATATCCCCCAATGCCTAAAACAGAACCTGACATAGAGTAGGTACTTAAAATTCATGTATTAAATGGAAATGATGAATCAATGTATGCCCATAGGAGTGTATTTATGATACATATGAATCTAATTATCATGCAAGACAAAAATGTGTTTTTGTTGGGGAGGTGGAAAAGTTGAAAACAGCTATTTCTGGAGGGTCTGCAAATCGTTCTGATTTAGGAGAAGTAGTCTTAGCCAGAAAAGAGGAGATGGGTAGATGGCCCCTAAAGCTTCCAGCATGAATCAGGTTGTGTGTGGCTTTCTTGGAGCTTGTAGGAAAGACAGAAATGAAATATCTGCTCTGTATCAGGCACTCAGTACTAAGCTATTTTGGACAGTGGTTGCATTTAACTTGGAGAATACAGACAACAGCCCAGGTGGGCAACAGTGTCAGATGAGGGGAATCAGGGTAGGGCTGAGGAATAGTGAAGGGCAACAGTTGGGGACTCCAGAATTTTCCTGTGGGAAGCACTTAGGGGTAGCATACTTAGGTGACGCCAGAAAACATGCCTTGAATGTGTATAAGACTTCAGTTTTTTCTTAAATTGTGATTTGAAATGGGTTTGTAGATAGAGATTAACATAGAAGGGACCTCTAGCTGCTCTTTCCTACCCCTTGGCTCTGCTCTTAAAAAGCAGATTCTTGACTACCATGGAGAAGTAATCTTCTGCAGGGCAAAAAAATGGCAGCAGGTTAAGGGAGGGTTTGGACAAAGAAAAAAAAAACACAGTGAGAGTGGCATCTGACGAGAGGATGGATAACAGTTCAACATGATTTCAAGCCCACAAGATATTTTTGGACCTGCCACTGCCACCCTATTCTCAGCCAGTCACCCTGTCATCATGGCCGCCATTTGCTGAGTACCAGAAGCCTTGAGCTCTCCCTAGCTAGGTGACATCAGCTGGGCTGAGTCTGGCTCTACTTGGCTGTTTGAGAACAACTTCTCAAGCCACTGACCTGAGGAGAAACATAAACCCTCCCAGTAACCCTTATAGCAGAGGGACCAACTGGAAATGCCAGCTGGGAAAACAAAGGCTGGCACTGGATAAAGAGATTTTTCAGAGATTGGCTTAACTCACCTTTTCACCAGCATGCTTGTCCCTCTCCTAATCCCACTGGCCACTTATCTATGTGAAAGAACATGGTGAGAACAGGGAAAAGCCAGCATTTATGAAGGCTCTACTATGTGCAGACATTGTATACAAGCACAAAGACAATTCCATAGTGATGCCTCGGTGGCTCAGCTGGTTAAGCATCTGGCTCAGGTCACAATCTCACCGTGAGTGTGAGCCCCACGTCAGGTTCTGTGGTGACCGAGCCAAGCCTACTTAGGATTTTCTCTGCCCCCTTCTCTCTGTCTCTCCCCTGCTCATGTTCTTTCTCCTTCTCCCTCTCTCTCAAAATAAACAAACTTTTTAAACAGGGGAAGGGGCAGAGAGAGAGAGAAAGAGAGAGAGACAGAACCCAAAGCAGGCTCCAGGCTCTGAGTTGACAGACTCAGCTGACACGGGGCTTGAACTCACAAACCATGAGATCTTGACCCGAGCTGAAGTTGGACGCTTAACCAACTGAGCCACCCAGGTGCCCAAAAATAAATAAACTTTAATAAAAAAAAATTCTACAGATATTATCCTATTTTTATAATTAAGGACCAGAGATATTATAAAATGTCCCCATAGTCACAAACTTGAAAGAAACAAAACTGAATTCAAACACTATCCAGATGAACTCAAAGCTCTTTCCAATCTATTATGTTCCCTCCGAGTACAGATCATGCCTACATATTTTGTCAGCCAGCAACTATAGCACTTGTATTCGTCAGGGTCCCACAAAGATAGGAGATTCACAACAGAATGATTTGAGAAGAGTTTATTTAACAAAGTGGCTTTTACAAAGTTTGGATGTATGAGAACCAGAAGGGATAGCACAATAACCTGGAGTTAACTGTGGCAACTGAGCTACTAGCACCCCTGAGCCCAAAGAGAGGAGGGAGGGTGTGATCACCAGAATATTCAGAAGGAGGAGGTCATATAAAATTAGTCCCAAGGGTTAACCCCCTCATGAGAGGCAGTGACCTTCAGTCCAGGGCACTCTCAGTCTTAAGGGATCTTACAGGAAAGGTAAATATATCCCAACCCCTCCCCTCTCTTTCCCAGCTTGTGCCAGGGAACTATTAGCCCAATCAGAAGCCCAAAGCAACCCTGTTGATATAGCCCATGTAAGTCAGCATCCCAGGGCAGAGGAGAGAGAAAGAGAGAATGGAGAAGGCATGGAGGAATAAACTGAAGATATCTAGGACTGCACTGTTTAAAAAAGATAATAAAAAGGTGAAATCTGAAAAGATATCTCTTGCCTTCTCCCTAGTTTTCCCTAAAACAACTTACTCATCAAGATCACTGGATATATGCTGCTTTCTAAGCTTCTTGGACAGCAATGTAATTGTCTATGAAACACAGAAATCAATTCAATTTAGCGAGTGTTTTTGCCTAAAGATGGTCTCCAGTCTGAGACCACGATGATCCACAAGATGACCAGATCACAATAACATGGGGTGAGGAGGTAAAAGGTAAAGGAGAGAAAAGCATCAGGGGTGAAGATGTTGCCCAATAACTACTCCCACTTTACATTCGTGTTCAGCCTCTACTCTTGGTGGGAGGTCCAGCCCAGCAAATAGCAATCTCAAGCATATGTGAAAGATGATGCTCCTAAGCAAGGAAGAAAATAGCCCTGGGGGCTGACACTCAAAAATGTCAAGATAGATTCAAATTGTTAACCTTTTTACTTGTACACTTAAAGAAAGTGTTTTTATCAAGCCATTTAAATGCTATCTACCTGCTTCCCTGAAAATGTGTTCTAAGAAAGCTTTGTCTCTTGTGATCTCAAATCTGTAGCCCTTTTCTATATGTCTCTTGTTCTTTCCTTTTTGGGATGATAAACACAGACTGCATAGTTGGCCAACTTTTGCACCTTTGTTATCTTTTTCTTTTGTCTCTTCACTCATGAAGAGTTTTAGCAAACATCTAGAAGACATGACAAAAACAATTACATTGTGCTTTACAATGTGTGCTTTATATTTCATCCTTTTTTAGGTCTTTTTAAAATTTATTTATTTTTGAGGGAGAGAGAGCACGAGCAGGGGAGGAACAGAGAGAGATGGAGAGAGAGAATCCCAAACACAGGGCTCAAACCAATGAACTGTGAGATCATGACCTGAGCGAAAATCAGGAGTCAGGCTTAATTAACTTGAGCCATCCAGGTGCCCCCTCATAGTTCACCTCAATTTATATTCACAACAAACTTCATGATGTCAGCTTGGAGAATATTAGCATTCCCCTTTGACACACATGGAAATTGAGCCCATAGAAGAGTGAACTTCTCTATACTCACATGGCACAGACTAGCCCACAGTGACCTGCAAGGCTCTATGTGACCTAGCTGGACCTCCCTTTCCTGCCCCATCTCACACCATTCACTGCTTACTCACTAAGGTCCAGTCACATGGACTTTCCTTCTGCTCCTCCAACACATGAATTCACTCTGTCCAGCCACTGCATTTCTCTAGGACATTCTCCTTCATATCTTCATGTAGTAGACTCCTTACCTCTTGGGGCTCAATCCAAGAGCTACCTCATCAGAGAGACCTCCCACAGCCACTTGGCATAAAGAAGATCCTGTGGCCCTATCATAATGACATCATTCTGCTTGTGCTTCTTCACAGACCTTATCATTATCTAATATTACCTTATGCATTGATTTATTTGTTTCTTGTTCATTATGTCTCTCATCCCCTAAAATATAAGCTCCATGAGAGTGAAGCCCTTCTTTATCTAGCTCACTCCTATATCCCAGCACCTACAGCAAATACTCATCACAATTTCTAACTGCATATTTAGGTAATTTTTAAAAATATACCTATTTATTCTCTATCCTGTAAGCTCTGTAAGAGAAGGAGCCATGTCTATTTTGTTTATTGCTATGTAACACAGATCAGGCACTTAGGAAATATTTTATTAAATAAAAAAAGGAAGGAAGGAAAGGAAGAAGGAAAGGAAGGGAGGGAGGAAGGGAAGAAAGGATGGGAGGAACTCATTTTATTTTGCCTTTAATAAGGACCAGACACTCTGCTGGGCCATTATTTTTTTGTCTCATTTGGCCCCCAATTATCGGCAAGCACATATGTTGTCCCTAATTTTGCAAATGAAAAAACTGAGGCAAGGGGTGATTATATAACTAGAAGAGTTCTCACAGGGAACAAGTATACAACAGTGTCTCATGCTCCAAGCCATGCTCTTTCCAACCACATTATACTACCCCTAAGCACACTTAGACTTCATACCCCCAAGTAAAAAGAGAGAGAAAAAGCTACAAGACTATGGCTTTAGATCAGTATGAGAAAGAATTTTCCCTCAATAAGAGCTGTTCTAGGCTAGATAGAGCTGTCTCTGGAAATAAAAAATAGGCCCCCAGGTCTAGTGGTGAGCAGGCGGGGGTTGGGACCCATACAAGGAAGAGAGCCAGATGGGAAGATGGGCAGATCAGAGAACTGATTACATACAAAGGGAATAAACAAATACATAAACATATTGAGGAGCCAGGTTTTTCCACCATCAGAGAAGTGAATTACAAAAATGCAAAGGGAGAAAGTTGGAAGGAATCCTGTGATTTTGAGCCTACCTGGCACGTGGATCTTAATTTCTAAATACCATTCTCCATGAAAAGGAACCAGAGTTCTTTGTACTATTCTTGTCATGTTTCTGTAAGTGTAAAAATATTTATAAAGAATAAACAAAAATCAAAATAAAAAGGTAACAAGTTTCATTCTCAGTGGGTGTGCAAGCATAGTGTAAGGCCAGTGTTTCTCAAACTTTACAGTGCATAGTCTTTTGGGAATCTTGTTAAGAGGAAGACTCCGATCCAGGAGGGCTGAGGTCAGTCTAAGATTCTACATTTCTATCAAGCTCCCAGGTGAAGTTGATGTTCTGGTCCACAGACCAAACACTGACTAGCAAGGGATGAAACAACCACATGATTATGATAACAACCTAATTACCATTTAGGAAGCAACAGCGTCAGGCATTGTCCTGGGTGTTGAATGTGCATGATCTCTAATCCTTATCCACAATTGATATGTACGGCCTGGAAGGCACTAGAAATACAAAAAAATTGTCCAAGCCAGAGCGATAACAGTAACAGTATGCACTGGGCATAGGAGTCAGAGAGATTTGGGATATAATTCCAAATCAACTACTTACTCATTTTATAGCCCTGGCAAGTTATTTAATCTTTTTGTGCTTTACTTTTCTCCTATTGGATTGCTTTGAGAAATAAATGGAATAGTGACTGTAATTACTTAATGCAGGGCCTAAAATATACAGCAACTGTTACCAGGTGGGGCTGATGCTCCAAAGGATGTGTCCTTCCCACCACACTGCAACGAATATGGATTCCAGTAAATAATCTTTAACATTCCTCACTCTCCATCAGCAGGTTGTCATCACAGAATGAAAGAGTTTTGTAAGATGTGCATCCAGAGGAAGAATCCTAAAGAATAATTATGTACCCAGAATGGCCAAGGAGAAGAAAAGGCCTTTTTAGATGAAATAAAGAGCATCTACCAAGAAACACTGCCTGAAATCATGCAGACAGGTGCTTCTGGTAGTGAGGAGACCAGTCCGGTTTGAGCACAGGGACCACGTAAGCCCAAAAGAAGCCAGCAATGTGTATGAAATGGTAAGTCTGGGGCAGCCAGTTGCTACAGTGCTTCAGAGGCAAGCCTGCCAGAGTTTAGCTTGCTTTCTTCTGTAGGTGGCCCAGACAGTTTTGTTGCAAGACAAATCTCTGCTTATTGAACAAATCCTCTTAAACTGTCTGAACATCAACAGACTGCAGCTTTGAAATCCAGATTACAACTCGTAGCACTCATTGGGCGTATCTTTGATGACTGAATTAATCTGTAGCACAGTTTCTTTGTGCAAACAATGTGCTGTTGCTAACATAAGGACACATCACCAACCAGGAAAGGGCTAGTTCATTAAACACACCAGGTCCGTTTGAATTGCTCGACTTCCAATGTCTTTAATTTTGCAGGTTTTAATTATCCTCTTGCCTACATCACAACAGAATCCATTCTCTTCAAAAGCATCCACATTCATTCTTACAGCTCTCAGAATAAAGTGATTTATTGTCTGCTGTGATGGATATGTGCATCCCTTATATATTGCTCTTTGAGTAAAACATCCCCCATCCACTCATATTTCTTGAAAACGATTTAATTTCCACAATTCCATCATTTCACTTCGGGAGATCTTACTATCACCTACTCAGATTTAAATTTCTGTGTCTGCAGTCATTTACAAATTACATCTCCCCACCTGCTCTCCTTGGATGTAAATTGGCTGAACATCGAGAGAAAAACCATTCTTTGTTGCTCTGGTTCATCCTTCAGTGAACATACCCCAAGAACACTTGCTCCTAAACTATTTCTGTTTGCCAACCAGCAGCCAGCCAGCAACCCACCCACCCACCTGATGGTTGAGGAAAGATGACAGAAGGGAGAGGAAAAGAAACTGGGGAGGGAAGAGAGAGAATCCAATGACCAATATCCTGGCCCTATTCCAACCTGGATAATTAGTCTGCCTCTATTTCGAACATGTTTCCCTTTTGCAGCATGTATGCATGTGTGTGTATGTTGAGTAGGGGGAAGGGAACTCCATGACAAATTATTTTTTTCTCTTTCTTCTCAGCCATGATCCATTAGAAATAACCTTAAAATTATAACTATAATCCTGGGGAGAGAAGCAAATGTCTCACAGTTCTACCTAAAAACTGCTCAAAGATAGGTAACCATGCAGAATTTCTAAAGGTCTTGGAAGCTTTTGCCATCTCAGAAGGCAGCCTTTAAAAGCACAGGAAAGGAACAGTAAAATAAACAACGTCTATTAACAGGAACAATGTGAGAAGGCAAGGAAGAGGCCTTCCCCCCCCCCCCCCCGATGGCTTCTGACTGACTCATCCATGTTTTGTCCTTGGCCTGTCCCTCCTTTGCTCTTATAAAAGCTATCTCTCCAGGTGACATCAGGGGCACAGATGGGACTTGGGAGGATGGAAACATGAATTCTTGTAGCACAGCCAGCTCCCTCTCTTAGAAAGATTGGGCTTTAGCCATTTGATAAAGACTGAAGATTTCATTCGAGAGGAAGCGGAGAATTAAGTCTTAACACACAGCCAAGTAGTTTAGGATAATTCCCTTAAGCAAGCACTTCTGGAAGGCATCCACCACATACACCTAATGACAAGAAAGCACCAACAGGTACCCTCAAGGTCTAAGGGGAGAGGCTTAAATAGTCCTCTACAAACTGGATGTTTTCATTATGGGTACTACATTGAAATTCAAAGAAAATTTTGTTTTCTCTGTACGTATGTTCATACAAAATATTCATTTTAATATAAAAACATAATGTTTTAAATTAGTTACCAGTGATGGCCCACTTATATCTATACCCGCTACCTTTATCCTTTTTGTCTCCATAATTTGTGGTACATTTCTGGGGGCACAAGAGGTGCCAACAGAGGTCATCTCTGTTCCATGCCCAGCTATCTCATGTTTCTTTCCTCTTTCACACATGAAGTGATAAAATCCTGGGAGAGTAAATGAGGTTTCTCTTTGCCTCAGTCTTTCTATTGCCCTGTGATCCACCAGCTTCTAAATGGGGAAATTCATCACTTTGCAGGGAAGGCAAATACAGAGAAGAGCCAGGAAGGCAAATAAGCCTCTGAATGGGTTGTTGGTTTTTCTTTGTTTTGTTTTGATTGAGAGCCAAGAAAATAATTTTGAAAGCTAAAGTTGTCTGTTTAGGCTAGACTTTAGAGAAAGAAAACAGGGTTGGAACTCTAAAAAGCTAATGGCTTAGAAGACTTAGAGAAGAAAGTTTATAACATCAGGTATAAAATGAAAACAAATATTGTGCAAGCCCTTTTTTTCCCTCAACAAAAAGACACCAAATTTTAAAAAGCCAGTGAGGGGAAGAAATTAGAAGGAATAAGATTTGATTGTAGGTAGTGGCTCTAAGGGATCCGTCTGCCTACGTCCAGCCAAGGGCCAGAGAAAGCTGATAAAACTCCATGCACTTTAGGTATTTCCTGCCTTCCAGAAGAAGCCCTCTCCCTAAACCATCACATACTCCAATATCAAGCATCTACCATCAAGCCATAGTAGAGTCGAAAGACCATGTTCAGGCAAAGAAAACTGAAGTACCTTCAACCCCACCCCAGAAGCCTCTAAGACTCAAGAATAACATAGGATAGAGACGTCAGAAAAACACAATTACACATGTTCCATATTTATATATATGTCCGATGTCCCCTAGCATGCTATCAGTAATGTTACTAAATCACAAAGTTCACTAAGAACTGCTGTAGCCCAGGTAGGGGAGATATGGCAAGAAATGGGCTGTAGTAAGGGACTGCCACACTATTGAATAATCAGGTATTAGAATTAATAACACAGGTAAGGTTTACGTAAATCAAAAATCTAATTAAGTAAATCAATGATACCACAGTTGAGTACTATGGAACATTCTGCCAGTAGTCTGACATCTTTACACCACCAAATCCATCAAAGGTCACTTTCATTTACTTACTGTTGGAGAGATTAGAGTGTGCTAAAGAGAGTATTCTGAATCATTTCTACTTATTTTCATGAATGATTGGTTGTTATTTTGGGAAACATTTGTCCAACCAAATATTTCTATATCTTCTTAGCAAGTTTTTCATGTTAAGAAATAGCCATTTGTTCAGTAAACTTTTATTAAGTATCTATTGTAAGCTAAGTATCATGTTAGGGTTAAGAATTGGTGCCGGTGTCTAGAGCCATGCTTGTTACATAGGAGACACTGATATTAATTGAATAATTACATAAAATATAGGTAAGATGCATCACTGGGAAACATAATTTCTAAATATTTTCCATGCCCCCAAGAAAAATTCAGAAGTGCCTGAGAATTGGGCAGTTGGCCTAGGGAGACAAGAATGCAAAATGGTCTGCAAAATCCAGAGACCAGAAACACTGGTGTTGTAGATAATTTAGCAGCAAATTAGACCTAGAAAGAGAGTAACAACGAAGAAATGTGCAAGGTATAACAGCATAAGACACCAAAACAGAAATAGAAAGACCAAGGATGAAAGAAAAGGCTGCCTCCCAACAACATGTGAACCACACGTGAGCTCTCCAAAACTGAGACAGACATCTCTGAAGAGAACAGAAAAAGAATCCAGGGCAGGGGGTGGTGGGGGCAGAATCTACCAAGTTTTGGTATGATTGAATTCTCTGCTCTTAAGGAAACAGAGGCTTAAAAGATAAGCTTAGTTCAGTTATTAGAGGAACAAAGTAAGTTTCATATTTGCACATTTGACCATAAAACTGGGAGAGTAGTAAAACCTACTACATATGGAAGAAAGAACTAGGATTTTTCTTGGTACACACAGTTGCAAAGGAACGGAGCATGTTTCCAGCCCCAAGCTGTGTGGCTCCAGCAATGATTATTCTTGCCATTATATCATGCAATCTCTCTAAAAGACTGGTCTCAGTTTGTCAAAGGACTTTTTTCAGGTTATTTAAAATTTCAAATCTTAAAAACCAAAAGGAGCTGTGTGTTTTACTGGTGAGTAAACCTCATAATGCCTTGTATTAAACTGATCTCCCAACTGACAGCATCATTTAATTATCCAACCTCAATAGACCAACGTGAATCTGAAAGGTTTCACTCAGCTCAATAGGTATGTATTTAAAAGATGACATCTGTAACCACTGGCTCTGTGTGCTAGATGCTTTACATGTGCTGTCTGGATCCGTCCTTCTAAAACTGTGATCTTCAAACCAGCAGCATCCCCTGGGAACTCACTAGAAATATATACTAGATATACCTTGACCTAGAGTCCAAATCCACATTTTCACAAGGTTTCCTGGTGAGCTGTATACACTTTTACATTTATATTCTTTTCCCCTCTTTCTCCCCCACACCTAGAATGGTCCCTGATACCTAGTCATTGCCTAGTAAATTTTGCTTACTGAAAAAACAAAGACAGAATGTGTGAAAGCATAATATTGGAAGAGTGGTCAGCACAGCTGTCAAACTTTCCAAAGATGGCTGAGTGAGCTGAGATGTAGAGTAAAACATGAAGCAGCTGTTAAAACCAGAAAGGGGGGCACCTGGGTGGCTCAGTTGGTTAAGCCTCTGACTTCAGCTCAGGTCACGATCTCACAGTCTGTGAGTTCAGGCCCCACGTCGGGCTCTGTGCTGACAGCTCAGAGCCTGGATCCTGCTTCGGATTCTGTGTCTCCCTCTCTCTCTGCCCCTCCCCTATTCATGCTCTATCTCTCTCTGTCTCAAAAATAAATAAAAACATTTTTAAAAAAAGTTTAATAAAAAAAAACCCAAAAAGGAAATGAGAGTCTTTGGGTGGTGGGGGCCGTTAGCAAATAATGGTGATAACCCCAGGGAAAACAGAAAACAGTCACATAGCCTCCAAAAGGAGGCCTGAAGCTATTAAGTTGGACACCTGATGCTGGTCTCTGCAGCACCTCTGCTATTGGTCCAGGTTTGTCTTGTCAAATTCTTAGACCACGTAAGAAAAGTGTTTCAGTGATCACCACCTACAGCAACACAGATACAAGATGCAAGAGGAAATTACTCATGCTCAGAAGTGCACTATTATCTTACTAAAGGAAGTATCTGTGCTCACCTCTTCCCCAAAGTGAGTTATAAACTCCCAAAACTGAACAGGAAGAGCACTGGACAGAGCTGGAACACCCAGATTAAATTACAGCTCTTCACTCCACTTGCTTCATGACTGCAGGAAAGTTGGTTAAAGAAGTTTCTTCATCCCCTCAGGCAGCTAAGTAGCCTCAGGTAAGGTTACTCAGGTTCACAGAGATTACGTAACTTGCCTGAGGCTATAAATCTGGTGAGTTCATTTGAATACTCATCTGTCTGATCATAAAATCCATGCTCCAAGTTGTTTTGAATTTGTCACCAACACTATTGAGATGCTGACTATATAAACAGAAACAGCCAGACCATCAACAGAAACAGAACTGTGACCCTTAACTTCTACAGCAACCTGCCCAAGAATCAAACCACAACCTCTGTAACAATCTGCCCACAACAGCTAAGACTTTATCAACAATTGACAGCTTCCCTAATTTTTGCCCCACTTGCAAGTTGGGACCAACCAGAAAAGGCCAATTATGCTCTGCCAACCAAGACGGAGTTTGTGCTGCATTTAGATATTGTGGCCCACCTCCAGCTTCCCTAAGACAACAGTCTCTAATCCGGGCATAGCTGAAACCCACTGCTTTCTTCACTGTAAAACTCTCCCACTCCTCTGCCTGCCACTGAGTTGTTCCAAACACAAGTGATGGTGCTAACTCCTCTGCTATAGCAAGATCTAGATTAAAAAAAACAAAAAACAAAAAACAAAAAACAACTTTTGCTTATTCTCATTTGGATGCTCTTCATTTATGTATGAAAGAAACCCCAGAACCTAGCAGAAATCCAGGCACACAGTAGGTGCTCCATAAATGTTCAGCGGAATTGAGCTGAGCTGAATCTACAACAGAGCAATAATAACAGATAATCATAAGTACCTCACAGTGTTACTATAAGGATTAAATTAGATCATCCAAGTAAAAAACATTTTGAAAGCTGTAATGGTCTCTGGAATCCTAAGGTCTTATTAACATAAAAAAATAATGTATGATCAAAACTACATAAGAGAGTAGTAGTATAATGTTTATTCTGGGGATTCTTCTTTTTTGTTTGTTTTTATTTAAATTCCAGTTAGTTAACTTATGGTGTAATATTAGTTTTAGGTATACAATAGAGTGATTGAACACTTCCATGCAACACCTGGTGCTCATCACAAGTGCACTCCTTAATCCCCATCACCTGTTTAACCCCTAACCCACATCCCCTCTGGTAACCATCAGATTGTATAACCATCTATACTTAAAAGCTGTTTCTTGGTTGGTCTCTTTTTACCCTTTGCTCATTTGTTTTGTTTCTTATATTCCATATATAAGTGAAATCATATGGTATTTGTCTTTCTCTGACTGACTTACTTCAATTAGTATGATACCCTCTAGCTCCCTCCATGTTGGCAAGATTTCACTCCTTTTGATGACAGAGTAAAATACCATTTTACACACACACACACACACACACACCCCACCTCTTCTTTATGCGTTCATCAGCTGTTTCCATAATTTGGATATTGTAGATAATGATGCTATAAACATCAAGATACATGTATCCCTTTGAATTAGTATTTTTGTATTCTTTGGATAAATAGTAGTGCAATTGCTAGATCATAGGGTAATTCTATTTTTAACTTTTTGAGGAACCTCCATATTGTTTTCCAGAGTGCCTACAGCAGTTTTCATTCCCACCAACAGTGTAGCAGGGTTCCCCTTTCTCCACATTTAACACCTATTGTTTCTTGTGTTGTTCATTTTAGCCATTCTGACAGGTGTGGGGTGATATCTCATTGCAGTTTTGATTTGTATTTCCCTGATGATCAGTGATGTTGAGCATCTTTTTACATGTCTGTTGGCCATCTGTATATCTTCCGGAGGAAAATGTCTATTCACTTCTTGTGCCCATTTTTTAACTGGAGTATTTGTTTTTTGGGGTGTTGAGTCTTAGAAGCTCTTTATATATTTTGTATGCTAACCCTTTATCAGATTTTTTAATTATTTCCAGCTTTTTAATTATGTGAATTCAATAGCCAAACAGAAACCCTTTCTAGATTCTTTCAAAACAGTCATAACTAACCAAGGTCTTAGCAGGAGAGATTCTGGAATTCCTAAACCCTCCCTTCCTGCTTTGACCAGAGTTTCACTATATATTCTCAATTCAGTTCCTCTAACAAAAATACACATCTTTAAATATGCCTGCCTATGCCAGAGAAGAAAATATAAAAGACTGCAAAGAGCTGCCACTGTTATTCAACATAGTTTTGGAAGTCTTAGCCTCAGCCATCAGACAACACAAAGAAATAAAAGACATCTAAATCAGCCAAAAGGAGGTCAAACTCTCACTCTTCACAGATGACATGATACCCTATACAGAAAACCCAAAAGATTCCACCAGAAAACGGCTAGAACTGTTCCATGAATTCAGCAAAGTCGAAGGATATAAAATCAACACACAGAAATCGGTTGCATTCTTATACAACAATACTGAAGCAACAGAAAGAGAATTCAAGGAATTGATCCCATTTACAATTGCACCAAAAATCATAAAATACCTAGGAATAAATCTAACCAAAGAGGTGAAAAATCTGTACACTGAAAATTATAGAAAACTTGTGCAAGAAATTGAAGACACCAAAATATGGAAAAACATTCCATGCTGCTGGATAGGAAGAACAAATATCGTTAAAATGTCAACACTACCCAAAGCAATCTACATATTCAATGCAATCCCTATCAAAATAACACCAGCATTCTTCACAGAACTAGAACAAATAATCCTAACATTTTTATGAAACCAGAAAAGACCCCGAATAGCCAAAGCAATCTTGAAAAAGAAAACCAAAACAGGAGGCATCACAATCCCGGGCTTCAAGCTATACTACAAAGCTGTACTCATCAAGATGGTCTCGTACCAGCACAAGAACAGACACTCAGATCAATGGCACAGAATAGAGGACCCAGAAATGGACCCACAAATGTATGGCCAACTAATCTTTGACAAAGCAGGAAAGAATATCCAATGGAATAAATACAGTCTCTTCAGCAAGTGGTACTGGGAAAACCGTACAGCGACATGCAGAAAAATGAATCTGGATCACTTTCTTACACCATACACAAAAATAAACTCAAAATGTATGAAAGACCTAAATGTAAGACAGGAAACCATCAAAATCTTCAAGGAGAAAGCAGGCCCTAACCTCTTTGACCTTGGCCGGACAACTTCTTACTCAACAGTTCTCTAGAGGCAAGGGAAACAAAAGCAAAAATGAACTACTGGGGCCTCATCAAACTAAAAAGCTTCTGCACAGTGAAGGAAACAGTCAGAAAAACTAAAAGGCAACTGACAGAATGGGGGAAGATATTTGCAAACGACATATCCAACAAAGGGTTAGTATCCAAAATCTATAAAGAACTTATCAAACTCAACACCCAAAAAACAAATACTCCAGTGAAGAAATGGGCAAAAGACATGAATAGACACTTCTCCAAAGAAGACATCCAGATGGCCAACCGACACTATCAACAATAGCCAAAGTATGGAAAGAGCCTAGATGTCCATCGATGGATGAATGGATAAAGAAGATGTGATACACACACACACACACACACACAATGAGTATTACTCAGCAATCAAAAAGAATGAAATCTTGCCATTTGCAACTACGTGGATGGAACTAGAGGGTATTATGCTAAGTGAAATTAATCGGTCAGAGAAAGACAAAAATCATATGACTTCACCCATATGAGGACATTAAGATACAAAACAGATGAACATAAGGGAAGGGAAGCAAAAATAATATAAAAACGGAAGGGGACAAAACATAAGAGACTCTTAAATATGGAGAACAAACAGGGTTGATGGAAGGGTTGTGGGAGGGGGGAATGGCCTAAATGGATAAGGGACATTAAGGAATCTACTCCTGAAATCACTGTTGCACTATATACTAACTTGGATGTAAATTTAAAAATAAATACATTAAAAAAAAATTTTTAATTAAAATTAAAAGTAAAAGGATTGCAGAGAACGAGTAGTCCAGATGCCATTTTGGTGTCTCTTACCTGCTAGCATGTTTCCTAAGCTTTGGAGTTCTTATATCTTAGAGCTCATCTACACTATTTGATGCTTCCCTCATTTCCTGACTCACCTGAATTCAAATGGCCTCTGCCTGGTCCTAGAGCTTCTGCCCGGTCCTGCCAACCTATCGTCACCCTGAATATCCTACTTCTTCTTACTTGCTGGAACTAGAGTGCCTAATCTAGTTTCTAGATTCCAACTTCCAAGGACTGGGACTTTCTCGTTAATGCGAATTACATCCTCAAGCAAAGCAGAGGACTGAGACTAACTTGCAGGCTGCCAACAGAGAGCCTTCCTCTGTAACATTTTCTGGTGAAGTCATTATACACCAGGGCCTGTTCCTAAGTTTTATAGGTCAAGAAACTCAACAGTCAGTCTCTTAAGAGGTGACAGTCATTTTAAGGTAACTTGTGCCAAACATACCCAGAAGAAAGTAATGTTTAAACTCGAATACCTGCCATTTGTTTCTGAACCAGACAGTAGGCTATGAGCTTTGTGACACATGAACTCCTTCAGTCTTCACAGCAGAGAAAGTAAACGCAAGTTATCCCCATCCATAGGTAAGGCTACTCAGGTCCGCAGAAACCTTGCCCAAGTTTACACAAGATAACTTGCCTAAGGTTATACATCTTCTGAGTTTTGAATGCTCATCTGATTCTGAAATCCATGCTCTCAGGCACCATTCTATTCTATATGTCTTCATTCTATATAGTTTCATTTTCAATAAGAATATATTAATATATTAATCAATTGGATCTTGGGATAGCAAGAAAAATGAATTTTATCCCTGTGGGAAAGCAGCACAGAAGGCCAAACTGTAATTTATAATTGACTTGATAAGCTTGAAAACTTAGCAAGGAAAGTAAGTTGGGTGATGTAAATGTTTAAATAACTATGAGCTACTAGAGGATAAGGAATTGGGTTTTTATCTAGCATTGTGTTCTGGTAGATTAATGCTCAATAACTATTGGCTAAATAAATGATGGGATTCACCGTAATACTGTAATGCACTCATTTCTACCATAAAAATACACCTTGGGTGGCAGACACGGATGAATATTCTCAGACAATCACAAAATTGATGGCACATGTGCAAATTGGGATGATTTAAAGAGGGTTTAATGAAAGAACTATTTACAAAAGTGTGAGCATGGCGTAGGGAAAGAACATCATCCTGAGGCTGTTAAAACTCCCTAAGCCTAAGAGATGGGGAAGGAATGGCCACTGGGACCCATAAAAAAAGTTTATATAGAGGACCATCTTAGACGAGCTGTGATCTCTGATCAAGAGAACAGCTACTTCTAGGTAATCCTTCAAGAAGAAAGCTGAGGAAACATACCCTGACTTCCCCTTTTCATTCCCTCTAGCCTCCTGCCTGGGCTCCCATTGGCCACACCAAACTGGAAGCCAAAACCCCAGCAACTCTATGATGCAGGCCATACAGGTCAGCTTCCAGGGCAGAAGGGATGGGGAAGGTTGGAGAGTGGATCTATGGGAGAAAACTGCTGCATAATTGCATACTCGATATCTATTTCCCATGCTTTCTTCCTTTTTAACAGCTCCTTATGGCACAGTTTTGGTCAGTGGCTTATAAGCCAAAGTCTGCCTGAAGTTTTGAAAATGTTTTCCTTTCCAAATATAGATGCCATTCCTTCTTTCTTATGCCTTCCGCCTATCTCTTACCTGCATGGAGACAGGAGGACAGAAGGTGAGCAGCCATCTTATTACTGTGAGGCAGGCATGAGGATGACAGCCAAGGATAGCAGAGCAGAAACATGAAAGGAGACAGGGTGTCTGCTGGTAGCAGCCCAGATGATCCACTACCAGATTTAGTCCAAGAGAAAAATAAGTCACCCCCCCGGTTAATCCGTGGGAGTCAGACTTCTGTTTAATGTGGTCATCCTCAATCTTGAATTGATATACCCCATGCACATAGCTAGCAGCACACCCAGGTCAAGTCACCTTCTCCCCTGGACAGTTTTGGGTGCCTATGCATAAATGTTGCGTCTCTAAACCTTTTCTCTTTGTCTTTCCATGCTGATCTTTGCTCTTCCATCCTCATGCTTATTGACATCCTATCAATTAAGCTATGATCAGGTTTTGGTTGACTGGGAGTCACTGTTTCTTTACAGTGAATTACATGGCTTTGTTCTCATCTGTTATATTCTGATTTCATTAATCAAACTCTCAAAGTTCCAGGAATGACTTCCTATCACTTCCTACAATCCAGTCATGTAGTGATGGATAACAGAATTATCTATTGCCAAAATAACAGCTAACATTTGTGGGACATTTACTATGTGCCAGGCACTGTGGCATATTTCATTCTTTTATTCCTAGCTTTATTTTTAATCTCATTTTATAAACCAGAAAATTGAGGCTTTCAGAGATTACATTTCTTGGCTGCGTTTACCCTGTTAGCAAGAGTAGCAGCCAGTATTCCAGCCTTGGTAATCTAATTTCAGAACCTGTATTCTTGAAGAGCAATGTATTAGAGTGGTTAAGAGCATGTTCTCTGAAGTCAGACTGCCTGAATTTTAAATCAAGAACTGCTATTTAGCAGCTATGTGATTGTGGAGTTAATTAACTTTTCTATGCTTTGGTTTCCATACCTATGAAATGCATTTCATGAGCATTAAGTGCATCAACACACAGTGCTTAACCCAGCATCTGGCACAAAATTGGCAACTTGACAAATGCTAGTTCCTATTATCCAACACAGAAGTTATTTGGTGACTCTGCTCAGACAAATAACAAGATGGCATCTCTTCAGAACCAGAGTGGAATGAAGAAAGCACTGGACTGGCTATGTGACTTAGGGAAGTCATTTACCATCTCTGATCCTCACTTTGTACTCTAAAAAGGGAATAAAAATCCATAGCTACTTCACAGCATTTTAGGAGTATCAAGTGAAATCACCTAGAGAAAGGACTTATAAACTATAAAGGACTGTATAAATCTAAGTCATTCAACTGCTTACCCACTGAAATAATCCAAGATAATGGGGCACCAGCCAGTAGTGACTTCCCTCTGTATACAGTATGGTAGAATCACTTTATTCATTTGGAGCAGTTGTTCAAACCTCTCATGGAGCTCTTTAAAGTTAGTCTGACCTCCACTGAGTTTTTAGGCTCAAAAAATGTCTCAGGAATAATGGCAAGATCTTAACATTACATGGATCTTTCATTATGTCCTTGGAATGTCCCTTTCAAAGTCAAGTTTGAAAAGTCATGGTTCACAATGTGGATACTTCAAGGTATGAGTAATTTAGTCATTCTGTTTATTGAACACTTTCTATAGGTCAGATCCTTACTTGTCACTACAGATGTCATGGAGATAAACATGAAGACACGCCATTACAACACAATGTGCCCAGAAGGGGGACCCTACCTGGGAGAGTGCAGGCTTCCAGAGGAGGTGACATATGAGCTGAGTCTTAAAGAAGGACACACAGAGTAGGACAAGAGAAGGAGCAGGCAGTCTTTAAGCTGACCTATACGGAAATGGCACAAGAAATACAGTCTGTTACAAGAAGTTTAAGCCCTTTCTGCAGCCTCAGGCCTCAGTAGTGTGGTCTGTCTGTTGGATAGAAGGGCAGAGAGACAAATGAGGAGTAAGGGCTGCAAGAGGCAAAGGCAAACGTCCTACTTAACTGACTCAAGCCCATCTGAGCAGCTTAGTTCAGATTCCCCCCATCCTATCATTAAAAGATGGTATGTGTGTGTGACAGAGACAGAGACGGAGACAGAGAGACTCACTTCTGTTTGACATTTTCCTTGGATATCTTAGTGTCTTCTTGTATGATTCAAAATAATGCTCAGTATTTCAGATTTTTTCCCCCCAACCCATATTCCAAGTTAGCATCTTGGTATTTGTCAGAGGGGGGAGGTGGGTGGAACTTATACGATCTAGTCAGGATTTTTTCCCAATTTTTCTTAAGATTTTTTACAAATAGTTTCTAATGACTTTAATAGATATTAAATAAATCAGTGTGTACCTCACAAGAAGCCATATTTGTTAAATAAATAAACAAACAACTCAAAGATCTTTACAGCCTGTTGCCTCAATGGTCAGTCATTTGTTATTAAATTTTAAAGATGTGATTCCAGGATGAAAATCTCTCTGCAGAAACAAGAGCCTGTTCTCAGATTGTCTTGCTGCTCTTTCCAAGTTTTGGGAGAGTTCTCAGGAGAGTCCTTCATCTGTAGAGCAACGAGGAACCAAGAGATACAGGCATCCAACAGCTCTAAGGGGCCCTCAATGAGCTGGGTTCAGGGTAGACCCCAGGATACAAAGGTGAGCTGGACATAGACCCTGCACTAAAAAAGATCACAGCCTGGAATCCTGGGATTTCTGACCCATCGCTCTGCCTAAAAACAATCTGGGATTCGCCATCTCTACTAAAATCCAAAGCCAGGTTTCCCAGCCACTAACACTAACTGACAATTAAAAGTGCCAAATTTGAGATTAGGAAGATTCGTTTTGATCTACTCACCCCATTTTACACTGGATCTGCATGTTTCCGCAGCATACTAAACACTTTTTCTTATGAAGAACTGTTTCCCAAAGTCTAACCACTCGGCAACTATCCTCCGTGCCACTTCCCAGCAGGCCCCTCAGCCACCCCAGAGCCTCAGAGAGCTGGTCCTCCTTGTCTGTCACACCAGCTCCATCTGGCCCTGATTAATCACTGCTCTCCCACATGACACTGAATTCATTCCCCCAGTGTTATTTCAGTCTTTAAAATCATCCTGCCTTTTAAAACTCAACTTTTTTGCCCATCTCTAGCCCTGTCCACCTAATACAAAATGAAGGAGATATCTGGCAGTTTTCCATTTATTTCATCTCTGTGGATAGCAAAACTAGATCCTTTGATCCAGGAAACCAACTCTGCAGCATCAGCTATCCCATTTGACCTAATGATTGAAATCTATTAATTAACCACCAAATCTTCACTACATAATGGGGCTGATTATATGAGTGAGCAATTCCACTTGAGGCAAAGAAGAATTTTATTACATAGCATTTACATTTTTTTTTAATTCAGCACTTTGAGGACTATTATTCACATTTGGAAAATTACTATTTGTCTCATACAAGGTAAATTCTCAACATATGCTTTTGAAAAAAATGAAAAAATGAATAATTGAAGGACAGTTTGTATCTTTACATTCTAAAGCTCAAAATCACTATGAAAGTAGGTATATAGCTCCAGAAAGCTTGAAGCAGGAGAATGACATGGTCCAATTAGTGTTAAAAATGTGTTGCTTTCATTTAACCTTTATTGGCTTCCTAGGAGTAATATGTAATACTCTAAAAATCTATAATTCACGAAATAGGCCAAAGAATGAACGATTTAGATTCAGCCCATCAAGAAATCATATTTTTCTAAACTCAACATTCGGAAACAAGAAAAATCAGCACTTTTACTGACCTCTAAATATTTCACATATATTAATTTTTCTCTTCCAGGTAGATTGTACATTTCATGAAAACAGAGATCTTACTCCTCTGATCTTTATCTCCCATTATAGTAGATGCTCATCAGTACCCTATGGCTGATTATTCATCACATTGACCTCTGTAACTTACAAATACCTCTCTCGCTGCATCCACAACTCCCAACTTGCTCATTCACTGAGTAAATGTAGCACCTATCATATACTAAGGCCTGAGCAAGGTCCTAGATATGTAATGGCTCCTGCTTTCAAATGGTTTACTAAATAAGACAGTGGTTCTCACATTTCAGCATGAATCTATGTCACCTCTGAGGAGGAGACTGAGAATTTGCATTTCTCATACAGGTCCAAGTGAAGCAGATCACAACACTTTAAGAACCACTGGTCTGGAGGAGCCAAGATGGTGGAACAGCATGGAAGCTTTTTGTGTGTCAAGCGTCCATGAAATAGAGCCAAACCAACACTAAACCATCCTGCACACCTAGAAAACAGACTGGAGAATTAACACAATAATCTGCACAACCTGAACCACAGAATTCAGCAGAAAGAGAAAAAATTCATTTTTATTTTCAATTTTTATTAAAAATATTTTTCTTTAGGGGCGCCTGGGTGGCGCAGTCGGTTAAGCGTCCGACTTCAGCCAGGTCACGATCTCGCGGTCCGTGAGTTCGAGCCCCGCGTCAGGCTCTGGGCTGATGGCTCAGAGCCTGGAGCCTGTTTCCGATTCTGAGTCTCCCTCTCTCTCTGCCCCTCCCCTGTTCATGCTCTGTCTCTCTCTGTCCCAAAAAAAATAAATAAACGTTGAAAAAAAAATACTTTTCTTTAATTATTTCACTATATTTTTTACTTTTGTGTAAATTTTTTCAAATTCTATTTTACTCCCATCATTTTATTTTAGTCTACTTCAGTTTATTTACTTTTTCAAATTTTCAAATGATTTCTTCTTTTTTCTTTTTCATTTCTTCTTCTTTTTCTTGAATGCAGAAAGAGAAAAACTTCATTTTACTTTCAATTTCTATTAAAAATATTTTTCTTTAATTTTTTACTACATTTTTTGCTTTTATGTAAATTTTTTCAAATTCTATTTTTCTTCCATCATTTTATTTTAGTCTACTATAGTGTATTCATTTTTTTCAAATTTTCAAACAATTTCCTTCTTTTTTCTTTTTTCTCTTTTTCATTTCTTTTCTTTTTCTTGAATACAGAAAAAGAAAAAATTCATTTTTATTTTTAATTTTTATTAAAAATATTTTTCTTTAATTTTTTTCTACTATATTCTTTACTTTTATGTAAATTTTTTCAAGTTCTATTTTACTCCCATCATCTCATTTTAGTCTACTTCAGTGTATTCATTTTTTCAAATTCTCAAACAATTTCCTTTCCCCCCCCCTTTTTTTTTCTCTAATCTGTCAAACCACTTTCAACACCCAAACCAAAACACACCTAGGATCTAGCATCATTTATTTGATTTTTGTGTGTGTGTGTATTTTTAATTTTAATATTTTTTAATTTTAATTTTTCTACCTCATTAATTCATTTTCTCCCTTCAAAATGACAAAACAAAGGAATTCACCCCAAAAGAAAAAGCACGAAGAAACGACAGCCAGGGATTTAACCAACACAGATACAAGCAAGATGTCTGAAACAGAATTTAGAATCATGATAATAAGAATAATATCTGGAGTCAAAAATAGATTAGAATCCCTTTCTGCAGAGATAAAAGAAGTAAAAAATAGAATGAAATAAAAAAAGCTATAACTGAGCTGCATTCATGGATGGATGCCATAGCAGCAAGAATGGATGAGGCAGAACAGAGAATCAGCGATACAGAGGACAAATTTATAGAGAATAATGAAGCAGAAAAAAAGGAGATTAAGGCAAAAGAGCATGATTTAAGAATTAGAGAAATCAGTGACTCATTAAAAAGAAACAACATCAGAATCATAGGGGTCCCAGAAGAAGAAGAGAAAGAAATAGGGGTGGAAGGGATATGTGAGCAAATCATAGCAGAAAACTTTCCTAACCTGGGGAAAGACACAGACATCAAAATCCAGGATGCACAGAGGACCCCCATTAGATTCAACAAAAACCAACCATCAACAAGGCCTAGCATAGTCAAATTCACAAAATACTGAGGCAAGGAGAGAATCATGAAAACAACAAGGGAAAAAAAGTCCCTAACCTACAAGGGAAGACAGATCAGGTTTGCAGCAGACCTATCCACAGAAACCTGGCAGGCCAGAAGGGAGTGGCGGGATATACTCAATGTGCTGAATCAGAAAAATATGCAGCCAAGAATTCCTTATCCAGCAAGGCTGTCTTTCAAAATAGAAGGAGAGATGAAAAGTTTCCCAGACAAAAAAAAATTAAAGGAGTTTATGACCACTAAACCAGCCCTGCAAGAAATTTTAAGGGGGACTCTCTGAGAGGAGAAAAGATGAAAAAAAAACTATATATATATATATATATATATATATATATACATACATACATACATACACACACACATACCAAAAGCAACAAAAGATTAGAAAGGACCAGAGAACACCACCAGAAACTCCAACTCTACAAGCATCATAATGGCAATAAATTCATATATTTCAGTACTCACTCTAAATGTCAATGGACTCAATGCTCCAATCAAAATACATAGGGTAACAGAATGGATAAAAAAACAAGATCCATCTGTTTACAAGAGACCCACTTTAGACCTAAAGACACCTTCAGATTGAAAGTATGGGGATGGAGAACCATCTATCATGCTAATGATCAACAAAAGAAAGCCAGAGTAGCCAAACTTGTATCAGACAATCTAGACTTTAAAATAAAGACTGTATCAAGAGATCAGAAGGGCATTATATCATAATCAAGGGGTCTATCCACCAAGAAGACCTAACAATTTCAAACATTTATGTGCCAAATGTGGAAGCACCCAAATATATAAATCAATTAATCACAAACATAGAGAAACTCATCGACAGTAACACCATAATAGTAGGAGACTTCAACACCCCACTTACAACAATGGACAGGTCATCTAATCAAAAAATCAACAAGGAAGAACCACTGGTCTAAGTTTCCTCAAAAAATTAAAGGCAGAACTACCCATATGATCCAGTAATCTCATATCTGGGAACATATCCAAAGGAAATAAAAACAGGATCTCATGCCCTCCCATGTTCTTTGCATCATTATTCTGAATAGCCAAGATATGGAAACCACCTAAGTGTCCATTGATGGCTGAATAAAGATATGGTGCGTGTGTGTGTGTGTGTGTGTGTGCGTGTGTGCGTGCGCGCGCGCGTGATGGAATACTATTCAGCCATGAACCATAGAAAGATATCCTGTCATTTGCCATAACATGTATAGAATGTTGAGGGCATGATGCCAAGTGAAGTAAGTCAGGGAGAGAAAAACAAATAGTGTATGATCTCAATTATATGTGGAATCTTAAAAAGCCAAACTCCTAGAAATAGAGACTAGAATGGCAGTTATCAAGGGCTGTTTGGTAGAGGAAAAGGGAGATGGGGGTCAAAAGGTATAAGATATAAGATGAATAAATTATGGGGACCTAGTGTATAGCATAGTGATTATAGTTAATAATACCATATTATACAGCTAAAATTTGCTAAAAATTGATCTTACATTCCTCACCACAAAAAAGAACTGGTAATCATGTGTACAGGTGTTAGTTAATACTATGATAGTAATCATCCTGCAATATATAAGTGTATCAAATCAATATGTTATACAACTTAAACTTACACAATGTCACATGTCAATCATATCTCAATAAAGATGGGAAAGAAAAAACAAGAACCACTGGTCTAGTGGATTCCTAGAAATTCTTGAAAGAAATTGACAAAACAAATGAGAAAGGCAAGAGCCCAACTAAAAAGGACTCATATCCCTAGTACTAACTGCTCAAGGAAGAACTCACCCTCTAAATAACTGTTATTAAAGTCTTGAAAATACTCCCCCTGCAAAAATTCAAGAAAGCCAGGAATTCTGATCCTTTAAAACACATTTTTTAAAAAAAACATTTCTTTCTTTCTTTCTTTCTTTCTTTCTTTCTTTCTTTCTTTCTTTCTTTCTCTCCCTCTCTCTCTCTCTCTCTCTCTCTCTCTCTCTCTCTCTTTCTTTCTTTCTTTCTTTTGAGAGTACACACACAAGCCAGGAATGGGCAGAGAGAGAGGGAGAGAGAAATCCTAACCAGGCTTCTCACTGCCAGGACAGAGGCAGATGTAGGGCTCGAACTCAATGAACCATGAGATTATAACCTGAGCCAAAACCAAGAGTCAGATGCTTAACTGAGCCACCCAGGAACCCCTAAAAAAAAAGTCTTCATGAAGAGAGAATAAAATGTCTGAATCAGAACTGAGAAACCTAGTTTGCATTTGAGTGTTTTTCTGTCCATTCATAAATGAACTTGCTGAATTGTACTAAATACGTTTTACAATGCTTTTACAATTAGACACTTGCCTGAAAACATGTCCTAATAGTCAAAAGTGCCATCTCCCTCTTTTAAATCCTATAAATTGACACCAAAGCTTGTGTAAATTATTAATCTTTTCAATTTATTAATAATGATACAATAAGTACATAACTGCCTTCTCCTTATAAATAATTCAAACAATATAGACAAAGTGAAGCCCTCCCTGAAAAGCCATCCTCTGCCCCTCCCTGACTTGAAAGAAAGCAGTATCAGGTTGGTGTGTATCTTTTCAGTTATTTTTTTCTACATAATTTCACACTGTCTACTGACAGAAATTTACAATTTTGTTTTTATTTCTAACATCAATATTATAATATGTGTATTTTCCTATAATTGGCATTTGTCCCTTCATATGTTATGGTATTCTTATGAAGTCTTTACACATAGACATAACTCATTATTTCTAATTTCTGTATAGCATTCCATAATATGGAAATACCATTATTTATCATTACCACCCCCTTTGTAACAGACATTTAAATTGATGCTAATCTTTTACTATTGCTAACAATGCTGCTATGAACATTCTTAGGCATGCCCTATTTTGAAGTTTCAAGCATGATATTACTGGGTCTAAGAATATGTACATTACAACATGTAACAGACTTTGCCAAACAGCCCTCCCAAAAGGCTATACCAATTTGCACTCTCAAAGTGTTCAGATACATCCTTTCCCCACACTCTCACCCACGCTGGATATTATCAACTCTCCAAATTTTGCAATATGTTAGATGTTCAAAACCAGCTTTTCAATGAGCTTATAAAAAGTATTCTTCAATCCGAATGCATCTTCTGAATTTTTACTCTTCTTTTAAAACCCTACCTGCTCACACATGCACCCTCTCCCTCTAGTCCCCCCCCATATATAGTTTTCATTCTTTTTAAAAATTCAATGTTTATTTATCTTTGAGAGAGAGAGAGAGAGAGAGAGACAGAGAGAGAGAGAGAGACAGAGTGAGGGAGGGGCAGAGAAAGAGGGAGACACAGAATTCAAAACAGGCTCCAGGCTCCGAGCTGTCAGCACAGAACTTGAAGCAGGGCTCGAACCCACAAACCACAAGATCATGAACTGAACTGAAGTCGGATGCCTGACTGAACCACCTAAGCACCCCATATAGTTTTAATTCTATTAACTGATTTTCCATTTCTCCCTAAAGAAATTTCCTAAAGTAATAGAGATACCAGTCTTCTCTGAGTTTGTCTGAATTCACCATTATCTTTTTTTTTTTAAATCCCCTTCCTCTGAGTCCTTTTTAAAAGACATAAACTCCATAAAAATAGAACTACCCTAAGATCCAGTAATCACACTTCTGGGTATTTACCCAAAAGATACAAAAATACTAATTCAAAGAGATACATGCATCCTATGTTTATTACAGCATTATTTACAATAGCCAAACTATGGAAGTAGTTCAAGTGTCCACTGATAGATGGATGGATGAAGAAGATGCAGTATATATTCACGATGGAGTATTATTCAGCCATAAAAAAATGAAATATTGCCATTTGCAACAACATGGATAGAACTACAGAGTGTAATGCTAAGCAAAATAAGTCAGTCAGAGAAAGACAAATACCATAGGATTTCACTCATGTGGACTTTAAGAAACAAAACAAAGAACAATGGGGAAAAAAGAGAGACAAACCAAGAAAAAGACTCTTAGCTATAGAGAAGAAACTGATGGTTAGCAGAGGGGAAGTGGGGCCAGATGGATGAAATAGGTGACGGGGATTAAAAAGCACAGTTACCATGATGAGCACTGAATAATATATGGAATCGTACATTGTACACCTGAAACTAACATAACACTCTATATTAACTATACTAGAATTAAAATTAAAAATTTAATTGGAAAAAAATTTTTAAATAAGTAAATAAAAGACATGAATTCCAAAAGGAAATACATCAAAATAGTAATGGTAATTGCTTTCTGAAGGACAGGTGACATTTTCTCTTATTTATTATCTTTGTCATCACTCCCAAATTTTCTCCAATAGCTAATATTTGTGAGGTGCTTACTATTTTCCAGGCACCGTTCTAAACACTTCCCATGCTTTTATCTCATTTTATCCTCAGAACAAGCATATGAAGTACTACCATTATCCCTGTTATACATACACGGCAGAGAGAGTTGAAATCCCTTTTCTCAGATCCCACAGCTCTGAAGGATTTGAGCATGGCAGGCAGACTCCAGATCTTAACCACTGCACCACACTACTGCCCATGAATATGTACTATGTTTATAATTTGAGTAAATAAAATGAGACCTAAATATCAACTGAAAGCAACTATATATAACTAGCCAAAACTCAACAGCATTATGACCTGTAAGCTTATCCTTCCCTTGTGATCTTTCTTAATCCTTCAAAGTCATTTCTACCTCCCTGCCACACCAAACCTCATCTCCCCAACCTCATCTGCATCCAAAGATTTGAATATACAAACTTAAATAAACTTGAGGTTTTACGCTCTTTTAATCTCCCTATAATTCATTTTTATCAGCTTTCCTTTGTCTCCAGTGAAGACACGGGTTCTGTAAAACACATACTGTAATTTAATTGTTGGCGCCTCTGTATAATATTCTTAGCCAGTTTCTGCTTCTTTTTTGAAGTTCCTCGAATCTTGCTCTTCGGCTGATACTTTATATTTTCTGATACCAATGGGAATGGCCACAACACCCAACACTGACACACAGTTCCCCGGCAAAGTCTCCGTGGTTAGGTTTGCAGCTCCTTAGCAATGGTAGCACTGACTGAGAATCACCATCAAAGAACATCAACAGATTGCATTACAATCTGTCAATCCTTCTCTAGAGAAAGAAATTGGCAACTCGTTATATTAAAGAACCGCAATCAAGCACCTGGAATATGGCAGTGCACGTCGATTTTATGTGAACTGATGAGTTTCAGCAATTTATTATCCCACACTTTTTGACATAATCTTATCCACAAAGTCTCTAATACAAATGTACATTCTGCATGAGTAACAATTGTTATTTGAGCCACTACCTTTGTGAATACCCTCTATTTCAGAGATTCAGCTTTGCGGAGTTACATATAGACTTATTCCAAAGAGAAAATTATGTACCTTTTAAATTCTAATTAACAAATAATCTGCCTTCTTCATTTGCCTCATACCAGCAGGAAAATTAAGGCAGCTTCTTAATAAAGCATTAGTGTCAATCCACCCTTTTAAGCAATAACCTCCTCATCATTTTTCCACATAGAGTCAACAGTTGGACAAAGCAGACAGGCAAAAAAGACCTAAAAATCTCACCACAGTAGCTACAACTTATTGAGCACTCACCTGTGCCCAGCATCGTGGCTCTGTTTACCTGCACTATTTCAGTAAATCTTCTCAACTGTCGTATGATGTGTTATCATCATCCCCATGTCACAAAGAAAAAAAAAATGAATCTTAGAAATTAAAAGATTTGTACAAAGCCACATAGCTAATAAGGAGCAGAGGTGGACTATCAGCTTTGCTGCATAACAAACTACCCCAAAACTTGATGGTTTAAAACAACCACCATTGTGCTGTTTCAAAGGGACACATGCACCTCAATGTTTATAGCAGCACTATCAACAAAGCCAAAGTATGGAAAGAGCCCAAATGTCCATCGATGGATGAATGGATAAAGAAGATGTGGTTTATATATACAATGGAGTATTACTCAGCAATCAAAGAGAATGAAATCTTGCCATTTGCAACTATGTGGATGAAACTGGAGGGTATTATGCTAAGTGAAATTAGTCAGAGAAAGACAAAAATCATATGACTTCACTCACATGAGGACTCTAAGATACAAAACAGATGAACATAAGGGAAGGGAAACAAAAATAATATAAAAACAGGGAGGGGAACAAAGCAGAAGAGACTCATAAACATGGAGAACAAACTGAGGGTTACAGGAGGGGTTGTGGGAGGGGGGATGGGCTAAATGGGTAAGGGGAACTAAGGAATCTACTCCTGAAATCATTGTTGCACTATATGCTAACTAATTTGGATGTAAATTTAAAAAAATAAAAAATAAAACAAATTAAAAAAATAAAATAAAATAAAATAAAATAAAATAAAATAAAATAAAATAAAATAAAATAAAACAACCACAATTTATTTAGCTGATAAATCTGCAGGTCAGAGATCTGGGCTCAGCTCAATTGATCTCAGCTAGGCTTCACTAACGTGTCTGCAGTCAGCTGCTGGCTCAGCTGGGGACAGGCTGGGGTACCAGGGTTCTTATCCATGTGGCTTCCCATTATCCAGAAGGTTAGCTCAGGCTCCTTTACATGGTAGCCTCAGGGTTCCATACAGAGAGAGACACTGCAATTACCAATGTGTGTATACTTTTTGTTTCTCTGCTTGCATTGTATTTTCTACTCTCCCCTTGGCCAAACCCAGGCCCAAACCAGCCCAGATTCAAGTCCAGAGTAGAAAGGGTCTCCATCTCTTGATAGACTATTTTTGCAGTGTGCTACAAGTTTCAACCCACATGTTGCTGATGCCAAAACCCCTACTCTGTGCCACTCCTGAATTTGGCCGCAGATCTACCTACCCCCCGTCCCCCACCCCCTGCTCTGTTCTGTGTCACATGGATACTGATTTTTGTAGGCTGAGTTTCCAGGCACCCATGAAAGCCAGTGCAAAGTAATGGAAAGAGATTGGAAGACTGAAAGAAAGAGAAGTAGGGTAGACTTCACCCTCCCTCCCTCTCTGCCTCAAGCTGCATCTCTAGCAGTGCAGTCTCCTCTGCACAGATATGGCATGACTTCAATCTCCACCTCCTCCATGTGTCTCTTCTGCCTCGGGGCAGTCATGGCTTCCTGACATTGCTAATCTCAAGGTTTCCATATCATTCTTTGATTTCTCAGCCCCTCCAAAACCTGTGTAACCAATTCTCTGCATTATATTTCTTCTGTTCTAAATATTTAACAATTTCTGTTGTTCTGGTTGAATAGTGAGTGCTACATACACTCCCCTGATCTTTTGAGTGTCCTAGGTGGAATCACTTTGTATTCCCTTCTACAGTGCTAAGCACAATGGAAACAACCACATTCATCCACTCAGAAAGCATTTACTGAGTAACTAACTACTCAGCCTAAAACCCTGAGCAGAGACTAAAGCTACAAAG
Source organism: Acinonyx jubatus (assembly GCF_027475565.1). Classification (NCBI taxonomy): domain Eukaryota; kingdom Metazoa; phylum Chordata; class Mammalia; order Carnivora; family Felidae; genus Acinonyx; species Acinonyx jubatus. The sequence goes on from NC_069382.1 coordinate 187,632,916, forward strand.
TTCAATAATACCTTACAAAATTAAATCAAAGGAGACAGGTCTATGTACAAATAATAACCATAGTGAAGTTCTTTAATGACGATATAGATAGGCTTTATTGACAAAGCAGGTCAATACGCTAGGTCAGTGCACACGATCTAGAGTCAGATCACCTTGATTGTAATCTGGGACACTTTTACTATCCAAAAAACAAGTTATTTATCCTCCCCTTCCTCCGTGGTACATTGGGGGATAATCATATCCACTTCACAGGATTCCTGTGCAGATTAAAAGCAATAATATCTACACTGGAGCTTAGGCTACTGCCTGTCTGGCCCATACGAAGTGTTCAGTAAGTGTTAGGTATGACTTTTATGAAAACACAATGGAAGAAACATCCACTTGCTTTGGGTATAAGGGAACCCTTCCCAAAAAGAGGAGGACTTTCAGAGGACTCTTAAAAGAAGAGTAAGTGGTCACCAATACCACTTCCCAAAAGCAGTCCCTCCAAACTCCATCTGAAATTGATTCATCCTCCCTCTGACTACCCTCATCATTTTGTTTTCATACTCCTAGTATAGCAAAATCTCATGTTAATTTCTGTTACAGCTATTGATGCACATGCTTTATCCTCCCTACAAAACTGTAAGCTCTTTGAGGACAAGTGCTATCCTCCCTACCCTTGTCCATCATGGGAAGTTTACAACACTGCTTGGCAAATAAGCAGGTATGCCAGGTTTGGGTTGTTTTTTAAGTTTTTTTTTATTCCAGTTTGTTAACATACAGTGTTATATTAGTCTCAGATATAAAACACAGTAATTCAACACTTCCATACATCACCCAGTGCTCATCATGACAGGGCACCCCTTAATCCCCATCACCTATTTCACCCATCCCTCCAACCACCTTCCCTCTGGTAACCATCAGTTTGTTCTCTACAATTATGTTTTGTTTTGTTTTTAACAAATTTCAGTATCTCTGTGGTAGTTGCAAATTTTAGGACAGCATCCATTGTCTTTGGATGATGAAAGTGTGACGCAGTAAAACCTTGATACAGCATTTGTAGACTAAACATCTAATACACTTATTACATTAGACACTACAAAGTCTAATGTGCCTGCCATTCACAGAAGATATGAACTTGGAAAATAACATGGATGTCTCTCTCTCCCATAGAGCATCACACATAAACTGTATCTCTTGAGAACACTACTTATAATGATATTCACTGACATCAATTTTACAATACCTTTCAGCAATCCACTGAAAATCATAAACCTCAATGCAAGAGAGGCCTTATTTATACTCGATGAAGTAACTTATAACTGATGTAAACCTGTGTTATACGGATAGGTAGTTTTTGCTACTTATTCAGAAATATTTATTAATTGAGTAGCAGCTAATGAAGAACAAAAATCTCATGTTTTAAATATAGCAGGTTCTATATATAGTCAATTTTTTAAGATCGCAGCAATTATTTCACTGACCAGTGTGCCAATTATTAAGCCATTGTTTCTCAACCCCAAACCCACTCTGCTCACTTACTGTGTGAGGCTGGAACTGAACAACCAAACTTCTGCTTTGGGGTTTACAAGAGGGAGAGAACAAAGCTGGAGAAGGAAAAGACCAACTGTTCATTTTTGTTTGCATCCTGCAGACATCTTGTTGATTCCTTACTCCTAGGGGAACAGCACCACAGCCAATGTTTCTTCACCTCTGGCAAGGCCTTCCTAGAATAGCAGTGGTTTTCCACCCTCCCCCCACTGGGAGAAGCAGCCTCATCCTGCTGACCCCGTGACACAAGTACCAGGCAACTGATGCTCCCACACTGAGGCCAGAATTTCAAATTAATTTTAAAAGTCTGCTCTTTCTTCTTATCAACTTTATTGAGCTTTGATTTACATTTTAAAAAGTTACTACTTTAACTGTACAGTTTTGGCATATACTAATGTAATGTAATTATCATCCCAATTAAAATACAAATAATTGGGGCATCTGGGTGGCTCAGTCAGTTAAGCGTCCGACTTTGGCTCAGGTCATGATCTCACGGTCCGTGAGTTCAAGCCCCGCTTCGGGCTCTGCGCTGACAGCGCAGAGCCTGGAGCCTGCTTCGGATTCTGTGTCTCCCTCTCTCTCCGGCCCTCCCCTGTTCATGCTCTGTCTCTCTGTCTCAAAAAATAAATAAACATTAAAAAAATTTTTAAAAAATACAAATAATTTTCATCATCCCAAAAAGTACCTTCGTGTTCCTCTGCAGTCAATACGTCTCAACACACAAGGTCCCAGAGAACAAATTATCTGTTTTCGACTTTTGCCTTTACTAGAATTTCATTAAGTTGAAAGCATGCAATGCATACCTTTTTGTGTCTGGCTTTGTTTGCTCAGCATAGTATCTTCAAGATTCATCCATGTGATAACAAGAATCAGTAATTTTTTCTTTTTATTGTTGATAACTATTTTTTGTATAGATACACTATGCTTTTTATACCTATTTACCTATTACTGGATATATAGTTGCTTCCAGTTTGGGGATATTATGAATGAAACGGCTATGACATTCATATTCAAGTAATTGACTGAACATATGTTTTCATTTCTCTTGGGTAAACACTTCATAGTGGACTTTGTGAGTCATAAAGTAGTTGTAATGCTTAGCATTATTAAAAACTGTCAAGGGGCACCCGGGTGGTCAGTTGGTTGAGTTTGGTTGAGCATCCGACTCTTGATTTTGGCTCAGGTTGTGATCCCAGGGTCATGGGATCAAGCACCAAGTTGGGATCCATGCTACGCATGGAGCCTGCTTAAGAGTTTCTCTCTCTCCCCCTCTGCCTCTCTCCCCAGCTTGCTCTCTCTCTCTCTCTCTCTAAAATAAAAAAAATAAAAGGAGTTTCACCAGAGGTGTAAGTAAGAAGCATAAAAAAAAACTGTCAAACGATTTTTGAAAGGGGTTGTACCACTTTATACGCCTATCAGCAATGTTTGCAAATTCTGGTTCCTCCACATCCTCACCAGCACTTGGTGTGATCAGTCTTTTAATTGTAGTTATCTGCTGGGTGTGTAGGGGTATTTCATGGTGGTTTAATTTGTACTTCCTAATGACTAATGATTTGTAGCACCTTTTTGTTATGTTAATTGACCGGTCATATATCTTTTGTAAAGTACCTGTTCAAATATTTAGTCCCATTATTATGTGGGTAATTTGTCCTCTACTATTGAGTTATAAGAATTCTTTATATATCTTGAATGCAAGATTTATCAGATTTGTGTATTAGAATATCTTTTCCCCAGTCCATGGTTTCCCCTTTCTTTATCAGATTTATGTATTAGAATATTTTTTTCCCAGTCCATGGCTTCCCCTTTCTTTTTCTATAAGTGTCTTTCAAAGAACAGATCTTAATTTTGATAAATTCCAAATCATCAGTTTTGTTTTCTTCTCTGACCACGATTATTGTGCCATAGGTAATTATTACTTTGCCTGCACAAGGTCAGAAAGAATTGTTTCTATGCTTTGTTCTAAATGTTTTAAAGTTTTAGCTTTTACATTTAGTTATATTCACCCAGTAATAGAACCTCAAAACATAGGAAGCAAAATTTATATAACTGAAAGTGGAAAGAAATAAATTAACTTTGATCATATATTTCAGTATCCCTCTCTTTGTCTCTGTCAGCTCGGGCTGCCATAACAAAATACCACAGACTGGATGGCTTAAACAATAGAAATTATTTTTTCGCAGTTCTGGAGGCTGGAAGTCCAAGATCCAAGCGTCATCATGGTTGGATTCTGGTGAGAGCTCTCTTCCTGTTTACAGATGGCTACCTCCTAGCTGTGTCCTCACATGGTAGAGAGACAGAGAGACAGAAAGCTCTCTGTTGTCTGTTATGAGGACACCAATCCCATGAGAAGCCCACTCTCATAATGTTATCTAAACCTAATTACCTCCAAAGGTCCTATCTCCAAATATCATCACATAGAAGGTTAGGGCTTCAACATATGAATTTGTGGGGAACAAAATTCAGTCCATAGCAATAGTAGATAGAACAACTAAACAGAAAATCAGCAAGGACATGGGAGATTTGGGCAGTGCTTTTAACCAACTTGACATTAAGTGACATTTGTAGAACACTCCACACGACATCAGAATAAACTTTATATTTTTTCAAATGTACACAGAACACTTACTAGGTTATGTCATATTTTGGGTCATTAAAATTTTTTCAAAAAATTTCAAAATATGTTCTCTGACCACAGTGGAATTTCATTAAAACTCAAGAACAAAAACATTTCTGAAAAATGCCTAAATATTTGAAATGTAAATAACACACTTCTAATAACCCATGGATCAAAGAAGACCTCAAAAAGAAAAAATGAAAGTGGTTTGAACCAAACTGAATGAAACTTGAAAACATAATGTTTCAGAGGGGATGCCACTAAAGCAGTAATTAGGGAGATATTTATAGCACTAAATGCCTATCTTTAAAAAAAGGAAGTTTTCAAACAAACTTTGCATATTAAGAAATTAGAAAAAATAAGAACAAATTAAATCCAAAGTAAGTTGAAGAAAAGAAAAAACAGCAAAGATCAGAGTAGAAATCAATGAAATAGGAAAAAATATAGATGAAACAGAAGATTCTATTTCGTTAACGTATTCATTCTCCCTAAACTAATCTATACATTAATGCAATCACAATCAAAATCCAAACAGGCTTTTTTTTGTAGAAACTTGACAAGCTGATTCTAAAATTCAGGTAAAAGTGAAAACGACTCAAAACAGTCAAAACAACTTTGCAAAAGAAGCACAAAGTTGGAAAACCAACATTGTTTGATTTCATAACATATTATAAAGTAATAGGATATTAGTAATAAACTAATATAACATATTATAACAGTAATCAAGAGGGTGGAGGTTGACATGAAGATAGAACAATGGAAACAATAAAGAAATAGACCCACACATATATAGAAAACTCATTTTAACACAGATATAAATTCAATTCAGTTGAGATAGTATATTCTTTTCAGTAAATGGTGCTAGAACAATTAAATATCCATGTGTAAAAATTTATTCAAAATGGATCACAGACCTATATGTAAACCTAAAAGTATAGAACTTCCAGGAGACAATCTTTGGAACCTTTGATTAGACAAAGATTTCCCAGATACAATATCAGAATTACAGTCAATAAAAGAAAAAAACTCTTGAACTGGAGCCCATCAGAACTTAAAACTTCTGCTTTTTGAAAGACCCTGTTAAGAGAATGATCAAACAACAAAAATGAGAGAAAATATTTGCAAATCATGTATCTGATAAGGAAGTGTATCTAGAATTATAAAAAAATCTAAAAGCCCAGTAATAAGGAAACAAAAATCCAACTCAAAAAATGTACCAAAAAAGCAGATACTTTACCTGTTAGAAAAGCATAAGTTTAAGAAGCCTGACAGTGGCAAGCACTGGTGAGAAGGTAAAGGAGCCAGAACTCTCATATACAGCTGCTGGAAATGTAAAATGGCACAATCATTTTGGAAACCAGTACGGCAGTTTCTTAAAAATCTAAATGTATGCCTGCCATATAATCCAGTCATTCTAGCCTAGGTATTTACTCAAAAGAAATGAAAGCACACATCCAAAGACCTACACATGAAGGCTCATAGAAGGTTTATTTACAGTAGCCCCAAACTGGAAACAACCCAAATATCCGTCAACAAGTGGACAAGTGGTATATCTACACATGAAATAGTATTCAGCAATAGAAAGAAATTGTTGATACATGCTACAACATACATGATTCTTGAAATGATTATGATGTATGAAAGAAGACATAAAAATAAACTTACACTAAACTATTCCATTTGCATAAAATTTTAGGAAATGCAAGCTGATCTACAGTGACAAAAAGCAGATCAGCGGTTGCCTGAGGATGAGGCACTGGGTGGATGGGTGGAGGGAGAGAGAGGGATTATAATGGTGCACAAAGAAACTGTTGGAGGTGAGGAAGATGTTCATTATCTTGATTATAGTGATGGTTTTGCATATGTCAAAACATCACATTTTACACATTAAATATGCACAGTTTACTGTAAATCAATTCTACTTCAATAAATCTATTTTAATAATAAATAACTGAATGTTTTCTGCTTCCTGACTGAACTTTGATTGTTATAATAGAAATTAAGGAAGGAAGGAAGGCCAGAAGGAAGGAAGAGGGAGGAGGAAAAAGGAGGAAGGAAGAAACTGTAGCATGAAATTAAGTGGAAAAGGAAAGAAACAGATGAAATGGAATGAAGTGGGAAGATTCCATCCCTTTCAAATTCAAAAAAAAAAGCCTTTCTGCATAAACTAGAAAATCATTTGGGGCCTTACCATCGTAATTATTTAAGAAGAAAACACCTTAAGGATCCTTCAGTATTTGATGGCACGGGATTAGAGATAAGAATATATATTATTACACTTTGATAAACCTTTACTTAAACTTTTATTTTTTTAACTTTTTCATGAAAGCAGTATTTTCGAAGGAAGAAATACACATTCCCTAATTTTGCCCTATATATTTTATAAGTATGACAATGCCTTCATTTTTTCATTTTGTTAGTTGGGCAGGTTCAGTTGAAGGAGGCAGGGCAGTTCACTGCCTAGTTCATGGGTCCAGCCCCAGATCTTAAAACCCACACTGGAAGATCTCTACGGCATTTCCCATTCCTCATAGGATGGAAGTAGCAGTTGTATAAGGTTTACTCCTCAGATCCACTGAGGAACTTTACTAATTACAGAAAAACACTTATGCAATAAACATGTGTGTACTTCTAAGGACATTAAGAGTAGCTCCTGGTGACACAGCCTGCTAGTTGACCGTAATGTCCAGCCTCTCTTTCTTCCTTTAAAAAATTTTTTTTAATGTTCATTTATTTTGAAAGAGAGAGAGAGACCACAAGTTGGGGGGTGGGCAGGAAGCAAATGCCCTATATTGGGCAAATACTAAAAATAACACTGAGTTCTCCACCTTTTAAGAAAGTACATTTTTCTCTAAGCTTTCAACTATACAGCAATAATTAAGAATTGGAAACTTATTTATCTCCCATTTACCCCTACCTAGTCTTCATAACACAGTTTAGGAAATGTGCCATTTTAAGACTCCTTGGTCTTTTTAAAATAAAAATAATTTGATCATTTTTAGAATAAAATATTGCCATCTAAAACTAGAATGTGTGTCATGAGGATACTACTCAAGTCTAACATGCAAATGTGGCATTTGCTCTACCACTGAAATGCAATCCTAAACTCCCACAACTCCTTTTCAAGAAAATATTACTGACATCACTCCCCATTATCTATATTACCCTTCTAGCAATATTCCTCTATCAGCAGTATACAATAATAATTCACACTGGGCTCAGCTGAGCCATTTTGCTCCCACCTGACCTCACTCATATACCTGAAGGTTGTCAAGGGGTCAGGAGATCCAAGACTGGGCTCGCCCATAGCAACTAGTCTCTGCTCCACTTGTCTATCATCCCATTCCTGGTAATATGGAGGAAGCTCAATCATGCAGGTTTTTTGGTCACATCATATCCATTATTTCACTGGCAAAAGCATGTGCCTGAACCCAAAATAAGGACTATGGAAATATACTCTGCTTCTTTACTGGGATAAATTGTGAAGTCACATGGCAATAGGCATGGGTATATGGACAAGTGAAGAAAATTAGGGCCATTAAAGTATCCGCCCAAAACCCATTGTATGGGTAGTGAGAATGATTCATTTTTTTCCATACCCTATTCCCAATACTCCTGACACCAGGCTTAGGTGGATGGTCATCCCAAGCAATTCTCCAATACCAGCTGGGTGTCATACAATTCATTTCAATTATGACAACCTGAAAATAGTGTCAGACCCCAAGGGTAAAAGTGCATTTCCACAAGACTGCCACCCTACTTCAGACACCGGTTGTAAATCCAGGTTGTCACCTGGGCTTATGACCCATTGGCTATAAATTAGAGATTCTCACGACCCCCCTCCTCGGGTTCAATAATTTGCTAGAGCAACTCACAGAACTCAGGAAAACAGCTTACTTACTAGATTACCAATTTATTATAAAAGGATACAATTTAGAAACAGCCAGATGGAAAGGATGCATTGGGTAAAATATGGGAGACATGACACAGAGCTTCCATGCCCTCTCCAGGATCACCAACCTCTCAGCACCCACATAAAAGCTCTCTGAACCCCATTCTTCAGGGACTTTTGTGGAGGCTTCTTTATGTAGTCATGATCAAGTCATTGGCCATTGGTGATTAATTCAACCTCCAGCCCCATTCCCCTCCCAGAAGTCAAGGGATGGGGTTGATAGATCCAACCCTCTAGTATCATACAGTCGGTTCCCCTCACAACAAGCCCCCATGTTTAAGGGTTTACCAAAAATCACCTCATTAATATAAACTCATGTGTATCTGAAAGGGGTTTGTTAGGAATAAGAAAAAAGACACCTCCCTTGTTCTTATCACTTAGGAAATTCCAAGGGTTTTAGGAGTTCTGTGCCAGGAAACAAGAGGAAAACCAAATGCATATTTTTATTATAAATCACAACATCAGGGGCGTCTGGGTGGCTCAGTCGGTTGAGCATCCAACTCTTGGTTTTAGCCCAGGTCACGATCTCACAGTTGGTCATGAAATCGAGCCTCATGTTGGGCTCTACGCTGAGTGTGGAGCCTGCTTAGGGTTTTCTCTCTCTCACTCTCCTTCTACTCCTCCCTTGCCTGTGAGCATGTGTGGGCAAACACATGCACTCTCTCTAAAAACAATCAATTGATCGATCAGTCACAACATCATAGGTACACACACACATGCTCATACATACATACACACTTATGTTCTGCTTTGTCTCCTGCTATTTGCCACCTCTCTTAGAGAGGTCCTTCCTAAATATCTTCTGATTCAAATATAGTTATAGCTACACTGGTACAGTAAAAGCATAGACTGAGTCAGCCAACATATTCATATTCTGGAAATGTCACTAACCAACTTTGTAATCAAGACAGCTTTGGAAATAATCTCAAGTTTCTTTCCAAGTCCTAATTCTCAGCTCTGTTTAGTTTACCTTCCCACCATTCCCTTCCAACTTCCACAACCATCAAACACTACCTTCATTCATTTGTTCAGCAAACATCAACTGGGTGCCTTTTGTATATTAGGCCCTATTCCAGATAGTGGGAATTCAGAGAAACATTAAGCCAAATCCTCACCTTCCAGAAAACATAATCCAGTAGATGCAACAGACAACAAAAACAACAATGCAATGACAAGTTGCAGTGTAAATGCCCAACAATTAGCTTTTGTGACTGCAATGTGAATGCCTGACATTAAGTTCTCACTGTCAAGTCACCCTTCCAAAGACACCCGTCTCTAATAAATAAGTTGCCAGCTACACAACTAGATAAAGAACCAAGCCACCTCACCCATGAAGTTCCCCTTTTAGAAGGCCCTGGGTGCCTTAGATAACCAACTACTTAAGTGACCCTGTGTTTCCCTTCCTGTGCTTTAATTCCTGCTCTTATGTTTTAAATTTACCAATAAGGAGTGAACCCATGAAACCAAAGGCCCTCCACGCTTGATCCCAATAAAGGCAGAACCCCATGTTCACTCTCTCTCTACCTACTAAAGCCATTCTTAAGTGTAGGAGGAAAAGCCTGGTGGGCTCAACAGGCTCTGTTTTCTCTCAAGAGTCTAAAGCAAATGGTTAAGCCTCATCATGCACGGGTATGTCTGATTAGGTGTGTGCATGTAGGCACAAAAACTGTAACAGAGGCACATTCACAGACTCCCCCACTCTCTCTTCAGGTGCAAGAGTTTCCTGAAATTGCCTGCCAAGCCCTCCTCCTCACTTCTAGAGAGGAAAGGGGTTTTTTTTCACTGAAAGGAAAGCTAAGCTGGTCTTCCTAATAAAATGCTGAATAGGTGTTGGAAGGGAAGAAAGCATAATAAAGCTAATCAGGCTGGACCTGATTAATAGGAAGAAATTTTCAGAGAATTGAAGAATGAGTTCAGTGAGCCTATGGAGATGAGAGAAGAGCATAGAAAAGGAAAGGAAATTCTAATGAATGTACAAAGAAAACCCCTGTATTATTAGTTTTTCTATTAATGCATAATAACTACCACAAACTTGGTTGTAGAGCTGAAAAAGTCCTCACTTTCTTGCTGACTGTCAGTGGTTGGGGATCACTCTCAGTGTCTAGAGGTTGCCCACAGTTCCTTGCCTCATGTCTCATAGTCCATTCACAACATGAGTAAATTTGCTTTCTTCCAGGCCACCACTTCTACTTCTTGTAAAAGTTCGCCTGGTTAGGTCAGGCCCATCCAGGAAATTTCTCTTTGATTAACTCAAAGTCAACTTTGTATCCTAATCAGGGGAATGATATCCTTCATAGGTCTCCTTCACACTCAAGGGGAAGAGATAACACAAAAAAGAGTGGAAATCTTGGGGGCCTATTGGACTGAATGTTCGAAATGTCTTAATATGTTTTAGGAATGACAGTAAGGAATGGAACTCCTTTTCCTTAACTTTCCTTGTCAAATTGTGTTTTATTAATAGTGCTACAAAACCCAATGCTTGGTCTTAGGGTTTATAAAAGAGAAAAAGAGAATTCATGAACACTAGGTTCATGGAAAACCTAGTGGAAACATGGAAACATGGAAAATACTGAAACATGGGAAATACTGAAAAGCTTGTGACAGCTCTTTGGGTCTCTGAAAGTCTAGTTTCAGAAATTATAATACCATATTCAATGAACATATGCTTTCAAATAAATACAGTAAACTTATGTAGGGAAAAAATATCAAGATTTGTATTTAGAAAATAACTACACATTTTTAGATGTATTTAAATTGCCTATGTAGAGCCAAAAAGGAAACCTATCTTGTCCTTATGAGAGGAAATATTATATATTTTTAATATTTTAATATTTTTATATCACTATTTATTATATAACAATGGATAGAGACTAAGTTTGTTTCTGCTTTTAAGATTTCTTATAATGGTAACTGGAAATTAACCCAAACACAAGTTTGAAAGAGCCATTGTAAAAATGGAGGATGTTTAAAGGCATACTATTAAATAAATCCTTATAAATTCATTATAAAAAAAAACCTAAAATGTACTAATGGCATAAATTTTTTTGTATTTGGACACATTTTACTTCACTAGACATTCACAACAGTATTTAAGCATCTGCTTTACTTTCTCCATTTTCACAGTGAAGTAAGCTAACACTCAGGTGAGATGATTCTATCAAGACCACACAGGTGGTAAGGAGTACTCTCGGGGAGGAAACAAACCTAGAATTTTCAAGTCCACAGTCCTTACATTTTTCCACTATGCCACAATGGTTTCTCAGTCATTCATCCTTGTATACATTCATTCAACAAACATATTATTTAGTGCTTGTTATATTTCAGTAATGGTCACAAGCTCTGGGCCATACAGTAGTAAACAAATACCTTTAAGCTTTGCCTTCATAGAGCTGTGAGTATGGTGCATTCAGAAACCCAGTGTAAATTTTTCCCCCTCCTCATCCATGTGAATAAAATTAATTACCTCATCTGTGAGTCCAGAGCATGTGATACTTACTACTTTGAGAGTATACAGCATTGTATCATGGTTTACTGTATTCCAGACAATAGGCCATGCAAGGTACCTTCCAGGCTCCCTTCCTAGGATGCCTGCCAAGCGAATGGGTCACGCATTTGTCACAAATCAGAGGATACAGAGGAAAGGAAGGGAAGGAACACACAACCTCAGTTGATTGTCACTTTAGAAGAGGAAAGGAAGGCCATGCTATACTAAATCACTGAGACTGCTAAACAGGAAACAAAAAATACACAACAGAAACATGCAGGTTTAAAACATATTTTAACTGCTGGAAAGAAACTGAGTCACTGAGAGTTGCCATCTCTCTTCTTTCCTGCAGCAATAACTGTTGTTCCATCAGAATGGCACTGTCAATAAACATTCTTTTAACATATAATTTTGCTAGTTTATTGTCACTGGAGTTTAACATTTTTCTCTGTAGCTCAAGAGTTTCTCATGAGGGAAATAAATGAAAGCAGTGGGTTGCCTGCAAAATCCTGGGTAATGTTAATCTAAATCCCCCTACATTCTCTTGTTCCTCGGACTCTGAATTATATTAGCTTTGAAGATTCGGTATGATACCATATTCATACAGTTATCAGTTAACAAAATCTTTGTCACCCCAAATTAATACCATAATATGGTATAACACAACGTAACATCACATAGCATAATACAGAATTTCAGTAAGAAAAAAATATGCTCACAGAAAATGTCATTTTTTCTGAAACTAAAAGGGATTTATGGTGATTTATCCTTGGGGAAAAGATGGATTTTTGGATGACTGAATTTGGAATTAAAATAACAAGTTATTAACAACTGGGTATATATTCCTCACCTATAAGCTCTGAGACTTTGGCAAAGCACTCAACTTTTTACCAATTCAGTTCTCTTGCCTATAGAATGGAGAAAACAATAGAATCTACCTTGTAGAGCTGTTGTAGGAGTAAAATGAACAATACATATAAAGTACATAGTTCAGTACCTGACAGAAGTAACCTCTCAATAAGTGTTAGCCATTTTCACACAACGTATACACATTAAGCATACATTCCTTTCTGTATGTGGCAGCCAGACTCTTAAAGAGTCTGAGATACAAAATTAGGAAAAAGTCCTCCCAAGTTCCCTTCAAAAGAACAATAATATTTCCAACCACTGGAGAAATATGTTGCAAATAATTCTGCTCAAGTCTTTTATTAGATTCTTGCTTGACTAATGGGGCCACTTCTGAATTTGGCATTTAGAATACTCACTAAATTTATCCTTTACAGAACTCAGCAACATTCTGTTCTCCATGGCTACATGTTTTCAGCATCTATTACCTATAATTTTTATTTCTCTGTCTTCCTACAAGAGTTCTCATTGGTTATGGCCACTAGCTGGGCCTTCACTTTATTTCTCAACATGTACTTCTTAAGCAAAATATTCTTATCTTGCTTATAAAATTATTCTTCCTATGTGCAGTCGGAGTTCTGACAACTATTGCCACTCTTCTTGCCCTAACCCAGCCAGCTTCTCAGCCTGACCACCTGCTTGTCACTTCACTGTGTCTACTGTTCCAAGGACATCATTCTTTTCTGCACTATACAGATTTAGAACATAAGTGTTTGATAAACAAGGCAAAAGGAAAATATTTAAAAGGCAGAAAAAAATAACAGAGCATCTGCTAAATGAATTAATGTCACAAATTTTAGGTAAACATATTTTCTTAGAGATTATTCCAGGTGCAGACCAGAAATAGAATTTTGACAACTATTAAACTCCAACTTTATGCCAAGCACTCAACTGAGTGCTGACATAGCCATAAACAAAACAAATGTGGTCTCTGCCCTCACAGAGCTTAGACTCCAGGGGGCATGCAGGAAAGACAAATGCAAGCAAACAATGGTAAAGTGTGAAGGCAAAGGTAAGGCTATCAGAGTGAGGCAGAGACAGTTACCCATGCAACAAATATTATGCTCCTGTGTCCCCCCAAAAATCATATTGAAGCCCTAACCCCCAGTGTGATGGTATTAGGAAGTAGAGGCTTTGGGCAGTAATTAGGTTTAGATGAAGTCATGAGAGTAGAGCCACCATGACGGGATTAGCGTCCTCATAAGAAGAGGCAAGGACCAGAACTCACTTTCTCTTCCATATGAGGATACAGTGAGAAGGTAGCTGTCTGCATGCCAGGAAGAAGGCCCTCACCAAGCCAAACTTGCCAGCATCTTTATCTTGGACCTCTTAGCCTCCAGAACTATGAGAAATAAATGTCTGTTGTTTAAACCCCCCAGTCTGTGACATTTTTGTAACAGTAGCCCAAGCTGTCTAAACCAACTCCCTTCCACAGTGTCAGGCAGTGCTACTCAAACTATGACCATGAACTGGTGCCCATCTGCAAACTATGTTAGTGGCCACGATGAGACTGAGTACAGAAATGGAGAATTTAAAAACTTATCATTTATCTAAAACTTATATAACTTATAAATTATAAAAACTTAGAAACTTATAAATTTTGGTAATTTTGTATCTGCTAAATTTTAATAATAAAAATATCTTGTGTTTTGTATGTTTTTAATACATTTTCAAATATAATACATTTTAATTATATTTTATAAAATTATTGATCTGTGATAGATTGTAAATAGAAATAATAGCTCTTTACCATAGATGGCTTAAGAAGCCATAGCCAGCAGACTATATTTTCCATTCTCCCCTTGCATCTAGGTGAGGCCTTCAAACAAGTCTTCCCCATTAGTGTGTGAAAAGAGGGGTGTGTGCCACCTCTAGGCCAACATGGGAATGAGGTATTGTGCCTTCTCCACACTCTCCTTCTTTCACCACCAGCTGCATGCAAATGATACCAAAGTCTGAGGGACAGCAAAGCCGTACAGTGGGAGGGGTCCAGTTCCTAAATCACTGTGAGTAGGAAGGCTGCTTCCTGGCCGAAAACACCTGTATTATATAAGTATTATGGGTTGAATTATGCTGAAGTGGTAACTCCCAGTACCTCAGAATGTGGCCTCATTTGGAAATAAGTCTTTACAAAGGTAATCAACTTAAAATGAAGTCTTAGACTCAGCCCTAATCCAATATGACTGGTGTCCTTCTAAAAAAGGAGAAATTTGGGGGCACCTGAGTGGCTTACTGGTTGAGTGTCCAACTCTCAGTTTCAGCTCAGGTCATGAGCTGGCAGTTCATGGCATCAACCCTGCATTGGGCTCTGAGCTGATAGGGCAGAAGCTGCTTGGGATTCTCTCTCCTCTCTCTCTCTCTCTCTCTCTCTGCCTCTCCCCTGGTTTCTTTCTCTCTTGCTAAACATTGTTTTGTTTTGTTTTTTAAATGAGAAATTTGGACACAGAGACAGACATAGAGAAGACAATGTGAAGACATACATGGGGAAAAATGGCCATGTAACTGGAGTGATGCACCTACAAGTCAAGGAACACCAAGGATTACTGGCAAATACTGAAGGTTGCAAAACACAAAGAAGGATTCTTCCTTACAGCAATCAGAGACAATAGCTGGCACCTTGACTTCAGATTTCTAGCCTCCAGAAATTTAAGACAATAAATGTTTACTGTTTTAAGTACTTTTGGTACTTTGCTACATGAGCTCTAGGAAACTATATAGTAAGAAACTTTGAGTAAAACCATTGAAATGTGAAAGTTAAATTAGTTAACATCATCCTAACAAATGCAGAGAATATACTGTAAGCAAGTCCACTGTGGACTACAGGGTCAAGAGACATCATGTCTGGGGTAGAGGCCTTTAACAGAGATCTGAGGAATGAGTAGGAATCAGCCAGCATAAGCAGGGAGAAGGTACTCTGACAGGAAAAAGGGCTGATCACAGAAAAAAAAAAGGCTTTTCAGGAAAAAGGAACAGCATGTAAGACAGTCCTGAGACAGGAAAGAATGTGGTTGATGCAGGAACTAAGAAAAGTCCAGTGTATCTAGAGCATGGGGAACAGGAGAACAGAGGTAGGTAGGTAGGTAGGTAGGTGGGTAGGTGGGTAGGTAGGTAGGCAGGCAGGCAGGCAGAGGTCAGAGCTTATAGGTTCTGAGAGTCAGACAGGTGTTTGTAGTAGCATCAGAAAGGACAACAGGGTCCAGAGACAGTCATCAAAAGAGAAACTGTTAATTGGTTCTGATCCATTCTCTCTCTCTCTCTCTCTCTCTCTCTCTCTCTCTCTCTCTCTCTCTCACACACACACACACACACACACACACACACACACACACACACGCCAGGAATGATTAAACTTCCCCCAGTGCTCAAGTCTGGAGGGAGCTGGTGGAGAGAAGAGTGATGCTGCTGAGAACCCATAGCCATACAACAGCAGCCCTGAGCAGCCAGTGCTTTGAAAGAACATTGAAGAAAAGCAACAAAACTGTGATTAGAAATTATCTTAGTCCATTCAGACTGCTATAACAAAATATCCAGATACTGAGTGCCTTATAAGTAAGATTCATTTCTCACAGTTCTAGAAGCCAGGAAGTCCAAGACATGGCGCTGGCATGTTCATAGACGGCCATCTTCCCACTGTAACCTCGTGCAGTGAAAAGATGAAAAGGGCTTCTTTAAAGTGCATTAAGACCTACAACAAGCATCCAGGATGTGCTAAGGGATTGAATGTGAGTTATGAGAAAAGGGAGGAGTCAAGAATGACCTCCAAGTGCTTTCACTGTATATAAGTAGAAGAACAGACTCCTAAGACATAGAAAGCAAGGGATAGAATTAACAATTCCATTTTGGATTTGATACCTTGCAAGACTACTAGACATCTAAATAGAGATATCAGCTGGATATACAAGTCAGGAAGAGTTAGGCTGGAAACAAATTTAGAAAGGAGTGACCACAAAGAGGTATCTTAGTCCATTCAGGCTGCTATAACAAAGTGCCATAGACTGGGTGGCTTACAAACAACAGAAATTTATTTCTCACAGTCATGGAGGCTGGCAGTCCAAGATTAAGGAGCCAACATGGTCAGGTACTGGTGACTATCCTCTTCCTTGTGTGTAGACTTCTCATTATATCCTCACATGGCAGAAAGGTGAGAGAGCTCTCTGAGGTCACTTGTATAAGGGCATTTATCCCATTCATGAGGGCTCTACCCTCATGACCTAATCACCTCCCAAAGGCCCTACCTCCTAATACAATCACCTTGGACATTAGAATTTCAAAATATAGATTTTGGCAGGGGGCGGGGGGGACACACACATTCAGACCATAGTAGAATTTAACATCAAACAATTGAGGAAGCCGAGATTGAGAAGTCTCCAAATTGATCTTAACTTAATACACTGTCTTAGGGTTCTTCAGAGAAACAGAACCAACAGGGTGTGTGTGTATATATATTTATTACAGGAACTGGCTCCCGTGGTTAACACAATCTGCTGTCTGCAAGCTAGAGAAGTGGGAGAGCCAGTGGTATAATTCAGTCCAAGCCTGAAAAGAACCTGGTGTAAATCCTGCAGTCCCAAGGACCAAGGACCAGGAGTTCTGTTGTCTGAGGGCAGAATATGGACATCCCAGCTCAAGAAGAGAGAGACAATTCACCCTTCCTCTACATTCCTGTTCTACTCAGGCCCCCAACAGGTTGGATAATACCCACCCATTTTCGTGAGGGTGAATCTTCTTTACTGTCTTCTGTATCAAATGCTAATAATCTCTTTTGGAAATAGTCTCAGAGACACACTCAGAAACAATGCTTTACCAGCTATCTAAGCATCACTTAGCCCAGTCAAACTGACACATAACATTACCCACCACATACAATGAAGTAGTGTTTCCATGACCAACAGGTGCGGGATGTGGGTCAACAGAGACTAAAGGGAGGGAAGAAAGAATCATAGCCCAGCACAAGGTACTTTCCTTTGACAATGCAGGGCTAAGGGTTGTGCTAGTTCTTAGAAGAGATAGGAAGTTCATATCCAGTTATCATTTACAATGAACTAAAATGTAATTATGGTTAAGTTTTATATATATGAAATAAGCTGTACATAGTTCTCATTTGCTAGTGTGAATTCACTAGTAACCTGCTAATTATTTCATAAAGTTTCTAGTTAAACTCTTCAGATAGTTTTAATTAAAACAATAGAGGTGCCGGGTTGCTTAGTCAGCTGAGCATCTGACTCCTGATTTTGGCTTAGGTCATGTTCCCAGGGTTGTGGGATCAAGCCCCATGCCGGGCTCCACACTGGGCATGGAGGCTGCTTAAGATTCTCTCTCTCTTTTCTCTGCCTCTCTCCCCCACTTATGCTTTCTCTCTCTAAAATAATAATAATAATAATAATAATAATAATAATAATAATACAGAAATAAGTAATAATATCCAAATGATTTTGACTCCATTAACAATTGTAAAATTCTGAAGTCCAAATTAGGTAAAATAAAAAAGTAATTCTTCCCAAGCCACTTATAAAAATGATCTAAAATCTATTCCCCTCTAGACATGTTATATGCTATGATAGGTCTTAATGTTCATCCTAAGCACATAGTCTACTTTGTACTTTTTTATGGCTTCGTTTGCATGTCTGTCTGCTTTTCCCCCACCCCACAAATGAGTTAAATTTTCGAAATCAATATCCCAAAGGCCAACCCTGATGTAAAGGAATTAGTCATTATTTTCATGCATAGAGGACAAAGTTTCCTTTCCCCCTGACTGTTGGCATAACACTTTCCCCCACACTCCCACCTCAAAATGCACATGCCAAAAATGTTGATCACAAATGAGAGACATTTGCTATAATAAGTGAAACAAACAGAAGAGGTTATTGTGTTTTGAAATTTGGGAATCTGGAACTTTCAAATTCTGCCTCAGAAAATCAGCCAAGGCTGAAGCAAGCTGTGCGTTTGAATTTCTTGGATGGGGACCACCTGTTCTTGGTGAACTCCAACTGATGAATCTGTTCCCATGAAACTTCTTTTATTGTGCCTTTGTCACGTACACACACCCTGGGCATTTCACAGATGATTGTGGAATGAAGGAAGGAAGGCAGAGGGAGGAGTTGGGAGAAAGGGAGGACATAATGAAGGGAAGACAAGCAGGCAAGAAGGAGAAGGGAAAGGAAAAGAAAAGGAAATGATGTGTGAGGAAAAGAGAGCCTGCTGAGCTAGAACACTGAATCTTCTGTTTCTGTCTGACAGCAAGACAAGATCACTTTGAAGTATTAAGGCCAGGGCTGCAAGAGGTAGTCAACAAAAAGGGCAAACTTCTCTTTCCTTTTAATGTCAAATTCCAAATGTCAAAGAACACAGTGATCTCTGAATTTCACTTGGATGTGGCCACTAGGTACTAAAAGCAGCTTATGGTTCTTCTTGGGAGAGAGAAATAAACTCATCCATATTCGAGAGGCTTCGCCTCAGCTTTTCCTCTGCTTGAGTGTTGTTTTCCCAATTCTTCCCCCACCTGTCTCCTTCTTTCCATTTAGGATTCAGATCAAATGTAATCTCCTGATGAGAAGTTCCTTGACCATCCACTGGTAAAATAAATAGCCTCTGTATCTGATTCTCACTGTAACACTTATCACACTAGCTAATGTTTTTATCATCTGTCTACAATTGCTAGAACATAAGCCTCATGAGAACAGGAATTTTGCTCCCACAGTCTTGTTTTCTGGCGTATCCCCAGTGCCTGAAAGAATGCTGAGAACAAAGAAGGCTTTTAATGAATGATGGCTTAATTAATGAATTCATGTTTCTCTTTCTTTGATAAAGAACGGTGAAAGCATGTGTGCCCTACAATTCCCACCATCTCTTCTACACTGGGTTCAGATCCACTCTGAAATCCAACCTTAATATTTATAATAGCATAATGATTTCTAAATTATTAGTCTTCTTATTTTCCTAGAGGTCATTTATCACTGTTAAATTTCTAAAGGGCTGAACAATCCCTTTATATAATTAAACTATTCGTGAGACGTTATTGATTCTTTAAGCAAGTGTGTATGTGGGTACACTTTTCTTTATCCAAAAAAAAAAAAACAAATATAGTTAATAATTTTAGGCCTTCACAATAGAGTTTTGACACTTCTGGCAGGCTTTTCAGACCAATTCAGTCAATAGAAGAATAATTTCAGCACACACAGACAAAAAAAAAAGATGTTTACCTAATAGATAAATGTGCCATTGGGTAAGAAGTTATATGTATTGTAAACTTAGAGCTGAAAACTCTCAGAAATAATGAATTATACAAATTTTATGCAACTGTTTTTTTCTATCATTCAACAGTCTCCATAGCAACTTTGGCATTAGACTGTGTATATGCTACCTTGAAGACACAAAGCATCATTCTCTCTAATCTATTTCAAGTGAAGTACTATTTCTCAGCATTATGTTCTGCCCATTTAAAGGGGAAAAAATGTACTGCGTCCTACACGATGCTGTTGTGTTCGTTTCACATTGGTTGGCTTGATGGAGTTTTCAATTCTCTCTTCTGTTAAAATTTTCAAGTTGCTAAAAAGAAATAGGACAAGATAATGATAAAGTTAAGATATTTTCCTTCCTGGTGGGCTAGAAATTAATAAGTGTGGAAGAAGTAATAAAGAATATGAGAGGCAAATTTACAAACTGTACTCTCAAGATTGCACTGGAGTGAAAATGAGGGTATGCATTCTTAAGAACAAAAGCCAAGCCACTCCGTTACAAGATGGTTTCCAGGGACCAAGTAATATTCTGTTTCTTGATCTGGGTGCTGGTTAAACAGGTATGATCAGTTTATGAAATTCGTGGAGTAGTACACTTAGGGCGTGTGCTCTTTTCTGGATGTGTATTGTACTTAAATGAAAATGTTTTTAAAAGTCATACCATAACAAACGCCATTATATTGTATCTGAGGGGCAATACAATCTTTTCTTGAAAAAAATCTGAGAAGTAAGCATTTTAGGCTTTGTGAGTCACTATCTCGTCTTTTTGAGTTGTTTGTATGAGTGGTTGGTTTTGTACAATCTTTTAAAAAATGAAAAACCATTCTTAACTTGAGGGCCACACAAAAACAGCTGATGGATAGCATATAAATCAAGAGAACTTGGGATCACCCAGGAGTGAATGCAGGTAGAGAGGAGAGAAGCCCTGGGGCCTCCAACATTAAACTACACCAATTAAAGCTATTAATACAATGAATTATGTTACTAGATTTCCTATTAAGCCTTTCTTACTTCTGTAATAAATACAAATATCTATTATGTATCATTCTTTAATGTACTACCAAATTTCTTTGCTAATGCCTTATTTAGGATTTTTCATCTTTCACTGTAAAGTGAGATAGTTTTATCTTATTCCTTTTTGTAAAATTTTTCTTAAACTTTTCTTTGTTATCAGTGTTATACTTGTATCACAAGAATTGATTTGGAAGCTTTCTTCTGTGCTCTAGAATAAAGTTACAATGGAAGTACCTGCACTTTAAAGTTTTCATAAAAGTTTCCAATAAATCCATCTAAGCCAAGTGCTTTGTTTTTGTGGAGGGAGGTGAGTATATCTTTTTGATAGCAGCAATGATTTAAATAGGGGTTCCTCTTCACCAGACCTGTTATTACATACATTAAACTCAACCTTCACGACAACCTAATGAAGTGTTTGTATTATCATTATTATCATTATTACATCATTGTCAACTCGTTTTACATCTAAGGAAACTGAAGCATAGAGAGATTAAGTCAGGAGGCAGCAAACACACTGTCCATCAACAGATGGAATTTAATGTAAGGAATGGATTGCACAGGTTTTCAAAAGCTGAAGGAGCTAAAAGGAAACAGAGGTACAGCAGGAGATAACTGCAGAAGAGATAACCCACTCTTCGGACGGAACAACAAAGGGGAGGGCTCTGGAGTTACAATAACCGAGAGGCTGGGAGGAGGGACAAAGCCCATTGGGCTCAGACCTCAGGGGCACAATGAAGATCCCACTGGCAGATTCCATTCTGGAGATCCAATTAGAAGCAGGAAGATGGAACTATCCACCCCTGCTAGATGACAAACAGAAACAGCAACAAACTAGAAGAAAGCCCAGTCTAGATTACTGTCCCACTTTCTCAGTGCTCCCACCAGCAGAAGGCAGCGGGCCAAGGAACCAGTGGAACAGTTTGCCAAGCCCCAGCCCCAGTGTCAGAGAACATTTAGAAGGATCAGAAGCAGTGGCTGGGAAGCCAGGACTTCTCTATTTCTCTACTTTTTTTCCTATGGAAGTTGGTCTGCTGGGATTTTCTTTCTCTTCTGGGTCAGTTTTGTCATATGTGACATATGCCATGTGTCTAAATTATATTTTCTCAGCCAACTATTTCATTAGAGTTTAAATTTATTTTCATATTTGCACAAAATATTGTACAAAATATTGCACAAAATAACTTTCTATAATGTTTTGTTTCCTTTTGCTTTGTTTTTCCTTCTTATTTCTCTTGCATATATGTACTTTCTTCCTCTTATCTATTTAATCAACTTTTTTTTCAAATCACCAAATTTTTATTTATTTTTTTAATTTTATCTTTAACTTCTTCCATTCTGCTTTCATCTTCATCAATCCTTTCTTTCCTTGGACTTTCCTTTGGTTTACTTTGCTGCTCTTTTTCTATCTCTTGCATCATATTTTTATGGTTTCTTTTTACTGCTATAAATAATAAGGCTATACATTTTTGTTCAAGCATGGTTTATACCTAGGACTCACAAATGCAGTATCTTCACCAATCTTTGTCAAAATAGTCTACATTTTCTGCTCATCTTTCCTTTTTCTTCAAGTCTTTTAATACAGCTTTAAAAACATTTTTTCCAGGCTGAAAAGCTTTTGCATTTGTGCTTTTGCCATTAATTTATAGTTTTACTGCACTGTAATAATGTCTCACTTTTCCCTTCATTTTGGAATTATTGTCTAATAAATACACAATTTTATGACAGTTTCAAAAGCATTTAAAAAGAATATATTCTCTATTATCAGGGTACAGAGTTTGATATATATCACACCAGAACTACTTTACTGATTATATTGTATAAGTTCTCTACATACTTATTTTTGTCCTCTTGATCTTACTCTAGAGAGGTGAATGAAAGCTTTCTACTACTACTATTTTTTGTCTACTTTTTATTAATTGCTTCTATTTTCTACTTCATGAAGTTGTTGTGTAATTTCCCGCAAAGATAATTATGACAACTGCATCTTCATTGTGAATTTTATCTTTCAACATTATAGAACTGTTTTATTTTCATTGCTAATTGAATTTTTATCTCATTTAATGACTCTGGGACTAAACATTTTGATGTCATAGATTTTAGACTGCAATCCTCACTTGCTTTTTTTTCATTTGTCTGTATAAATTTGTTCATACTTTTATTTTTAACGTTTCTGAACTACTTTAAATGTATCTTTTGGACTCAGCACAAAACTAGGTTTTGTTTAATGATCCCATCTGAAGATCTTTTTTCTTTTAATAGATAAGTGAAGCTCATTTACAATTACTAACTTACAACAATTTGGGTTTCAGTTCTGTCATGTTATAGGTAGAAAGGTGGATAGAAGAAGCTCCCTCTTCTATTTTCTTTTTATACTTCTGATATTTTGGAAGGTTTGTATTCTGTTCCAATGGTTACCTTTAGTCAGTGTTGGGAGTCCCCAATACCACCCCCAGGTTCAATTATTCACTAGGCAAACTCACAGGACACAGCACATAGTTGTTCTGAAGCTACGATTTATTATAGTGAAGAATACAAACAAAATCAGCAAAGAGAAAAGGCACAGGGAGCAATGACTGGAGACCACCAGGCACAAGCTTGCAAGAAAAATCCTCTCCCACTGGATTCACATAGGATGTGCATAATTTTTCCAGCCACAAGTTGTGATGTCACATGTGAAATGCTGTCTAGCAGAAAAGCTCACTAAAGACAGTGCCCGAGATTTTCGCAGGGGGCTGGTCATACAGGCACCCTCTGTTCAGCACCTACCAAAATTCTCACCTCTCAGAAGGAAGGCAGAAGTTTAGCATAAACCATGTTTGCATGAACAATTTAAACACAGTTAGCTACTCTTTATCAGTTCTGAATGGTGGGAACCCTTGTGAAATTCAAGTTCCCAGATGCCAGCCACCAACCAACCTTTCAAGTGGGCCTTTTAAGAGACAGTAGTCTCAGGCCTCTTCTCAAACATTTCTGTAACTACATTTTTACATTGTCAGAACATACAATATTAACATGCCACACTGACACCTTTACCTTACCTATGGTTTTGTCCTAGAACGTAATTAAATGTGTTCAATGTTCATTATTTATTTTACCTCTTAGCAGACTGAAGTTCTACAGTAAATTATCTTAAGAAGAGCTGTATGAACAATACACCCTGAACTTTTGCATATTCAAAACTATATATGGGAAAGACCATCTCAGTTGGTCTTTTTCCCCTGGGTAACATGTAGGTGCTGCTCTACTCTCATCTGAAATTCAGTGGTGAAATTCAGAGAAATCTGATAACTGCCCAATTTTCTTCTAAGTGACATAATCTTTTAAACGGCCTGCCCACTAAATTATTTCCTTTATATTTACAGCCCACTCTGCCATCTTGGCTTTGGCCACTCTGGGTCATTTTTTCATGGAACATGATACATCCTTTTATACATTTACTGTTTGTGTCCATGCAAAATTCATATGTTGGGATTCTTAAGCTTCAGCACAGTAATATAAGGAAGTGGGTGTTTGGGAAGTAATTAGGTCAAGAGAGTAG
This sequence comes from Acinonyx jubatus, assembly GCF_027475565.1. Classification (NCBI taxonomy): domain Eukaryota; kingdom Metazoa; phylum Chordata; class Mammalia; order Carnivora; family Felidae; genus Acinonyx; species Acinonyx jubatus. Next base: position 187,657,192 of record NC_069382.1, read on the forward strand.
AACTCTCATGAATGGGATTAGTGCCTTTATAAAAGAGACCCCAGAGAGGTCTCCCTGCTCTCCACAATGTAAGGATACAATGAGAAGACAGCCATCTGTAAACCAGGAAGAGAGCCCTCCCAGACACCACATCTGCCACCAACCTTAACTTGGACTTCCCAGCCTCCACAACTGTAAGAAATAAATTGTTGTTTAAGCCACTCAGTCTGGGATTGCCTTTCAAATTTTCTTCTTTTTTTTTCCAGGGCAGCATTCATAAAATGTATTTTTATATAATTGTTAGATTATATTGTTTTGGGGTTTTCCCTTTGAAAGCTCCAACTATGCAAAAATTGAATTTCCTTTGTCTTTATTCTATCTCCATCTTTCCTCATTCATCGTTGCATCTCTTTGTTTCATCTGCTTGTTTTTCTCATTTCTTTATGTCCTTTATTGTGCTTCCTCAGATGTCTGTTCCCTGTTGTACTCCTTGTAATTTAGTTTTCACTGCTAAATTATTGTTTTTCTTTTTCTTCTCTTTCCTGAAATCTACCACTTCCTGCTTCAAATTCTCCAGCAGTCTTACTGATACCTTCTGTTGACTGCTCAGCTCTTTCCTGATGTCTTATATTTCCATGGTATTAATGCAAAGCTGAAATTGCTATAGTAATGCTTTTTTATTCACATTGAAATGATGGATTAGAATTTTCATTTACTTCATGCAACATTTTCTTATGAATTCTCTATGTAGGGGAATTTTGATGCTCTTACGCACATTTTTCTTACAATATTTTTGTCTGGATGCTGTCTTCAATCCACTTTTGTCATTCATATTTAAATGAGTTGGATTTTCCTAGACCAGCTATTAGCAAGAGAGCCGGTGGGTAGTTTTCTAGGTTTCTTTGTTCAAAAGCTCTCTCTGGTACTGCTAGTGGCAGACTGTTTAGAATATAACCCACACCTGCTTTGACTCTTAGTCCTGACCTGGTTCAGAAGAGCTTCTACTCCTAACTCCAATTTCCCTTGGCTCCTTTACTTGCCATTGATTACAAGGGGGTATATGTCCTGCCTTCCCACCTGTTTGCTGGGCCCTTTTCATGTTCCCTCATTCTTTACCCCATCTTCAGCCCCATCATTCTCATGAAGTTAATGCTGACTTCCTTTGCTTGGGCCACAGTTACGTGTAACTTAGAGCTTGTGAATACTCTGTTTTCTAGCTTTGTTAAGAATCTAATTTGAGGGCTTTTTTTTCTATTCTCCTTATATATGATTTCCAAGGAAAGTGGAAAGATTTACAACTAAGCTGCCCCCATGTTCCTGTCATATCCCTTCAATGATTAATTTATTTCTGCTGAAATTGTAGGTGCATGAACAATTGCCAATCCTACTGACAATAAAACTGGTCAAAAAGGAAGTCAATGCCCTGTATTTATGCTTGTACAATTTCCAAAGTATTTTAATGATATCTTTGGGATGCCATCTATATCTAATGTATTTCTAATGCCCTCTGATATGAAGTGTTGACTCTGTAAATATTTTTTATCTGAGCAATGTATAGTGGAATCATAATATCATCTTTCATAAGGATAATGCATGTACTAAAAGCCCAGCTAATAGTGCAATTCCCCATTTAATTATCTCTTCTGGCATAATATAACCACCTACTTACAATTATTATACTCATCATAATTAAGTAATAGAGACACTCTGTCTCTGAATATGTGAATAGTACAATTTGAACAAAGGACAGAGAGTCAGAGTACAACTTTGAATGGCTTCCACACTATTTACCAAAGCATTTTGCTATTACAAAAAATGTTCCACTTTACATAGATTTTCTATTGATTTACTAGTAAAGGCAAATTCCAAGAAGAGCATTTCAGTTAAGTGTGTACAAATGGTTAAAAGTTTCCCAAGGAGGTGGTACAAACCTGGGTTTGAATTCAGTGTCTTTGCTTATCACCTATATGAATTTTCAAAGTTTCACTTTCTTAATATTTATATAAACCATTTGTCCAACCTTATTACCCCAAGGTACACAGTGATGTCAACCTTTTAATATCCAAATTAGTACATTTTCAAATCCCACTCTGTGAATCCCAGTCCATATTCCAAGCATTCCCTTGGTGACAAGTGGGCTCTCTCTGTCCACAGCAATTATCCCATTTACCACTACCAAAAAATATCATCAGTCCCTGCAAAGGGACCTCTTCCCTGATGCTGATTATCCATCTGGTGTAGACACTCAACCCAGGCATCCTGGGAAATGCCAACCAAATCCCCAATAACTGTCTCTATTGCTGCTGTTTTCAACAGTTCCTTGGGGGTCAGGATCAAGAAGGATTTCAGCACCAGTGATATGTTAGATCCAGAACCAGCCTCCCTTTCCAATCACTTAAATCATGGGCACAGACTTCTCTCTCTACTCAGAAGGCACACCTTAGTGTTATTATTACCATCATTATGTTTAGTAACATAGTAAGCATTTCATAAACAATTGTTGGGTATGTGAAAGCATGAGTAGAAGAATGGAGAGCAGTTTCCCCCTAGAGTTTGAAAATCAGATGAAGGAATGCGTGGCAGGTGTCTAGCACAAAGTACCATGTGACCTAAAAAATAATAGATTAGTTCTCAGTCATTTCTGGTGGTAATGGCAAGTCATATAAAATCTCTAACGCACATTTTAAAATGTGATTTAAAAAGCAACAAACATTCACTTTTGAAATAAAAGTTAATTCCTCAACGCTTGTAGTCATGGATGTAAGCAAAATCAGCAATTAAATTTTATTTCAATACCAAGATTCTTGAAACCATAACTTCCAAGTATGCACAACACCACTTAAACAATAAATCCACAGACTTTGCTTCCTCAATTTCAATGACTACAACTAAATTTTTTAGTTCTGATAAAAGGTTTATTTTCATACTACAGCACAGTGAAAATAAAAAGTAAGACAAGGCAGCAACATTTTACCATAGCAAAGAAGAAAGCAAAGAGCAGAAGTTCTCTGAGAAATTAACTTTGTCTTCTTTTGAAAGCATTGTGTTAAAAATAAGCAATTTTTGAGTAAACAATAAGTGTTCAAATTCTTATCATACTAATTTTCATAGCCTTTGAAATAATTGTGAATTTCTTTCATGTTTCCATAGAATTTTATTATACTTCTTTGAAAATAATTTCTTTAATAAGCCATTTGTTTCATATTATTAATTATGATTATAATTCTTGATTGTGATTAATTTTGTGACCACTTTTCTCCCACAACTTTACTTGGATTTGCCTCATATTCTTCATGGTTAATCTAAAGCTGTGATGACACATTGTAGACATGAATAAATATTTATCAGATTAATGAAATGTGATACTATATATATATATACATATATATATGTGTATATATATATATATATATATATACACATACCATTTCAGTAAACAGAACCATAAAAGTATTGATGAATAAGCTCCAAACCCATGTTTGTTCTCTACTGAGTACAATTTAAGATAATCAATGTTAAATTGAGAGTGTTCTAGAATCAGGAGTTACTATTGGGCATTATAAAAACTAGGGGAATTGGGATCTAAAAAAATTAGGAAATATAATCTTGAATAAAGAGAAAAAAGAGAATTTAATACATTTGCATTTCCTTCCCCATAAGTTCCAAGTAAATATCAACTCAGTAAGTTCCTTCGTTAACTGCTCATGCTTAAGAAGTTGACAGTAAAAATGACCACATGTTCCTGATATTCATGTCAGGTTAGTTACTAATTGTTTTGTCAGGTCTGTTGAAGCCAGACCACACTCCCAAGGTGGGAGATGAGAAATTCCTTGCCAAGGATGCATCTTTCCTCCCAATCACCCACAAAAAGATTAATCCTGAACCAGAAAAGATAGTGTAAAGATAAGAAGACAGAAAGACTTCTTCCTTTATTTAGAGCTAAACCCAACTGGACAAAGATTCTGAGGTCCAGAGAGGCCTGACCACTTTGAATACTGAGTCTCTTGGCCATATAAAACCATTCTGAGACCAGGTGGCTCTGTTAAGTCTTAGGTTTTTATGGCAACAACAGCAAGAGCCACACAGACAAGGAATGATCTTCTGGGGTCACCAAGTCCTCTGACCTCAAGAGTTGGGAGGACTGAGTTCTGGTTGCATTTGTAAGTAACAAAAACAACCAGAAATGATAAGTTAGACACCAATTAATCCCTGGGATTATGGGACATATCAACAGAGAGGCTCTAAGGAATGATTGGATAGATGCTTAGCTAATATATGGACTTGTAGGAATTAGGAATTGTTGCATTTGGAAATATCAAGCATTATATCCCAACCTGAACATTCTAGTTACTTTTGGAAAGGAGTATTAAATTGAATCATGGAGAAGTTAGACCTGAAATCTCAAAACAAGGGATTCTGGGAATCCTTGTATAGAACAGTGGTATAAATTCTACAGATATGACATGCAGGAAACAAAATCATTACTTTTTTAAAAATTTAAATGTAAACATTTAAATTTAACATTTAAACTTTAACTAATTAATGAATTTAATAATTTAACAAATTAAATTAAGATGTAAACATTTTTTTAACATTCCAGATCTTTGAATGTTCTTATATCAATTTATATAACACTACATACTTTCACTGACCATTGAAATACTGCATTCTAAAACTAAAACTCATAAAATCATAGACTCTAAGAGTTAGAAGTGACTTCTGAGGGCATTAGGACCAGAATTCCCCTCTATAACATCCCAAACCACAGGAATAACACAAGATAATACATTCTTGGATGGGACTTATGATCTGTGTAGGATGAACCAGTGTCCTAAACTTACTGGCTAAATACATATGTTCTCTTAAACTAGGCTATCACTATGGGGTTAAATGGAGCATCACTTCATTATGACTCAAGCCTACTATAAGAACTAATGAATAGACTCCTTTACCAGTTACTTCCTACCAAAGAAAACATATTAAATATCTGCTTAGAAATCAAGTTCACCCTAAAAAAGAAAAAAATAAAACTTCTGAATCTGAGGGCTCAGTAACTAGCATTTGTTTGTGGGTGTAGAGCACAGCCTCCGTTAGAATTCAGAAAGAATTCTGGGCTATAATCCTGATACAGACACACAACAACGTTATTTTCTTAGTCTTACCACTTAACTTCTTTTCATGAACTATAGAATATTTTTAAACCTACAATAAACATTTCTAGTGTGGTGGTATGGCATTATGTTAACTTGGTTATAAATCACTCACACATGAGAAAATAAGTAGGAGGGGGTTGGTCATGAATACTTTGGTTTGTCTTATTGTCCACACTGTAGGATAAATGTCTCAATAAGGATTTGAAATTTTTCAAAAGAGCTTTTAAGTACTCACATAGTGCTGGCCCTATTTCATATACAGAGAGGGGCACACAAGACATGCAGATGGCTTTTAATTATGCACTGCTCCTGATTACACCATTTGGGGTTGGCTTAGTGGCCTTTCTCCTCTGTCAGAAAGGATCAACTCAGAGCATTTGGATCTTCAATGGCTTGCATTTAAGGCCACTGCAATTCTTTAAGCTGCCTATGCAAGGTTAGGGAAATGCTGAAAAATAAAAACTTCACTGTGACAAAAAACCTTTTAGAAGGTGTTATTACAACTGTCATAGATAAAGTGATGTTGTCTAGATGGGGTCCTGTAACACCGGCCTGGATTCTCTAATTAGAAAACTAACATGGTTTCTCTGAAGACTGCTCCCAGTAGTGTTCCAAAATTTAAGCTGTTTTGCTTAGCTTCCAAAGCAAAACATATATTTTTGAAGGGACAAAGGCTTTCAAGTTTTCCATAATGAGTGAGCATACTTTCTAAGTGTTTTGACAGGACTGCTGTCACAGATATTACTAGAACTCTATTCAATATATAAAATAGTTTTGAACAGCATGAAAATATTGAAAAAAACAAATGCTAAATCCCTGAGGAAAAAAACATGTTCAGCAATTTTAAAGAGTTAACAAAATAGTTATTTCCTTGGGGGAAATTATGACAGTGCTCTTCTTGTGTCAATTACTTCCCTTTGTATTGAAGCCTTGCCTAATTTTTTAGTCACCAAACAGAAAATTAGAAATTAAGATGTGGTGAGTTACAAAATGCAAATTATAATAAAATATATGTCAGAAATGTTTTTAGACAATTAAGTAACAATTCTTATCATTCTGTCAGAAAACAAGAGCGGTAGAATGGTAGAAACATTATTGAGAGTTCTAACTCCAAACAACACAATGTCAGTACTAGAGGTCATGGAAAGAAGTTAACTGATAGAAAAATATGGAAGAAAAGAATATCTGATCTCATTTTATAGCTTTTATAGAGCATACGGAAGCCACATATCTGAAAGTGTGTGGAAAAGATTTATGTGGCATAAAGAATTACATGAATAGTATTACTAGAAAAATGTAAATGTACTCTCTATTGAAATTACTATAGCTGCTTAGCTAGTCACTTTTCTCAGACATTAACCTTCCAAAATGAATGTGAATACTTTACTCTCCTCAAGCTCTAGCCCATCTGTGTATGGTATAATCCCCTAAAAATTCAGTGGATATAAGACTTATCCTTTTCTGAGAAACTCAGGTTTTGACATTAGGTGAATGGCTCCTATTTTTTTGCAGGTCACAGAAATCTATGGGCAAAATCACCAAAGTAACTTGGTTTTAATTTGTCACCATAAGCTGTTTCCTTGAAATGTACCCTCTGTTCTTCTCTATATTACAGATATTTAAAACAGGTATCAATTATTTCCCTGGGAGGCACAGCTCGCGCTTTACAGATCTAACAGTTATTATACTATTCTAAGTATTTGGTATAATGAGTCTTTTCCTGTGTGTTAACCTATGTTGAACAATTCAACCTCTTCTAGCTCAGGAATGTCATATAAATATGGTCATCTTAATGTTTCATGAGTCATATAAACCCTTACTAATTTAAAACAGACTGATAGTTGCCAATAATTCTCCTGGATATTTTCTAATCTTGATTGACATGGATGTCACTAGATCAGTCCTGCTAAGGTAATTTCACATCTCTCAACAAGAAAGAAAGATAACGAGATTCTTTTCTGAATTCAAGAAGTTAGCCCATTGGGGTTGGCTATTTGAATAGTTCTGACTCAAAGTTGTAGGAAACATGGAAACTCAGGAAAAAATTCAGTCAAGATTTCATCCGGACATAAAACAATATAAAATACTATTTATTCCTATCGTATTGGCAAAAACTAAAACTGTTATTTTAACCACTGTGTTGGAAAACCTATATAAAAATGGAAACTAAATGAATTTGAACCTGCCTCACTCCAATAACAGAGTTATTTTAAGATGAATCATAAACTGTATTAGAAAAACTAGAAACATAAAGCTCCTAAAAGCAAACATAGAAGAATATCTTTGTAACCTTGTGGTGGGCAAAAATTTCTTAGAACACACAAAAAGAACTAACTAGAAAAGAAGAAATTGATATATTGTACTTCATCCTAATGAAAATTTCTGCTTATAAAGTCACACTGTGGAAGAAAAAATCCACAACACACATATCTGATGAAGACCTTGTACAAAATATATAAAGATTTCCTACAAATCAGTAAGAAAAAGAAAACTCAATTTTTAAAAAAATGGACAAAAGACTTGAACAAATCATTTACAGAAGATACATGAATGGCCATTAGACATTACAAAAGGTGAGGTGCCTGGGTGGCTCAGCCAGTTAAGCAGCCGATTCTTGTTTTTGGCTCTGTTCACAATCTCATGCTTTGTGAGATCAAGCCGCTGACAGTACAGAGCCTGTTTGGAATTGTCTCTCTCCCTCCCTCTCTCTGCCCCTCCCCTGAGTACACACACTTTCTCTCTCTCTCAAAATAAAAAATTAACATTAAAAAATGTATATATACAAAGGAGCTCAACATTATTAGTGAAAAGGAAAATACAAATTTACATTTCCACAGTACTAGAATGGCTAATATCTACAAAACTGACAATACGAAATATTTGCCAAGATGAGAAGCATCCAGAACTCTCATGAATGCTGATTGGAACATAAGGTTGTATGGCCATTTTTGAGAGTTACATGTCAGTTTCTTCAAAAGTTAAATATGCTTCTACCTGGGGTGCCTGGCCAGCTCAGTCAGTTCAGCGTCTGACTCTTGATTTCAGCTCAGGTGATGATCTCACAGTTGTGGGACTGAGCCCTGCGTTGAGCTCTGCACTGAGCACGGAGCCTGATTAAGATTCTCTCCCTTTCCCCCTCCATGGCTTGTGCATGCTCGCGCGCTCTCTCTCTCTCTCAAAAAAAAAAAAAAAAAAAGCTTCTACCCTATGATTCAACAATCCTCCTCTTAGGTATTTCCAAGAGAAAGTCAATGAAAAACATATGTCCACAAAAAGTCATATTCAGAGCCCCAAACTGGAAATAACACAAATATTTATCAACAGGAGAATAATTTTTTAAATGAAGTAACTTCATACAACTGACCACTACTGATACTTGCAATATTTGATATTGAATCTCAAAAATGAAAGCAAAGAAGCTAGAAACAAAAGAATACCTACTGTATGATTTTATCTACATGAAACCCAACAATAGGCAAAATTAGAAATCAAAACAACACCTGCTCCCGTAGGGCAGAGATTAGGGGAAGGGGTCAAATATACCTTTCCGAGTAAAGGAAAGATTCTATAATTTTTTGTGTGTGCCAGTTACCTAGGTGTACACAATAGTTAAACCTTAAGAAACTGAACACTTAAAACCTATGGATTTATTATATGCAAATTACACCTCAAAAACATTTTTACAAATTCAATAGCAATCTACGTATATTCCTAGTGGTATGGTAAATTAGTGCAGAAATACTGGCACTTGGTAATTAACCTTAAAAACCTTAAAATGTGAAAGGCCTTTGACCAAGTAATTCTATTTACAGGAATTTATTTTAGGGAAGCAAATCAAAGACCTCTGTATATACATACAAAGACTTATGTATACATATACATACATACGTGTGTATATACGTGTGTGTGTGTGTGTGTGTGTGTGTATAGAGAGAGAGCATTAGATTTTTTATTCCAGTATTATTTATAACTTAGAAAAACTGGAACAACCTAAATGCCCAATGGTAGCTTAGTTAAATAAATAATGATGTATCTGTACCTTGAATATTGTGTATCCATTAAAATATTTAATGGTAGCCTCTGCAATCAGACAACACAAAGAAATAAAAGGCATCCAAACAGGCCAGGAGGAGGTCAAGCTTTCACTCTTCGCAGATGACATGATACTCTATATGGAAAACCCAAAAGATTCCACCAAAAAAACGCTAAAACTGATTCATGAATTCAGCAAAGTTACAGGATATAAAATCAATGCACAGAAATCGGTTGCATTCATATTCACCCACAATGAAGCAACAGAAAGAGAAATCAAGGAGTCTATCCCATTTACAATTGCACCAAAAATCATAAAATACCTAGGAATAAATCTAACCAAAGAGGTGAAAAATCTATACACTGAAAACTATAGAAAGCTTATGAAAAAACTTGAAGACACAAAAACATGGAAAAAGATTCCATGCTCCTGGATAGGAAGAACAAATATTGGTAAAATGTCGATACTACCCAAAACAATCTACATATTCAATGCAATCCCTATCAAAATAACACCAGCATTCTTCACAGAACTAGAACAAATAATCCTAACATTTGTATGGAACTAGAAAAGACCCCGAATAGCCAAAGCAATCTTGAAAAAGAAAACCAAAGCAGGAGGCATCACAATCCTGGACTTCAAGCTATACTACAAAGCTGTAATCATCAAGACAGTCTGGTATCGACACAAGAACAGACACTCAGATCAATGGAACAGAATAGAGAACCCAGAAATGGACCCACAAACATATAGCCAACTAATCTTTGACAAAGTAGGAAAGAATATCCAATGGAATAAAGACAGTCTCTTCAGCAAGTGGTGCTGGGAAAACTGGACAGCAACATGCAGAAGAATGAACCTGGACCACTTTCTTACACCATAAACAAAAATAAACTCAAAATGTATGAAAGACCTAAATGTAAGACAGGAAACCATCAAAATCCTCAAGGAGAAAGCAGGCAAAAACCTCTTTGACCTTGGCCGGACAACTTCTTACTCAACATGTCTCTGGAGGCAAGGGAAACAAAAGCAAAAATGAACTACTGGGACCTCATCAAAATAAAAAGCTTCTACACAGTGACGGAAACAATCAGCAAAACTAAAAGCAACCGACAGAATGGGAGAAGATATTTGCAAACAACATATCCAATAAAGGGTTAGTATCCAAAATCTATAAAGAACTTATCAAACTCAACACCCAAAAAACAAATACTCCAGTGAAGAAATGGGCAAAAGACATGAATAGACACTTCTCCAAAGAAGACATCCAGATGGCCAACAGGCACATGAAAAGATGCTCAACATCACTTCTCATCAGGGAAATACAAATCAGAACCACAATGAGGTACCACCTCTCACGTGTCAGAATGGGTAACATTAACAACTCAGGCAATAAGAGATGTTGGCAAGGATGCAAAGAAAGAGGTTCTCTTTTGCGTTGTTGGTGGGAATGCAAGCTGGTGCGGCCACTCTGGAAAACAGTATGGAGGTTCCTCAAAAAATTAAAAATAGAACTACCCTACAACCCAGCAATTGCACTACGAGGTATTTATCCAATGGATACATGTGTGCTGTTTCGAAGGGGCACATGCACCCCCATGTTTATAGCAGCACTATCAACAATAGCCAAAGTACGGAAAGAGCCCAAATGTCCATTGATGGATGAATGGATAAAGAAGATGTGGTATGTGTATGTGTGTGTGTATATATATATATATATATATATATACACACACACACACACAATGGAGTATTACTCGACAATCAAAAAGAATGAAATCTTGCCATTTGCAACTATGTGGATGGAACTAGAGGGTATTATGCTAAGTGAAGCTAGTCAGAGAAGGACAAATACCATATGACTTCACTCATATGAGGACTTTAAGAGACAAAACAGATGAACATAAGGGAAGGGAAACAAAAATAATATAAAAACAGGGAGGGGGACAAAACAAAAGAGACTCATAAATATGGAGAACAAACAGAGGGTTACTGGAGGGGTTGTGGGAGGGGGGATGAGCTAAATGGGCAAGGGGCATTAAGGAATCTATTCCTGCACTATATGCTAACTAATTTGGATGTAAATTTAAAAAACTAAAATTAAGAAAAAGTCAGTAGTCTTTATGAAAATATTTTATAAAAATCAGAAATGGAAATCCATATATTATATTGAAAATATAGGTGTTGGTTCATTATTAACATGTTAATATAGACTTAAATACATAATAGGTATATTTTTTCAATCATGTCTCTATTAAAGATGATGCGCAAAAAATATATAATGGTAAATAAAAGTATTTTTCAATATATTAATTTTAAAAAAGAATTCTAAAAATCAGTATATACAATATGGGTATTAATTTGGCTGCTTTGACAGTAACAGTGGTTTAAACTAAATAGGCTCATTTTTCTTTTGTGGAGCTGCTTTTCAGCTCTACAAAGTAATCCAAAGATCCAGATCTTTCTATCCAGTTGTTCTACTACCCTTGGAATCTTCTATATGATTAAAATTAGCTCAGTATCACATGTCTGCATTTCATCCCACAGAAAGGGTGAAAGAGAAAGTGAAAGGTATGCGGCTTTCTTTTAAGGATGTGAACTGTAAGCTGCACGTGCCACTTCTCCCATCCGACCAGTCAGAACATGGTCATATCATGTATCTCAATCAGTTCAGGCTGCTATACCAAAATACAACAGATTGGGTGGCTTATAAACAACAGAAATTCATTTCTGACAGTTCTGGAGAGTGAAAGTACAGGATCATAGCACCAGCATGGTTGAGTGAGAGCCCTCTTCTAGGTTGCAGAATTCACCTTGTATCCTCATACGGCAGAAGGTTTAGGTAGCTCTGTGGGATCTCTTTTATAAGCACACTAATCACATTCATGAGGGCTCCACCCTCAAGACCTAATTTTTCCTCCCAAAGGCCCTACCTACTGATAACATCACTTTTGGGGGTTAGAACTGCAACATAAATATTGAGGGGGACGCAAACATTCAGACCATAGCACCAAGCTACTACCAGAGAGGCTGAGAAATGCCTCTAACTGGGCCACTCACTATGTGCGTATGTAAAACTGGGGAGAGGAATAGTTCTGATACTAAAAGGAAGTAAGGGAGAAGAGATGAGCTTGGATGAAAATCTGGGAGACCATACTGGAGCACTCATTTAAGCAAAGCTGCATCATCAATGTTTTTAACAGCACAGAGGATGAAAGCACTAGGAAAAACACAGATATTGACAACTCTGAATCAAAAAGCCACATGGGAGAGTCAGACTCTGAATGTAAAATGGTTTTTAGACTACTTTAACCAATTTGTTTTTCTTATTATTTTCCTTTTTAGATATGCTCTAAAGTCATCCATGATAGAAGTATATATCATAACAAATCTAAAAGAACTCTCCCAATGAGTATAGGCTTTTTAATAGAAAAGAAAAAGCAGTATAGTAGTCCTTCCTTATCTGTGGTTTTGCTTTCTGTGGTTTCAGTCAAATGCAGTTGGGACACTGATGATCCTCCTTCAATAGACCATCAGAAGGCCAATAGTGGCCTAACACTAGGTCACAGTGCCTCCTTCACTCACCTTACCTCAACTCATCATGCAGGCATTTTAGTATCTCAAATCATCACAAGAAGGGGGAGTTCAGTACAATAACATATTTTGGGAGAGTGAGAAAGACCACATGCACAAAAATTTTATTACAGTATATTTTTATAATTTTTCTATTTTATTAGTTATTGTTGTTACTCTCTTGCTGTGCCTAATGTATAAATTAAACTTTATCATAGATTTATATGTATAGGAAAAAACATATACACAGGGTTTGGTATTAGCCATGGTTTCAAGAATCCACTGGGAGTCTTGAAACATATCCCCCCACAGATAACGGGGGACTACTGTGTGCCACAGTTTAACTGACAGCATTTCTTCTTTCTTAGTGGTTAAGTAAGTGATAAAAAAAAATAGTTCAAACTATAGTCAATTCTGTCTTAGATCTAATAAAATATAGTAAACTGTTAGTAATTATTTGACTTCAGTAACTATTTTACATAGCTAGGATTACAATTGGTCTTCATATCATCCTTTACATTCCTATCTATTTTCCTTTTTTTTTTGCAATTAACAAAATTAGACAAATAATATAAATTTTAAATAGGCCAGTGAGATATCCCGATGTACTAGGAAGTCTAAATTAAAAAAATCAAAAAGGCTTGAGTGCATTAGTCCAAATATTAAAGAGCCAAGCTTTCACATTTGAGTGTGGCTTGCCTGAGTCTTAAAGATGCAAGTAGGGAATACTTGCAGGGGCTTGGCTTTTACATGGTCTCAGTTGTATAATCTTAGATATTTCCATTTAAAAACTAAACATAAAAAGGGCACCTGGGTGATTCAATCTGTTGAGTGTCTGTCTCTTGATTTCGACTCAGGTCATGATCTCACAGTCCTGAAATCGAGCCCAGATCAGGCTCTGTAGTGGGGGCATGGAGCCTGCTTAAGATTCTTTCTCTCTCTCTCTCTCTCTCTCTCTCTCTCTCTCTTTTCCTCTGGCTCTCTTTTGCTTTCTCTTTCTCTCAAAAAAAAAAAAAAAAAAAAAAAAAGCTAAACATAAATATAACTAAAGAATATGTTGCCCTGATTGTTTTAAGAATGAGTGAATGAAAATGAAAAAAAAAAAAATAAGCAAAAAAAAAAAAATGGATGAGTGAATGAATAAGTGGCAAGCAAACAAATCAGTTACTATATCTGTTAATTTATCTGTGAAACTAAACCCATGGCAGTCTCTTTCTCTGCACCCTAATTTATTTCAAAATTAGCAATATACTATTTGAGTAGATACACTTCTGTAATTAGAGGCTTTTGCTCTCTGAGATTCTTACACCTATCTGGATGTCTTAATCTAGATAATGGCTCATCTTATTTAACACATGTTTTTAAAATTCATTTAAGTATAATTTTATCCTTTTTATTTTACTATTATCATATCATCTCTCAACTTATTTTCATCTTAATACATCCTTATCTCACTACCTCATCCTCCCCTCTAGATAGTTAGCAATAATAACATTAGAACAGTTTTAATTCAAACCTATTCAAGAGTATTATTCAACAAAGAAACTATTCTATTCAGAAACAGAGTGCTAACAACCAGATTTATTTTGAATATAAAACAGAGCTTACAGAATAATTTAGTTCTTTATAATCTACGATCGCACAGCAATATCACCTGATTATTAGCTGGAAATAAGCAGGAAATCAAGTGCTATATCCAGTTTAGTATCCATTCTTATAACTTTTTATGAATCAACAGTACCTGGCAGGAAAATACAAGGACGAAAGCAGTCCTTCTGTCCAACCCATTAGGACTAATAAAAATAACCAAAACGAAAGTTCAGGTAATTTTATCTGACCCTCCTCTGGGTGTAGGGAAGCCCAGAAACTGAACTTAACTAAGGTTAATCATGGGGAACAAAGCATATTTTCCCAAAGGCTCTAGTGCATTAAGCCAAACTGTGTGATCTGATGGTCAAGGTCAAAGATGGACACCAAAAGCAATCTCTGGCAGATAGCACAAGCAGGTTATCAGTCTAAATGGACTAGGCTAAATAGGAAAAACAGAAAAAAGCCCTCAAGCTGAAAACCAAGGAAACCAAAAAAGGCTGACAGCATCCAACTAGAAAGTGAGAGGTAGAACATAAAAGATTTTGAAATGCAGGGACACAATTTTAGCTCCTTTTTATAGAAAAATCACCATACCTGTGAATGAACAGAAAAGGCACTATTCAGGTCACTATATGGATATATGTGCTTTAATTTTCATATCATCTCTTTCATTGAACAGCTTCCTCCCCATGGGGCCCTTCCCTCCTTTAGTTATAAGAGTGAGCACATGACCCATTTGGCCAGTGAAGGCTCTTCATCCCTCCATTCACAATGATGGAGCCACAGGATGGACCTGTACCTGAAACCAGACCAAATCTATTAGATTTGATAAAGCAACACTGAGATTGATAATGTCTCCTATGTACTATGATAACCATGGAAGCCTGGAGCTCCAATGGCATAGAAGCTGTCTGACAATGAAACCAAAAGGCCCATCTACAGAGCAAAGGGCAACATCTAGTACATCCTGTAAGCTCCTGTACCTAGTATTGTTTGAAATCAACTCAACTCTAAAATTCACACATATATAGAAAGCATATATTGTATCTATATCCTTATTTAAAAAAAAAAATATGAACATGCTCTATACACTGTTTTTCACTTAACAATTCATCTTATGGAATGACCATGTTAGCACTTACAGATCTACTTTTTTACTCCTTAACAGCAGCATAAATTCAACTGTGTGGATGTAACATGCTATATTGTGCCAGTTTTCTGTTGGTCAACATTTTGATTGTTTTACAATCAGTTTCAATATCAAACTAAACAATAATGAATAACCTTAGTTGTCTTCTTGTACTTTGTGCAAGTGTATCTCAAGGTTTTTAGGCAGCAACTAAAAAGTTGATTCTAAAACTAACATGGAAATTCAAATGATCTAGAATAGTCAAAACAATTTTTAAAATCAATAGTGAACAATTCAAATTACATAATTTCAAGACTTAATGTAAAATTATAGTAAATGAAACAGCATACTTCTGGTATAAGATCCAGTAAATAGATCAATGTAACATAATACAGAATTCAGAATTCAGAGAAAAACCAGCTAATGTACATACAGTTAACTGGTTTTCAACAAAGATACCAAAATATCAATTCTTTTCAATAAATTGAGCTGGAACAACTAGAAAAAAATTTGGAAAATATAAACCTTGACCTCCACCTCACATCATACAAAAAAATTAATTTGAGATGGATCACAGACCTAAACGTATATGCTTCCAGAAGAAAATTCAGGAGACAATCTTTACAACTTTAGGCAAAAGTCCTGAATAGATGCTTCACTGAATCACTGAATATGTGACTGGCCAATAAGCACATGACAAGTGCTCAACATCACTAGTCAGCAAAGAAATACAAATTAAAACTACAGTTAGATATCACTTCACGCCTGGAAGAATAGCTTAGATTTTAAATTCTGACAACACCAAATACTGGCCAAGAAATGGAGCAGCACACATCAAACAACACACCTGCCAGTGAAAGTATCAAGTGGCACGATCACTTTGTAAAACCATTTAGCAGTTTATTGTAACATTAAACATACACTTACCCTATGACCCAGCAATTTCACTAAGTATTTACCCAAGAGAAACGAAAACATATGACCACAAGTCTTGCACAAAAATGTTCATAACAACTTTATTCATGGTAGTCAAAAATGACCAAAATATCATCATAAGGAAAATAAATTCTAGTGCATTCAAAAAATGAAACTGTACTCAGCAATAAAGGGACAGAGAATATAAGAATAAAATGGAGTAAATGTTAATACAATAACAACATGAATGAGTTTTCAAAATTATATTGAATGAAAGAAGCCATACTGTAGAATTCTATTTATATGAAGTACAAGAATAAGCAAAACTAATCTACAGTGATAGAAAAATCTGAAATAGCCTTATGGAGGTGAGGGTTGACTAGAATGGAACATGAGAACTTTCTAGGGGATGCCAATGTTCTTGATTGGGAGCTTGTAATATGGATATATACTGTTCTCAAAACTCATCAAATTGTACACTTAACATTTGTGTATTTCTATGTATGTAAATTTTCCCTCAATAAAAAATATTTTTATTGCAGTTTTAAAGATATAGTATATATACAATGGAATAGTACTCAGCAATGAAAAACAATGAAATCTTGACATTTGCAACAATGTGGATGAAACTGAAGGGTATTATGCTAAGTGAAATAAGTCATTCAGAGAAAGACAGATATCATGTTTTCACTCATATGTGGAAGTTGAGAAACTTAACAGAAGACCATGGGGGAAAGGAAAGAAAAAAATATATATAGTTACAAACAGAGGGGGAGGGAAACTATAAGAAACTTTTAAATACAGAGAACAAACAGAGGGTGGAAGGGAGTGGAGGGGTGGAGGCGGAGAAAATGGGTTATGGGCACTGAGGAGGGCACTTGTTGGGATGAGCACTGGGTGTTTTATGTAAGTGATGAATTACGGGAATCTACTCCCGGAGCCAAGAGCACACCGTATACACTGTATTTTAGCTAATAAAGAAAGTGAGTGAAATTAAATGCATATATTTAAACCACCTCTTTACCTGTAAGTCAAGTTGTTGCTAATTTTTTACCATCATAAGTAACCCTGCTGTGAACACAAATCATTGGATGAAGTCCCAAAAGTAGTATTGCTTTAATAAATGTATTTTAAAAGTTTTTGAGACATATTATAAACTTCTTTCCATAAATAATGAACCAATTTATACTCTCATCTATTATGTATGAAAATATCCACTTCCCCCACCTCCCCAATTTTAAGTATCATCACTTTATAAACATTTAATAATAATTAAACACTAAACAATAAGAAGAATTACTAAAACTCACAGAGCAATTATTATATCCCAGAACCTGTTCTAAGCAATCTATCTATATTAACATCCATTTGATATGCAAATCAACCTTGAGTTAGGTACTACTATGACTCCCATTTTACAGGTGGGGAAAGTAAAGCAAAGAAAGATTAAGTTACTTACCCAAGAGGAAAATTCAGGAGGATTACTCAGTACATTTCCTTCAAACTCAGGAATTCTAATTCCAGAGTTGGTGCTCTTATCCACTATAATATTATTTCTCATTGTTATTGTAAATATTAAATGATTTGATTGTTGGTGTGGCTGAGCTTTCTCTAATGTTACTGACCTCTTCTCTTGTGAACTGCCTTTTTGTGTTCTGTGCTCATTTTCCCAATAAGGTGTTTTTAAAAACTTTTTAATTTGTAAGAATCCTTAGAAATGAAGGATATTAACCCTTTATCAGTTTTATCTATTGAAATATTTTCCCAGGATATTTTTCTTCTATCACCTTATTTTTTCAGAAGTTTTCACTTTGTTTTAAAACTTTCTAAAATATGTAATATTTTCCTTGTGAAATACAGCCTATGTGGTCTTAATACATCAAAAATAAATATCAATGCATTCCACAAACATCTCATCTCTAATAATTACTTTAGAATTCTAAAATTAATTTAAAATTTTAGATAAATAAATGGAAGATAGGTGTATGTGTTTTCACTCTAACAAAAATAGAATAAACTCTATGATAAACCTCTTCCTTTCTAATTGCCTTTATCTCATATGTTTAATACATCTGTAAGCCATATTACTTTTAATATTTTAACAGAGAAAAAACAACAATATATATTCCCTTCTTAGGAACACCATACATCTATTGTGCAAGCCAAAGATCTGCTATACTTGACTTCTCTTTCCTTATATTTAGTATCCAATCTACCCATCAAGTCCTCCAAAACATACCTTTAATATGTTTATTTCTCTTCCTCTCCATCACCACCATCCCAACCCAACTCACCATCATCTTCCACCAAAACTACTTGCATATTGTATAGCCTCCTCTGATGTCACCTCTCTCCCACTCTCGCCTCTCCGTCATCCATTTTCTACCCAGCAACCAGAGTGCTCCTTTCACAACGTACAAGCAAGACCTCTTGCCCATTTAAAACTTCTAATGATTAGACCACAATTAAAATAAAAACCAACTTCTTTCCTAGCTCACAAAGTCCTAGATAATCTGCCCCTTGCTTTTCTTCCCACCCTCATCTTTGGCTACTCTCTTCCTCATATCCTATACTCTAGCTGCAAAAACCTTGCTTAAACTCCTCTAACACACTGGCATTTTAGAGCACCTTCAGTGTTTTGCATAGCTGTTCCCTACAGTTAGATATCTGACTCCCCCTGCCTGTCCCCTCCAATCTGTATAGTTTGCAGATTACCATCTCAGGGAAATTTTCCTTGACCTCCCGGTCACTTCATAGCATGTCACCTTATTTAATTCTCTGCATACTACTTGTCACTCCCTGATATTTTTGTTTGCGCTATTTACTTATTTTCTATTGTTCTGATTAAAATAGAAGTTCCATGTCTTTAGACCTTGTCTGTCTTGTTAACACTGTATACCCAGCAACAATAGCAGTACCTACAATGTTGCAGGTCCTCACTAAATATTTATTAAAAGGAGAAATTGTGAGGTATCTGGAAATTATCTAATACTAACAGATAAAATTAAAGATTTGTGTTCAATATATACAAGATAACTTTTAGAAAATTAGAACTACCCCAAAATAGAATGCCTGGTCTCTAAGGCAGTATACAAAAAGATATCAGACAGCCACCTATCAAGGAAGTTGGAAATCTTAGTTCCAAGCAACATGGCCAACATGCAAATCTTCTTCCTTTTTTTTACATTGCTTGCATTTGCTACCATGAACCTCTGCCCATTCTTCAACCCCTGTCCTCCATGCTCTTACTCTCTTGGCTGCCAACTGCCCTCAATCTGTGTCTTGCTCTTTGAACTTGACCTACAGCTCTGGCCTTCCCATCTCCTTGGAATAATTTTTGTTCTTTAGGAATTAAACACAAAAGCAAAGCAATAGCAGAGAACAGCTATAGATAGCAAATCATATAATTTTTTTTTTAGCTTTTTTTTTTTTTTTGAGACAGAGTGAGACAGAGCATGAACAGGGGAGGGGCAGAGAGAGAGAGGGAGACACAAAATCGGAAGCAGGCTCCAGGCTCCGAGCCATCAGCCCAGAGCCTGATGCGGGGCTCGAACTCACGGACTGCGAGATCGTGACCTGAGCCGAAGTCGGACACCCAACCGACTGAGCCACCCAGGCACCCCAAATCATATAATTTCTTATCCCCAATCACTAGCCACTCACACATGTACTCTAACAATTCATAGTTAATCAGGTTCTGTTCCCACTTGGAATTCCTATTACACATGGAAACATGTTTCTAATACCTTTATTCATATGATAGACCCTTAACATCCATGAGAAATGTTTTAAAATGTGACAATGTATAATTTCTCCCACAAAAATGAAGTATAACTGAAAAATTTCAACTGACCCCCTTCCAATTCATAAAGACTCCACAGGGCAGAAACAAAATTATTAACATAAATTCTATGACTAAAATAAGCTGTACATTATATGTGCCTCAGCAAAATGGCAAAGGATTTCCAGGATCATTCAGAAATACTTTAAAAAGCACACAAAAATTAAAGCCAATAATTCCAAGGTTTTCTCTTTTCTCTCCTTGGCATCTTATTCAAAGATGCATTTTTATGCCTCCATGCCATGCTTTTTAGATTATCAAATAGTACCATATGTAATTATAACTAGATTATAAACCATTTACTTGACAACTATGCGTGCCTGCTCTTTTAAATCTAATAATTCAGTGCTTCCAGAAGTTTTATAACGTACCAACAATTCACTCTGAACAGCTTTAAAACTGTGTCCTCCAACAGACCATTAACCTTCGCACCTGTTGTGGAGGACAAAGATGCAGATTTTCCTAGTCCTTTTCATAACAATGAATTATAGTCTGTTGAAGGCAAAAAAAAAAAAAGTATGAAGTCGATTCTCTTGAAAAGGGTCCTCTATGATGATTTTAATGTCCTTGGTCATATTTTTCAAGTGAAGAATTTGCATGTCCGTATAAACATTTTAGTCCATTTCTATTTGTTTCTAAAAGAATTGTATATTCACATATCAGCAAGTGTATACGGAGTGATTTATGTAAATTAGTCATTAAGCTTATACCTTTCTCCACTTGGAAAGTGAAGTGTTTTTAAGAGTAGGCAGCTCATCTACACTTATACAAAACTCTGTTACACCAAAGATCCTTCATTTCAAATATACAGGTACCCAAATCCTTTTCATTGCTACCAGGAAAATAAGGATACAGGTAGACTGTATCAATTTAGGAGACTGTCCAGTCTGAGCATTAACCCAGGAGACAGGAAGCTGGTAAAATCCAACCAAATTGAAGTAGTTCACTAATCTATTGGTACTCTCAACTGAAGCCAGTGATTTTTAAAAGGAACATCCTTGGGAATAATACATTATACCTACTAAGTGATTTTGCTCAACTATTAAACAAGATACATATTATATAGACATGAACCACCTGTGTCTTTAGTGGGTTTTTTTTTGTAGTTTATTTATTTTTTGAGAGAGAGAGAGAGAGAAAGAGAGAGAGTGAGCGAGCAGGGGAGGGGCAGAGAGAAAGAAAGAGGGATAATCCCAAGCAGCCTCCACACTGTCAGTGAAAAGCCCAATGTGGGGCTCGAACTCACAAACCATAAGACCATGACCTGAGCCGAAATCAAGAGTCAGACACTTGACCAACAGAGCCATCCAGCCAAAGACTCCCTGTGTCTTTAGTTTTGACCATCAGTTCCCCTCCCACTAAAAACTGGTCCACACGCACACCCTTGGCATGACTGGTCAGTGTCTGTCTGTTACCTCTGAGACTGTGTTCTCTTCTTCAGTCTTCCTGTGTGGACTGCAGCACACTCACACACTTTTAATGTGTTTATTCTGTACCTCTTTATTGCATTGCTCAGGCTTTCCTGTTCCAATAACTAGTTCTCAGAAGCTCATCTTCCCCTTCTAAATTACTTGTCTTTGCACACTTTTTTTCTCTTCTGCACTGCTCAGTCTAGACATTATACTTGACTGCCACTGCCCCTTTCAGGTTGAAAATATTGTGCCTTCCAATGAAGTTGCTGGAAACCCCTCCATCTTTTCTGTCTGAATGTCTTTATGGGATACTCCAAGGCCACTTTGTTCTGTATTTTACCACCAATCAGAGCATACACAGGCACTTTAAGAAATATCTCTGTGGCAACATCCAACATCTCAGGACACCTCTTGCCTTTTATTCCCATTTGCTTACTCTGTTTCTGGGTCTCTGATTCCCAACACATAACTGATTATCTTCCCAGATCCATTAAATTAACACTTCAGTAACTATATGCTTGGTTCTCAATTCCAACCTCAACCCTAGACTATTTACGTACCTAGTGTGACTCCATATTCTCAGGCTCCACTTTTAGGAAACCAGACTAAGACATTCCCTTATGGCCAAACTTAATTCTGGTTAATATAAAATATAAGAAAACAAAGAAAAACTAAAACACATGTTCTATGAGGACACATTTGCCCTAACACTGGCCTCTCAAAGGAGACTGCCAACTCTAGTTACTGTATCGCCTGCCACCCACCACTAAACTAAAACACAAACAGTATCCAATTTTCTCTCATTCATTTGCAATTCAAGTTTATAAACTTTGAATCTTTACCTGACCCCAAACTTTTCATTCTCGCTTCTTACATTTCCAACCCTATAGTCCTTCAGACTGTCACTGATGGTATACTCCTTGGTCTACAAGCCTGAGAGTCCTCAAACATTGTTTTGACTCATGCCTTTATTTCCTCAAATCCTGTGTCACCTCAGGTTGAGTGGGTATCTCTGCCCTGGCCTTGTCTTTACAAGTTGTAGTCCTGGAGGTAGAGGAAGGGAGTATGTAATGATTTCATTTTTAATTTCAATTATTTTTGTAATTATAGTTGGTGCACTGTAAGATTTTTGAATCACTGAACTAAGCCCAGGCTTCTTTAAAAAGAAATATAAGACAGGGAGCCAGATGGCTCAGTTGGTTGAGTGTCCAACTCTTGATTTCAGCTCAGGTCATGATCCCAGGGTCATGGGAACAAGCCTCGTGTCGGTCTCCACGTTGAACATGGAGCCTGCTGGAGATTTTCTCTCTCTCTCTCTCCTCTCTCTCTCTCTCTCTCTCTCTCTCTCTAAGATAAAAAAAAATGAAAAATAAATTTTAAAAAAAGGTAAATCTAGGGAGAGGCAAGATCCCATGGACTTTATTATTGTGCCATATCAGAAAGGAACTTGAAACCATTAATGGCTACCTATCTCCTAAAACATGGCATGTGAAATTTATTCCCATTTAAAAACATATAGAACATGTCCCAAAGCAATAAGAATTATGTGTAAATTACACAGTCTGAAATAAAGATATTTGGTAGCTAGCTTCCAACTACAAACAAAATGTCTGAAACTTAAAAATTCTTATTGCTCACCAACTCTCATCAACTCCTTTATTTTCTCCCATCTTTAATTTTATTTTTATATAAAAAAGTAAAATAATGTTACTTTCAGGTCAATAAAGAGGTCACCAGTTGAAATTCAGCCAACAATTCTAACAACTTTGAACTCTCATTAAAAAAAAAAAAAATTACCAGTGCTGTATGCCAGTTCCCTAGGTAACCAAGACTCCACTTCAAAAACGGACTGGATAATCAAGAGAAAGCAATACATACACATACACTACACCAAACAAAAGGCAATTTTGCTTCATTTGCTAAAATAGATTTTACCAAGTGTTTTTACATGGTGGCAGATGGTAACTGCATTAATATTTATGTTGGACACGGCAAGAGAGGCTCAGAGCAAAAGGACATTAGATTGAAGATCCATCCTTGGAAATAGGTAAAAATCAACCTGTCTGTGTAGAATGAGCACATACTACCAAATATGAGTGTAAATCCATGCTCTCCCACCCCACGCTATCTTGGATAAGTATTATATTCTCGGCACCTCAGTTTCCTCATGACTAAGAGCTAAACTGGAAGACTGTAATGGGGATTAAGTAAGATAATGCTGGTGAATCATAGTTACAGCTACCATTTCCCATGTGCTCACCTTGGGTTAGGCATGTGTAACAACCTAATGAGTTAAATATAGGCACCTCCATTTTACAGCCGAAAGTAAGATTCTAAGAGTTTAAATAACACATGAATGTTATTTAATGCCACATGACTAATATGTAGTAGACATGAAATTCAAACCCAGGACTGTCAGACCTCAAAGTCCATGCTCTGGACTATTTCAGACTCCTGCAGTAGGACAGTACCTGAATCAGACCAGACACTCAATAATGCTTTTTCTTATTAATCAATATTTTAAATACAAGGAGCACCTTGAGGGCTTCGAAGCTGCACAACTCTAGGGGGGCCATTCATCTCAGGGTCTATATGAATGATACACTCTGACGAGTTGTGAGATGCACTGCACAGCCTGTACTTCTGTACAAAGTGACCCCTGGGCACTAGTTTTCATAGGGCTCTATAATCAAGAGAGAAAAAAGGGGACAGAAATATATTCAAAGAGGCTTTCTATCTGTAGTAGGCCTATAATATTCAGGCTCTCCCAGCATCTTCTGAACAGCTTTTATATGTTTCAGGGATGCCCTAAATTATGACTTCACCTCTTTAAGTTGGAATTTAAAACTCCTTTTCCTAGCCCTACTTGCTTATACTGTTTGAGTATAAGCTTATATAAGCATGGGGCCTGGATTAAACCAAAGTTCATCTATAGATTTCATTTCAAAAGTGATCAACGTGAGGCACTACATCTGACTCTCTCACATCTCCAGATACTTAATTTTCACTTTCGCCAGCTCCTTATGACAGAGCCTTCTTTCAGACCAGTTGTCCAAGCCCCACTTTCTACCACCAAAGTAGCCTAACAATGTTTTCTAAACAAAGACTCTCCTCTTCCTAAAATAACTCCTGTGCCATCCCAGTGGTCAAGACAGCAATATTTTTAAGTCTCTACTCATGTGATATACTTGCTATAAGTGGATACACGCAGAAAATGCTAAATAAATTCTAGTTTCCTTAATTTTTTCCCTATATATCTTATTATCTCTACAAGATCAGACACTGGGCCTTATTATGCCTCTCAGTATAACCACTGGTGACCAGAGTTGTACATCAGCAGGGCCATGTTTGTTGAGCGTAATGATGATCTGTTGGGGATAGTGGTGGTGAGGACCCAAAACACAAAGCTAAAGGGCGCCCATAACCACCTGCTATAGACTGAATGTTTGTGTCCCCCAAAATTCATCTGTTGAAACCTAATCCCTAATGCGATGTTAGGAGGTAGGGCCACTGGGAGGTGATTAGGTCATAAGGACAGAGCCCTCATGAACAAGATTAATGCCTCTCTAAAAGAGGCCCAGAGAACTGCCCTGCCCCTTCTGTCATGTGAGGACACAGCAAAAAGATGGTTGTCTATGAACCAGGATGTGGGCTCTCACCAGACACCAAATATGCCAGCGTAATGATCTTAGACTTCCAGCCTCCAGAACTGTGAGAAATAAACTTCTGCTGTTTTTAAACCATTCAATCTATGATATTTTTGTTATAGAAGCCTGAATGGACTAAGACATCTCCCATCCCTAAAAGTTGTATTTCATTTTACAAGTGTTCCTATAAAGAAGAAAGACGGAATTTATTCACAGCTTTTGTTAATTCTCTTTTCCCTTTTAAATAATGTATTTTGATTTTTAATATAATCCTTCAAGTAGCAGAGCCTTCTTTCCATCTTGAATTATTTTCCTTAGTTCAACTACTACTTTTGTTTCACTAAAACAGCTCTCAACTAGGCACTGCCAAAGGCTCTTGGCGATGTAAATTAATTCCTATGGGCTCAAGCATAATCATCTGGTAACAGAACAGTAGTGAAAATATGATCTGCCTTGGGTATCAGGAGCTGCCCGGGCCAATCTAGTTATAACCATTATATATACGGGCAAACCCCTCAGCAGAACCTTAATCCCTTCTACTCTGTCAGAGGCCTTAAGGACTTAATGATTCTTAAAATACAAGACACTATGAATACAGATTATCAACCTCCCACCCCCTTTCAAACTCTCCAGGTTGGCCAGGTTGGCCTTGGTAACCTATAAATACTAGCTGATAACTCCTATCTGTGTTTATGCATGTGCCTATGTAGAATCGACCCATTCTTCCCTTCTTCTGAATATCAGTGAATCTTTTTTTAATCTCATATCTGCAGTATGAGACTGACAGAACCTATTTCAAGAGTTGTTCTCAGAGTTAAATGATATCAGGTATGTAAAGTACCTGGCACAGTGCCTGGTATAAAACAAAGCTCAACAGAAACAAGTTTCCTGCCCTTCCTCTTCTCCTTCTCCTCCAGCCCCTAATGGTTTCTCCTTGCCCTGAACTCCTCTAATACAATGCTTTGTTTCTTCTTTTACTCATCTAAACCCTGGTAAGTTATCCTATTTAATTCATTCAGTACTTAATCAACATTAAATTTGTTCAAAACTGTTCTATGAAGTTGGGATATATGTACAAAATACACTCAGGACTTGTCCTCAACACATGCACAGTGTTGTAAGAGCAGAAAATTTTTGAAATTAAACAGAACTGCACTACAATGTACTCTCTGCTATAAAAAATTAATGTATAAAGGACAGATTGACAACCAGGGCTAGAAAATATCAATGAAAGCCTCAGCAAAAAGATATTTAAGCTAGGCATTAAAAATTAATAGGACTACATCATGAGAATATGGCAAAAAAAAAGTAACTCAGGCAGAGGAAAGAAAAAAAAAATTCACCAGAGCAAAAACTTCTCTAAGCATATTAGACTTGTATTATTAATTATGATTATCAAGACCATACTTTTTAAAGTAAAAAGCAGGATACACAAATACAAAGAAAACTATATGGACATCTGAACAAAATAGTTTGAAAACCTAGGATATACAGTTACCATTTCTAGAAAAGCAAAATAAATGAACAAAAACCTAATTATCAAAAGAATAAGGAAATGGTTAAATAAGTAGTGACTAACCAAATTAAGGAACTATGCAGACTTTAGTAATGATAATAATGAAGTAAATGTAATGTCATTTCAAATATTTAAAATAATATAAAATTGAAAATTCTTATTATACTATGTGAACAAAGACTTTAAAGGAATATGCATAAATAAAATAGCTATTTGGTGTATTAACGGTGATTATTTTATAAAAACCTTTTTGAATCCTTTTACAATAACGCTTTAAAAATAAAGGATGAAGTGTGTCTATTCAGGTAATGCTTTTTATTGACAAAATTATTTTAAGTTGTTTTTCAGCTTAATTTATAACAACCTTTTTTATTTCCACCAAAAACAGCAAACCAGAAGCATCACGTACTTAAGCAAATATTCCCACAATGTTAACTTACACTGTCCTGTCCTCCTCCACCCTCGCCATCACCATCCCCAAAACTCAAGTTACTCCCATTTAGAAAGGCTGTGGCTTTTCTTCACTCACTATATGGCATATTTTATGTTCAAAGCACAGAAATTCAATTACTTATAGTATAAGGATTTTGAGCTGAAGTTGTCTCAATGAGAACGCATTTATTTGAAGACAAAACGGATTCTCCGATTTCTCGCCTTTTTTTGGACAAAAAAGATAAGCCAGGAAGATCTTCACCAGACACATGATATCTAAACATGAGATTGTCAATCTCATGTGGAGTCAAAAGGAAGAACAGGGAAGATCAAAAGTTAAGAACATGTTAATTTCTTATGTTTTTGTGTTTTTATTTGCTAACATTTAAAATCAAGAATACTTTAGCATTTCATCTCAATGTGCCTAAAAGATCCATTTTTGAGTTTCTAATTAACTGATTGTTATAGAATTTTACTTTCTGAAATTGTAAGATAAATGCACCTATCTTTAAGAAACTATCAAAATAATTAGGAGTCAAGAATGTCGCCATTCAATTTTAAAGAAGCAAAGTGAACTGAATTTACCTTATTAACTGTCTTTTAAGTGTGATAGATGTGCTTATGCATCTTATTAGATTTTTAATAAATGTAACAAAATGTACTACAAACAGTAAAATAATTATTTCCTTCAATGCTCAGGATTTTTTTTAATGGCATTGAATAACACAGTTTCTCTTTCACGACAATTATTAATCTTGAAAGGTCAGCTATAAATATCTTTTCCTAATATCTTTGTGGGTTGGATAAAAACTGAACGTCTGCCTAATGAGCATGGTGCTTGTCAGCCTTGATTTTCTTTCTGTGGCCTTCGGTGATCGGCACCTCAAAATACACTTCCTAGAGCGACTCAGCAACAGGAGCTCAAATCTTTCTGAGGTACCTGCTGTTATGGGAAGCTCGCAAGGAAAGCAAAGAGAAAAGGCAGTGTGCTTTCTGAATAACCAGAGATACTCAGAGGACCGAAAAATGGAATATATCTCTGCCACGTATATAAATACATTACATGTAAGCAGCATGTTATAGCTTATCAAGTATCTTACACACAGCTCCTGCACTTAACAGATCATGGAACAACCTCAGAGAGCCCAGAGACATGGCCATGGCCGCTTGGCTACCAGAGAGCCTCAAGATGGAATTTTCCTGTCCCAAATCCTAGGCTACTCCAAGTGTAACAGTATAGCTCATGGTGTTTGTAATGAGACAGACCAAGGCTTGAGTTTCAGCTCTGCCATTTCCCAGTCTTGGGCAAGTCACTTAAGACCTATGTGCCTCAGCTTCCTTATCTGTAAAATGAAGTAATAGGAGCCTAGATTGCATAGGGTTGTTGTGAGCATGAAATACAGCACATAAAGCCTTTCGCACACATGCAGCCCCAGGATCACCCTAATGCTAGTTGTCGTGGTTGCAGCAACAGCTATTACTGGCATTCATCTCCAGATGCAGCTGTCAGAACTGTTACTGCAGGAGGCAGCATGGTGTAGCAGTTAGGAATGTCTAGTTCTCACGCTAAACCTTATCTGGGTTCAAATCCCACCACTGCCAAGCAAAAGCTATGTGACTTATAGACAGGTTACTTAACACTCATTCTGTCATCTCAGTTTCCTCCCCTGAAAATGAAGGCAGTGATAATAAAACCTAGTTCTTTTGGCTGCTGGAAGGATTAAATGAGTCACACATACACAATACTTAAAATGGTGCCCAGTATATGGAAAGTACTTAATGAATACTAATTTTAATCTATTGTCATTATTATCTTATTAATTTCCAGCACCTCCCCCCAAGTTCCTGACAGTCAACCCTTTTAAAACAGCTGAGCATCTATTATATGCAGATGCTAGCAGTACATCGAAAGAAAATGATGCTTCCTACCTTCGGTAGGCACAGTTGCAATCTATTTTATTAGCTAGGACATAAATCTATACTAATGACGCAAGGCATCATATTCTAACTGCCAATGAAGAGTAAAGACAACAGGTGAGACTAAAGTCCAGAGGAGGAAACCAATTTGAATGCATTAGTCTTCCCTCTTTGGGAGCAGATTTGTTATTTATAGCCAAAGAACCAAGGAAATAAGGAAATGAGATGTGGTTCCAGGACCCTGGAATTTCATGGCCCCATAAAATTTGTTTAAAAATCAAGGTGAATAAAATAGGGATTTCTAAGACATTAGAAATGCCTTAGGCAGGCTGAGGCATTAAGAAAATTATTTACCTTCTACTCATACTACAATTTCTTTAAAGAAATGTATTTTAACAGCAAAAGTAGATAGTAAGAAATAATCTCATAATATGAAACATTTCTCACCAAAAAAGGGAACCAATGATTGTGAGGGTGTGTGTGTATATTGTACATAGGTACATATTTATTTAGGTGCACACTTTTTCTCTTACTACTCTCTGTTTCTGATTTCTCTTCAGACTGTTGAAACCCTTGAGCAGGCTGAATTCACAAATCAGTCTTTGGCAACCACTGGGGTAAAGTGCACTGCAGAACACAACAGGTGTGGACCAGATCTATACTGGCAGAGCAAAGCAAAGAATTAGATCATTTTAATCAAAATGTTTGGCTTCAATTACTGAAATAACTTCTTTCTTTACCAATCTTTCCAAAAATCTACTTCCACTTCCTGATTCTGTTGGCTGGGATAAAAACTTTTTTTAGACTTATCATGCTAACAACCCCAACCCAAGGAATAGGGGCCGCAATGAGTTAAACTGAAAATCATAAGCCAGGCCAGTAAATGGAGATGAATTGTTAGTGTTCCTAGAAAGAACAGCTCCGTTTTCCAGATTTCCTGAGGAAGGAGCTGCACAAAGTGGCTTATTTGATTTTGCAGACGGAAGCAGGTAGCACAAATCTAGCAGGAAACAGAGCTCTCAAGGGAATTATTCAGGGAATTTTTGAAAGGAAGCATTTCAGAAAAAAATTTAAATAACGCTTCCAAGCAAAATTGGAAATATTATTTAGAGGAAAGAGCACAGACTGAATCCCTGTACTAGCACTTACTAGTGACATCTTGGCAACCCTCTAGCCTCTCTGAGCCTCAGTTTTCTCATCTACAAAATGGAGAGAAAGATCATACACACTAGCAGAGTGAAGGATTAAATTACAATTATATACACTGCCTGGCCATTATTAGGTGTTCAAAATGGGCAGCCATTATCATTACAGTTATAAGATTCACTCATGTGGGGACCACTAAGAGTATTTATTCACCAGCAAACATGTGGTTGGGCACTTGCTGAGTCACACAAGTCTTTGAATCCAAGGTCCTCAAAGTCCAGTGGGAGAGACAGGGAAAGAGAAATAGTGCAAATGGATTCTGACTGATTCTACAAGAAAAAACATAGACAAGGTAACAGTGATGGGACCATGGACAGAGCAATCAAATGTGTAGGGGAGGTTCCAGGAAAAACAAAACACCTAAAATATTTTTGGAAAGGTATGCAGGACTCATTTCGTGGGGAAGGCTGGGAATGACATTTCAGGCTGGGGGAACCACATATGCAGAAGCACAGAAATATGGAGCACCCTGGTGTGTTCAGGGCACTGTAGAAAATCACTTTCTAGAAACCATTCCCAAACATTTAATTTGTCACAAGGGCTTAAATAGGATATTCATGCCATTTTATCAAATACAATAAAATCTCACAGTGCAACAAGTATGGTCATAAAAGCAACTGGTAATTTGCTCCTACCCATTCAGCATTCCCACGTGGCAACGGTGAAGGGTTAGTTCTCTTCTGTGAGAAGTGTGGCATTAAAGTGGCTCTTCTCCCATCATTCAGCCCTTTTTAGTTCAGCATATAATGTTACACTTCGATTGTAGCAACTGGTCTATTTCCTATACCTCTAACAAGTGAAAAACATGTCTTTCTCTGCACAGTGACTAGAACAATACTTTCAAAAATATATATATTATTTCGGCTTAACCCTGCAACAACAAAGCACCACAATCTTCATGGCTAAATTTCTGGAGCCACATTGATCATCACAGAGGGAACTGACTATGTTTACATACTAAAATACAAATTATTTAGTGCCAAAATAACACAGGAATTTAGTACAGATTCTTGTCAGACTGGATACAGTTAGCTTGTGCTGACTTTTGACTGAGTTATTCAATGCTTTTATTAATATTTTGAAGGATAACATCCTAGCTATTTCTGAATCAAAATCTTAGGTTTCAGTAAATCTTTCCTAGATTTCATTAGCCTTGGAAATATCAACCATTTGCCAAATGAAAAGAAACACACACCCAAGAGTAAACTCAAATTGTCGGACACCAAAGAACACACATTACCTCTCAGCATGCTTTTCAGTATCCTTAGAGTTTCAAGAAGGAATCGTAACTTTAGAGCCCTAACAGACTTTAAAAGCACCTTCATTTTCTAGACTGGGAAACTGTGGTCCTCGAAAACTGAAACTATGGCTTATT
Source organism: Acinonyx jubatus (assembly GCF_027475565.1). Classification (NCBI taxonomy): domain Eukaryota; kingdom Metazoa; phylum Chordata; class Mammalia; order Carnivora; family Felidae; genus Acinonyx; species Acinonyx jubatus. Next base: position 187,688,910 of record NC_069382.1, read on the forward strand.
CACTTACAGAGTCTTACCAGTTAGGACTGAAAACCCAACCCAAACAGGCTTGAGTAGAAAAACACTTTTCCTTGACTAAAAAGTCCAAAGGTAAGGCTGACTTTGAGGTGTGGCTTCATGCAGGTGCTTACCTACATCAATGGTGTTACCAGCACATCAAGTTTCTTTTTTAAATCCTTATCTGCCATTGCCTTCTGCTCTCTTGGCTTTCATTTGTGACTCCATGTGGCAATAAGCAGCTCCCCCCACCTCTTTCCTCTCAACATCAAATCTCGAAGAAAAGAAGATCTATTTCCCACATCTCTCCCCCAAAATCTAGGATTCCTTCCAAGGGCCCATGGCAGTCATTTGCCTACTCTAAACTGATCGCTGGATCCAGACAGGAGAGATGTGATTGTTGTAGGCCTTTGGGACAAGACACAGCCTGAACCTATGGGTGGAGTCCCATCTGGTCCATACAGACAGAAGATGGGAAAAGGATGGGTTCCCCATATGAAACTCAGAAGTTATTGCTGAAAGAAAGGAGAAGAGAGTCTAAGGGGACAAACATCTAATTAGTCCTATTTCTGCTACTTACTTCATGCAGATCAGAAGAGAATGATATAAAAGCTCTGACTACATGGTAAAAAAAAATATCTCACACTAAAACATAAGATTTAAATATGTACATGTGTATACACACAAAGCCCTATGGTATAAATGTGGGAGGTTGCAAAACTACTTCAGATTGTAAGCAAACCAAGCTAATGACCTCATCTTCATAAGTCATGAAACAGCCTTCACACACCTTTACTTAGGTGTAATTCACATAGGGAATACATGGGACTTTAAACAGGAAAAGCCTAATAGCACTGCACTTTTTCCACAAAGAGCAACTCTTAATACTACCTGTTATCTACTTCAGAGAGAGCTTAACTGCTTATGGGAAATAGCATACACTCCTAAAGGAAAGGACTTTAGAATGACAGAACAGTCTTCTAGGTAACACCCAGTCTTGAGTGTGTTTGTGACAGTGTGTGTGTGTGTGTGTGTGTGTGTGTGTGTGTATTCTTTTAACTGCTCCAAACCAGAGTGGTGAACTATAACCCTCTTCCCACCACACCAATCACAGACAAAAAAAAGCATTTGTCAAGGATCTTTCAACTTTGTCATTTCCTGCATTGCTTAGATTTATGCAATAGCAAGTCAGAATGGAAATAGCTAATGCAATAAATATATAGTAGCTTAATTCTATTTGACGGTGAAAGATGGAACTGTAACCAGCTAAAGTTGCTCTATACTGAGGAAAAACATTCCATTACAAGAAGCAATCAGTCCAGTGGAGGATATCCCGTGGATGAATCAATGTGGAAATAAAAGGACAATTCCAAAACAAACAAACAAACAAGAAAACAAAAACAAAAACAAAAAACATCAAAAGAAATAATCCCTCTCTGGCTGAGACCTTAGGACCTCCACCATCTCCCTTAAGATGTCAGCTGCTTGAAGATAAGAATCTACCTTAGTTATCCTTACATCCACAATAATGAGCACAGCACAGCTTCCATCGCATAGCAGGTGTTTAATAAATATTTTTTAATGTATATTTTACTTAAATGAACAGAGCTGAAATGAAATAAGAGACTACCACTATGTTACCCCTTTTGACAAAAGCATTGCCTGCCAATAAGCACTCTGATAGGTTAAATCCAGACCTAGATCCACCCTGGTCCAATCTATCTATCTCTGTACTATTTGCAGTGTACCGGGTATATTAACATGAGCTTAGCAAAATTGGCATAGTCCATTACTGTCCATTCTATGTTTCTCAACCCTTCCTTTATCTGTCACAGTCCTGCATTAAAATGGGGCCCTTCACAGTTATCATTCAAGATCGCAGGACCCAGTGGACCAAACCCATGTTTTTAGGGAAGGTCCTATTACTACTTTGAGCAGAAGTGGTAAGTAGTCCTCCTAACAGAATTACGTACTAATAGGGACTCTTGCTATTTGGCTGAGCAACATCTTACAAGATAAACCCTATATAAAACAATTGCAGTATATTATGATGAATTTTACAGCCAGACACCTAAGTCAAATATTTTAGAAAAAATTGCTTCTTTCTATGTTTGTGTGGTACCTCTTTAAGCACATGAGCTTTAAAATCTGAGATACTCCATCTCCTAGAATCCCATATGCCTCTTGTCAAATTCCAGGGAGACTGCCTCCTCCTGTTTGGTGGGTCTCAGCATGTAGAAGTAAAGAAAAGACATACTTAAGGAGGGCACATTAACACAGCTTTCTGACTTGGAGAAGAGCCAGAATCCGGAATCATCTTTCTGGCTCCCCACTCATTGTATCAGCCACTGTGACATTCAAATAAAGCCAATATGGACCGGATTACAAATCAGAAATCTACTGTAACCCTTTCTGTTGCTCTTCCAGAACCTTGATACCCAGATCGGTAAATGTACTGGGCAGAATAGAACCCTTGAAGTTGGCAACCATTCCCACACCAGTAAACCACCTTCAGCAGAGCAACTCAACAACCTTTACCTCCCATATCACTCTAAGCCATGTATCACCAAGCCTCTTGTTCTCAACTCACCACTGCTGTCAACTTGATCTGGACGATTCTAGATTCTAGTACTGGCTTTTGTGCACTTCAGTACCTCCTCTGTAAAACGAAGGGATGAACTGATGATCTCTAGAGTCTACCAGCTGAAAAATGACCTCATGTCTTATAAACGTCAGGTTGATGTGAAAACTGAATGGTCATTAGTTTGAAATAAACTTTCTGACTTGGATTAAGCTATGAATTTTCATAATAAATAACATTTATGGAGTACCTATTATATATTAGGCATTCTTTAATGCTTGACATGTCTTCATCTATTTAATTATCAGTCCATATGAGGTGGGTACAACTGTTATCCTCATTTCACAGGTAAGGAATCTGAGGCAGAGATACGTTAAGTAACTTGCCTGTGGTCATGCAGCTAATGTACTTGGGATTTAAATGTCAGACATCTAGGTCCAGAGCTTACACTCCCAACTACTATTTTATACTGACTTTTAAGCTTTTTTTTCTGTTGATACTACTCCCTCAGCCCAGAATAGTCTACCTCCCTCATTTCAACATTTGAGAAAATATTTCTTGAATGTTCCAGGAACTGTGCCTGGGAACAGAGTTAGAGTGGAGGAACAAGACAAGTCCCTTCCCTCATACAGCTTACTTATAATAATAGATACTTATAATAATAGATACTTATAATAATATAATAACAGATATATTATAATAATGTAATAATAATAGATATATAATAGATAATAATAGATACAGGTGAGAAAGCAAGTACATACTAAATAACTGGATATGATACAGATTTTTAATCATTGTTCTTATTACTTTGTACCATGGACTTATTAATTACTGGTGTGTTATTATTATTAATGTATGATACCACGGAGAGCAAATACAGAAGGCATTTGTCTTAGACTTGGGTAGTGAGAAATCTAAGTGACTTCTAAAGTGACATGTGGAGGATGAATATTCAGCCAGACAAAGAATAGTACTAGTGAATACCTTGCAGTAAGACAGAGCATAGCAGAGTCAAGGAACTCAAAGAAACTGAATAAGGCTCGGGCAGAGACAGCAAAGGAGAGAAAGTGATGAGAGACTGAGCTGGAGAAGTTAATAGAAGTCAAATCCTAAATAGCTAAATTAAGAAGTTTGGATGACGGCAGAATAAACTTAAAGTTCATGGAGCTTCAACCTCAAGGCCCCCACTTCCACAAAATCTTTCCAAGGCCCTGGGAGGGCACCAATTAGGGTTCATACAATCATATATTTTCAAAACTTTTGCAAAAGAAAGATATATTCACTATAACCGGTAAGGATAGCTATCTATTCCACTCTGACTTTGCCTCTGTCAAACCTCCTGTTATGTCCATTGGCACTGAAATGACGAGGTCGTTTTCGGGATCTAGCAAAGGAAGTCAAGTTGACTATACATTTAGTTTGGGTTTACTCTAAACTAAACTAAATGTATTTCCAAATATGGTGAATTTATTGCAGGCCATCTCAGACGAAGAAAGTTTTTTTTCTTTTTTTGATGAGAATGGCATATTTGATAAAGTTTATGTGCACAATTTTTATTGCCATTTGGGAAGGCAATTTCCAAAAGACAAGTGAGAAATTATAGACTCTTAACTTGGGCACATATAACAGGTCTTGTTTTATCCATTTTAAATTATTTTTAAAATAACTGATAAGTTTCAGATTTAAAAAATGAAATATGAAACAGAAGCAATAAAGGAATGAAATCAATAGAAATTACTCTGAACTTAAAAAGCAAATTGTAACAAAAAGGTTTCAGATCATACCAAATGAAATGATTAATCAAGAGGAAGAAATAAATTTTGAATAGAAGTAATGAATAGGCTCTTGGATATTTTGATAATCCAATTCATGAAGATGATTGAATCATGAACAAACTTGGAAAAGATTTCAATTTCTTGCTAATTTGACATGAAATACTTAAATCAACAAAGATGCCCATTAATTCTCAATACTCCACTGCAAAGTGCTCTCTCCCTCTCTCTCTGCCCCTCCCCTGCTCACTCACTGTCATGCACTCTCTCTCAAAATAAATAAACTTTTTTTTTTTTAATTATAGAAAGGGGCACCTGGGTAGCTCAGTCGGCTAAGCGGCCAACTTAGCCTTGGGTCATGATCTCACAGTTTGTGAGTTTAAGCCCTGCATGGGTCTCTGGGCTGACAGCTCAGAGCCTGGACCCTGTTCAGATTCTGTGTCTCCCTCTCTCTCTCTCTGCCCCTCCCCCATTCACACTGTCTCTCTCTCTCTCTCTCTCTCTCTCTCTCTTTATGTATATATACATAAATATATATATGTATAATATATATGTACATATATATTTAAATTTTTTAACGTTTTTTATATATAAACGTTTTATATATATGTATAATATATATGTACATATATATATAGAGAGAGAGAGGGTTGGGGGGAGAGAAATGGGGCAACTGAATGGTTCAGTTGGTTAAGTGTCCAGCTCTTGGGTTCGACTCAGGTCATGATCTGGGTTCATGGGATCAAGCCCCACATCTGGCTGTGCACTGATAGCTCAGAGCCTGCTTGGGATTATCTCTCCCCCACTCTTTCTGCCTCTCTCTCTCTCTCTCTCTCTCTCAAAATAAATAAATAAACATTTAAAAAATTACTTAAAAAAAATATTCCACCTCAAAAGGGACATCAATGGCAAACTGTTTAATGTCATCAACTCTACTGGTACTAAAGATTAGTCCTGAATAAGAAATTCTAAAATGCCCTAAAATCTTACAACTCCTATTTGGAAGGAATTTAATAGAAGTTTCTCTGAATTTGGCTATAGTCTTAAATAGTTGCATAGCCTATAAGTGAGTTATGACATTTTTCTAAAAGGAAAACTGTTCTAAAAAGATGTTAAAAAATCAAATTTTGATTACCAAAGAAACAACTGAATTTTAAACCTATGCTGTCTATAAAAGATATTATAAAATCACTGTCATATGAAAAAATGATCAAAAATTATGCAGCTAACATATGAAGAATAGGTATTCCATCAGTGTGGCAGAAATATTTATTTTTCTCAATTTTAGGATTTTTGTGGTATTTCTTGGATTTTTTAAATGTGTAATTTGTTGTATTTTCTTTTTTCATTCTTAATTAAAGGTTTATTTTTGTTCTTAATTTTTGTACTGATAATTTTGTGTTGTTTTTCTTAAAGAGGGTCCCCAAAATTGTATAAACACTAAACTCTACCCCTGAGTTTGGACATTATTGCAAGGCATTTTGTTCCTGTTCTCTCTAGTCTATTCATCCTTTAATGCTCAGCCCAAATGCCATCTCTATACCACTGTTCTTTGTGTTGCTGCCTATTTTCACAAAGGAAAGAAGAAATTCAAACGTTTTAAGCAACTACTCTTCTGGACAAATCATGCTATGTGCTTTATGACATTACCTCACTTAATCATATATGTTTCTTGAAGGCAAGGCAATTGTTTTTCATATTTCCCAAAATAAAAAAATAAATGCCGATAGTAATAACTCTTGCCCTTAATGAATGCTATTATGTTAATTTTATGTCTTAACTAGTCCCTCTTAAGTATGTTGACTAAAGATAACATTTAACCCTTTGGGTGACCCATTTTAATCGTGGACATAGTTACCCAAAATGCAGCTCTGGTTAAACCATAGTTTCTTTGCCCATACACACAGTCCTTCCAAATGTTACAGTTGCGGGGGCAAACTGTGCACGTATACCCAAGATAATCACATGCCTGTAATTGCACTTAAAACTCTTGGGACTCTGGTACACTATGTTTTCTGTATCTCACTCTGCCTGAATATATTCCCTTCTAACTAATCATAGTCAGTTCTTAACATCCCCACTGAGAATGACACTCTAATCCTCAGGGATTAAGCCAACACTGCCCCTGGTCTTCAGCATTACATTGTTAATCCATTAGGATTAACAAAAGTACAATTTGAAAAACGAGGAAATAATTCCACTGCCCATAATTTAGGATGGCAAAATCAGATCAATTAAGGCTGCCAACATATGATATAATTAACACAACCATTGTATGGAGGATATTGCAGCACATATGGTATGATATGTAAAACCAAACAATGTTTTTTATAATGTGTGAATATAGATATTATAAAGTTAAAGATCAAGTGGAGATCTCTTCCTTAGTTCCTCCTTGGGCTGTGTTTTTAACATGACCCTGACTCTATCAAGTGTCAATTTCATATTTGGTGATGAAATTGTCTATTTAAATAGAAAGTTATAACCAGCATTTTTTACTTTATATGTCAGGTTCTTAATAGTTTCCTAAATAACAAGGAACACTCTTAGTCAGTTGGCATTTTCCAGTGTTTTAATTGCCTGCTGTGATATAATTATTGTGACATTTTGGGATGTTTTTAACATCCTGAATTAAATATTCTGACATCCCACAGAGCACTTCATGAAAACAGTCAAACTGTATTCAAGTCATTAGCAGTCTACAGCTGTCCTTTAATATTAAAATTATTTTCCAACACAAAACACAGATGAAAATTAAAGTATTTAACAACTTTGAGCTCGGGTTAGATTTGAGTTCTATATTACCCTAATTTATCAGGGAAAGAAGATCAGGGTGACTCTGAGATTCTCCCGTTAAACTTTATCTAAAGCACCAAATGAATTAGGGCCACCTCATGATAAAAGAAAATGAACAAAATGTACTGATTTTAAAAGTGCAATTAGCCTCCCATTACATAGCCACAAATCTACATCAAGGATAATCACCAGAACACTACATCTCTTTATTGTCCTGGAGAGCTGGCTTGCTTTTCTTTTTATTCATGCACTTATTTGTCTATCCATCTATCTGTTTATTTTTTTAATATGGTATGTTCAAATAAAACCTGACAGATAATTCAGATAACTGATATATTTTAAATAACAGACTCCATACTGTAATTCTGTGGCAAAGTCCTAATGGGGTTTCCAAAGGGAAGGACTGCTAAATGGACCACTGATTAGCATAGATAAGGCACCATTGTCACCTGGATGTCTTATTAGCATCTCAAATTTAGCACATCTGAAACTTTCTCCTTGATTCCCTTACCTTCTCCTCCCACAGACTCCCCCATCTCAAGCAATGGCAACCCCATGCTTCCAGTGGCTCAGCCCACAATCTCATCAATATCACTGACTACTCTCTTGCTCTCAAATGTAAAAATCCAAACCATCAGAAAATCCCATTGACTAACATTCAAAATATACGCAAAATTCAGCACTTCTCACCACCTCCTCCTTTGCCTTAGTTCAAACCACCAGCATCTTTTTTTTTTTCAATTGAGGTAAAATACACATAAAATTTGCCAAGTTAACTATTTTTAAGTGGGTATCTCAGTGGAGTTAAGTACATTCACAATGTTGTGCAACCATCACCACTATCCATTTCCAGACCTTTTTCATCATCCCAAACAGAAATTCTGTGTTCATTAAACAATAACTCCCCATCCCCATCCCTATCCCATCCCCAACCCCATCCCCATCCCACCCCAGCCCCTGGTAACTTCTAGTCCATTTTCTCTATGAATCTGGTTTTCCTAGATACTTCATATTAGTCAAATCATACAATATTTGTCTGGCTTATTTCACATGGCATAATGTTTTAGAGCTTCATCCAGATTGTAGAAGGATCAGAATTTCATTTTCTTCTTAATTTGACCACTGGATGTCTATACCACATTTTATTTACCCATTCATCTGTTGATGGACATTTGGGTTGTTTTAACCTTTTGGCTTTTGTGCATAACGCTGTTATGGAACCTGGTATACAAGTACCTGGGATCTACTTTTGATTTCTTCGTGTACATATCTAAATGGAATTGCTAAACTATATGGTAACTCACTATCATCTTTTGAATGAACACTAGTATTCTGACTAGGCTCTCTGTATCCACCCTGGTAACTCCATAGTCCATTCTCCCCACGATAGTTAGGGTGATCCCTTTACAACTTAAATTACATCATGTCATTCTCCTGTACAAAGTGCTCCATGGTATCTCATTGTCAGAATAAAATCTAAAGCCCTTCCTATGAACTGCAAGAATCTCCAAGATCTGACCTCTGTGAGCCTTCCTGACCTAGCCCCTGTCACTCTTCACCTTTGCTCACCCTTCAGTCTACCAACCTCCCTTCTGTGCCTCAGACCTGACATTCACGCTTCTGCCTCAGGACCTTTCCACTGACTGCTTCCTCAGACTAGATAACCAGATAGATAACTGCATGGGTTCATCCCCCATTTCTTCAAGGTCTCTGCCCACATATAACCTTACCAGCACTGCGTTCTTTATCTCCTTATTTAATGTAGCCCACAACACACACACACCCCATTCTCTACCTCTCTCTTAACCTGCTATATTTTTTCCATAGACCTTCTTACACCTGGAAAATCATAAATTTCTTGGTTTATTTATCAATTGGCTGTCTTCTCTCACTAGAAGGTAAAATTCCAAGGTCAGGGACATCATATTGTTTATTGCTGTGTTCCAGGAGCCTAGATGGATGTTCAGCACAAACAGGACCTTAGTAAGAGTGGCTGATGTTTCTGTGCTCACTGCCCTTCCTTCTGCTCTGAAAAGAGGTTCTGGGTTTTATCCAAAGGGTCCTGAACATCAGGGATACCAGCCACTTGCAGTCAGTAATGGGCTCACTGGAAACTAGTATCTTCCTAATCATCTCAACTGCTCTTTCCATGGGAGTGATGGCGAATAGAGGGGATAGAACAGATTTGTGTTTTTTTTCCAGTAATTTATTTTTCCTTATTATTTGTTATGTTCCTTCTAGAAAATGTAGGGAATCTAGGTGAACACAAAAAAGAAATTAAAAATCCGTAATGTGCTAACCAAAAGGTAATGATTCTTAATGCTTCCATGTATATCCTTCCAGTCTTTTTTCCTATTTATATTCATTTTTCCTAAAAAATGGAACCAAATACATATTTTTATATCCTGCTTTTTTCACTAAATGGCTTGGTCATGAAATATTCTCTGACAACATCATTCCCAATGGCTGGGTAATATCCAATGTGCATAAGTACCATAATTTAACCCTGTATATTGGGCATTTAAATAGTTTCCCATTTTTCTGTATTATCAGCAATGTGGCATCTTTAAAGCTAAATCTTGCAGGCTGCTCTGAAAATGTCCTCATGATTAATTCCTAAAAGTGGGATTTGGGGGTCAGTGACTACAAAGAGTTTTAACGATTTTCATATGTACTATGAATTTACAATCTTCCAAGCAGGGCAGGAGAATATACACATTAGGGGTGCCTGAGAACTGTCACCAAAGCTACCTCAGTTGCTTAGTGGAATAAGCAAAACTGACCTCAGGATTAGGCTCATGTGGGGTTGGACTGGGAGGAGCATAAGCAAAGGAGGTTAGAATACAGGAAAAGTGTGTTGATGGGAACTAGAGCCAGAAATACAAAAACAGACTTTACCTTCTTCACAGTCTTTGCACTAAACTGACCAAGGTGATAAACAGTAGTACTTCACGCAGAGCATACACAAATGTTATTTTTCACTACCTTATTTTGCCCTCAACAAAATAATTAATGTTAATTTTGATGCAAACAATGTATTGATTATGCTTAGTTTTTCTAAAAACCTTGGCCTAACACTTTGTGACACAGCAATTTAAAGGCTGCGTCTGAGTTCAGTTTATCTCAATATATGGTTTGAATGGATTTATAGCTATTTTTATAACTGGAAAATACACCTCGCAAAAGGCACAATGGTCACAGGAGAAAACAAACACGACAAAGTTTAGTAACAACAGTGGATGAAATTTCAAATCACTGTAATTGTTTCAAATGCTTTGGGCCAACTTCTGATCAGATTAAATCATTGTGTCATGTGGTCATGTGACTGACAGAGAACTTGTACTAGAAGGGGGAGGAGCATGTTCTTCTTTGTAGTTCAAATATTAAAATTTGTTTTATAATGCAGTTTAATTACAGGAACACTTTAAAGAAACATGTCTGTTCTTCGAAAGTTTATTTCATTAAAGCCTGATCATATAAGCTGTGCAACATCTTATCCAGATATAAGCTGAAATGGAACATACTACATGTCACTGAAAGTAAGCAAGCTAATGAGGTCAGTACCAGTGTCCACACTGTTTACAATCTGTTTATGAAAATACCCACGTGGACCAAGGGACAGCACCACTGTCAATCTATTAAAAACTGGTAAAGCTAATTTTTCTCATTACTAGATGAAATTAGCATCTTCAAGGGCTACTATTCCTTCTTGTACTCCACTTTGGAAATCACTGTTCTAAGGAAGAACGTGTTATGCTTTAGGAAAATATAATTACAATACCATATAATGTGATTTATACTTTTCAAAGCACATTAGTGTCTGCAAAGAGCTGTCAGTACTCACTGCCTCCACTTCTCACCATCCAGGGCTCAGTGTCTTCCAAACACCCTTCACCTTTCTAATGAAGGCTTCCTTTTGGTGAAAAAATAAATTAAAAAAAAAATACTTCTCAGTCTTCATCTGTCTCCATCCCCTTTCAACTGTCGAGATGGTTACTATGCCTTGTCTCTTTTTTCTTCACAGCTTATTGAGGCATAATTTACTTACCATAAAATCCAACCCTTTTAAGTATAAAATTCAATTCTTCTCAGTAACTTTATAGAACCATGCAATCATTACCAAAGTCCAATTTTAGAACATTTCTATCACTCCAAAATATCCCTCAGGCCCATTCATCCTTTTTTTCTTAAAAACTCCCTTTGTTTGGTGCTGTGACAGCACATTCCTAATTTCTCTATTGTCTTTTTCCCTTGGGCTTTCCCTCCTACTCTATTTCACCTTTAAATATTGATATTCCCTTACACTCTGGTCTTAGGTTCTCCTTTCTTCTTACTCTGCACTACTTCCCCAAGCCACCCCGTCCTCTCCATGACTTTAATTGCCATCCCTTCTACATCAAAACCTCTTCTCCATCCGGGGTGCCTGGGTGGCTCAGTCGGTTAAGCGGCCGACTTTGGCTCCGGTCATGACCTCACGGTCAGTGTGTTCAAGCCCCGTGTCGGGCTCTGTGCTGACAGCTCAGAGCCTGGAGCCTGTTTCAGATTCTGTGTCTCCCTCTCTCTGACCCTCCCCCGTTCATGCTCTGTCTCTCTCTATCTCAAAAATAAATAAACGTTAAAAAAAAATTAAAAAAAAAAACCTCTTCTCCATCCATATCTCTTTCCTGAGCTCCAAACCTTTGTGTGTTCACTTGTGTACCTGCTGCTTTCCATGGAAGTCTCAGAGACATCTCCAACAGAACATCCCTAAAAATGAATTTATTATTCTCAGCCTACCCCAAACTTTTTCCTCCTCCACTGTCTCATCTCTCTATAAAGATGCCACTAGCATCTTTCACTTAGTAGCTCATACCAGAAAACCTGATCATTATCCTTAACTCCTGCTTCTAACTTATCATATCCAGTGCATCCCTGCTCTCCACCTCCATGGGTACTTCCCCAGCCCCAAAGCACCTACATTTCTTACCTGGATAACTATCATAGTCTCCTAAGATTTTTCTGCATCCACTCTGCACACTTTCTACGCTTTCCCCCCTCCCCTGCCCCCACTGCTTTCACAAACAAAAAGTTCCTGTAATGAAAATCTATTTAAAATGTTTCAATGGTTCCTATAACCCTTAAAGTAGATTCAAAGTTCTTTGGTTTTCCAAGTGTCCATGGATAAAGAAAATGTGGTATATAATACAATGGAATATTTGTAAGCCATAAAAAGGAAAGAAATCCTACCATTTGCTATAACATAGATGAACCTTAAGGGCATTATGTGAACTGAAATAAGGAAAAATTCATTACCACAGCCTACAAAGCCCTTCATCATCAGATCCCAAATGATCCCCTAAGTTTACATGCATCCCTCTCATTCTTGCTCACTGAAATTCCACCACAGTGTTAAGGCACCAAACTTCCCTCACAGAAGGTTATTTCCTCTCCCTGAGATGTTCTTCCCTGAGTCTCTCTAACTCTCAGTCTTACTCATCCTCAGGCCTTCACATATATGTCCCCCTCCCAAGAAAAACATTCCCATTCAGTTTCCCTGAAATACATTCTCCCACGTAACACCCCCGTTTTATACTTTGTAGTACTCATCATAACTGTAATTAAATAGCAATCTATATTATTTATGTCTGTTTCCCTCCCTAGGCTGTAATCTCCATGAGGACAGGGACAATGTTAGATTTGCCTCATGGCTATACCCTTAGGAGCTGGCTCAGTGCTTAACACATAGGAGGCACTCAGTAAATATTTACCCAAGGACTGCATGGTTTCATTTGGTCCTTGCTGAAATCCTCAAAGATAACCAAAAACATTCACACTGATTGGAAAAGAAACTAGCATTCAGAGAAGGTAGGTAACTTGCCCAAGATCAATCACAAAGGATTTTAGAAACATAAATAGAATAATGCATTGAGCAATTTAGAATGCTTGCTTAATCAAAACTGAGTAATGATTAATGATACTCATTTTCATTAATATTGTTCAGCTTTTAAACAAATGTTCCGCCAAGGAACAAAAGGAATTAGTCAGCCTTAGGAAACAGAGTTACACTAACTCAAAAAATACTTGTGAGTTAGAAATTAACACATATTAAGTTACTCCCTCTCAGGAAAACCTAACCCATGGCCAGCCTACTATTTGTATGCACTATTTGTAGAAAGATGACTGATAAAAGCAATTCATGGTTTCTCCCATTGCTATACTCAATCACCACATACTGAATAAACTGCTATGAATCAAGGACTCACTGTATAGTAGATAGTATGGGAAAGTATAGTAGATAGTACCACACCTATTAAGCACTTTATAAATGTTTGCTGACTGGATATACAAATGAGCCAAAACTTGAACCCCCAACTTTCTAATTTAAATTTTACATGTAACTTATACCTCAATTATAAAAAAATCTACACATAATTTCTTGAGCCTCCTTGTTTCTGGGAATTTACATGAACTAGCTTTTTAATGGTACTACCTACCAGATTACCACTACTAGGCACCTTAACATTGTCAGAACTCTCTGGAGAGAAAAAACAACTATTTGAAATAAGATGTGAATGTATAACAGACACAAGAATCTTTTCTAATAACACAACAAATACACCAGTAAAAACTAAGGAATAAAAGCAACAGATATTATTCAACAAATACCTGTTGAATATCTACCATGTGACACATAGTGTCAATAATGATGTCAGCCACATTTGTGTAGTTCTTTAGAGTTTACAAAATCTTAATACCTACTCTTCCTGGAGCTTCTCAGGAATGAACTCTAACACTACAACCTGTGGTCTAATAGCCACTTGATTTCTGATCCAATCCCTCTAAGACCCAACAATCAACATAGAGACAGATTAGTCCTATGAGTTTAGTACTCAGTGTGCTAAAATGAGTCCTGGTCTCTCCTAAGCACACCAAACCATGGCATTGCCTTTAACACTTTTGGAAATAACCCCTATGACTGGTTCTTCCACAGGTCCTGAATAGGACTCCAGTTCTTTCCCTAGACCTGGAGTCTTGCCCTAAACCTCATCTAAATACAGCCTTGATAATTACACTAATACTTGCTGGTCCACTGTCAATGAGGTTGAGACCATGTCTGTGAAATTTCCCCTTATAGCAGAACAGAGTAGGCCCAAGTCACTAGTCCAGCAGGTCAACCTCAAGAGTTGATATCAGGGCCAGACAAGCCTTGACCAGGCTCCGTAGACATCAACATTACCAGAAGTGATGGTCAGAAAAGCCAACTGTCACAAAGGCCGCACCTTAAACCTGGGCCAAGGATTTTACTTATAACCAACAACAGTAGATGATACAGAAATATCAGGAACACAGTACATTAAGGAAAACAGTCTGAGTCAAGAATCAAAGTGGGTAAGAAGCAAAAGGTTCCCAGGATTTAATTTTGAGACTCCATTCCTATTACTACTGAGTTAGTGAATGGCTGGGTTAAAGGCACAGGCATGAGGGGACACTGGAACTTGCAACCAAAAGAAAACTAGGACAGGTCCTTATAACAAGATAAAGTGTATTATTCCCATTTTACAAATAGAAAACTGAGGCTTGAAACCTCAAGTGATTTGCCCAAAGAAGAACCCTGGTCAAGGGCTAAGATACACCTAGCAACAGACATCCTAATAAACACTATAAAAGCTTGTTGACTGGATAAAGGAATGAGTCAAAATTTGAGCCCTAATTTTCTGATTCATATTTTACATGTAACTCTTGAGCCTCACTATATATAGAGTTTCACATAAACTTGCCCTTTAATGGTATTTTCTACCACCACCCTGCCTCCATTAGTGCTAAAGGAAAGCCAAATAACTCATGATTAGAGTCAGGCGGGTCTAATGTGAGTCACTTTTGCAGAGGCAAGTTTTAAAAGAGAAACAGGAATCTGTAGAAAGATCTGCCTTACAGTGGCAATAAGTTAAAATGTAAAAATGGAAGCCATCTATTTGCATGTTCCTGAGAGAAACCAAATTTGCCTCCCTGGAGAAGCATTACAGTTTATTTCTGTATCCCAAAGGCAAAATCACAGTGGACACAAAAGTGCTAACTTAAATAACATCCCGGAAATGACAACCTCTACATAAAATATTCCTCTCTCAACCCTCTTTTCTCTATACGCTGTCTGGTCAAAGCAAGGGGTGGAGAGTACCTATATGTTAATGCACTGAATATATTAATAATAAACATTTGTTTTGAACTCTATTTTAAATTAGTAATGAGACTTTCAGACAGAGAGCTCAGTGGAAGCCTGTGTTTGTGAATAACATAGGTTAATCATTGAACCACCCTATGAACTCACCGGGCACTATATAGAATAAACACATGACTACAGTCTGTCCTTTTTTGCCCCTGTGTTACTTAACTAACAGCCTAAGTTTGAGAGGACATTCTTGTAAATGATAGAATAAAATGTAGAAAATAACAATGAGACAAGCCAAAAATCTCAACAGATGGGAGACATGAAAGGTTAAGGCTGACATTCCTTCTTTAAAGTCACTGTGATAGGATGAGGGTAGAGAAATGTCAAACAGAAGGGAGGTAAAACAAATGAAATTCACCACAGTAGCTGGCTTATGTCAAAATCTCAAAGGTGACTAGAAAGGCCTTTCAAGTCTAAATAAAGATGGAAAAATACCAATAATTATGTCTTCTATTTATCACCTTTCAGTAGCTGGAGACATTTTACAAACTTTAACTCATTAATCCTCACCACATGACTGTGAGTCAAGTGGTTGACAACTGGTCTACCTTGTTTCACAGAAAAATGATGAGACCCAGGGGATGGAATGAGTGGCAGAGTTTCTGCACCATGCCTGTAGGGCAGTCGGGGAAGGAATTTAAGAAATTCTAGCAATTCTAAAATTCAGACGCTAAACCCACAGAAACTTGGGCTCCCAAAGAAATGTACCATTATAGCACAATCCAAAATCCTAAGACTGGAGAGCTATTTTCTTCTAATTAGCTGCTGGAACTATAATTCTCTGATCTGTTCCTTCTAGGTGTTAATGAGAATTTTTCATTTTTGAAGAGAAGCTTGATACTGTCAGTAATAATAAATTTGGAACCAGAGCTTTAAGGTCATATGCCATTATGATGAGGTCCACATATTACCCTGTACCCATATTACCCTGTACCTGTATCATTGTTCAAAATATTTGTTGTCACTCTCTGAAGAACATTGTAATCAAGCGTGGTCTGGTGACTTGTGTTGCCCTTCTCTGTGAGAAGATGAAATAACCCTACCCTGTTGATGTTACGCCTGACCATGTATCTATCTTTGGCCAATGAAAGGTAGGCAAAGTCACATCTGTCACTTGTGAAGAAGCTTTAAGGATTAACACATAGTTGGCCATGTGCATTTCCCCTCTGCTGTGAGACCTGCAAGTTGCAGAGAGAGATCACGCCATCAGTTCTGCCAGTCACACAGCTAAAAATGGACAGAGCTGTGATTTGAACAGAGACTACTGAGCTCCAGCACCTGTTCTCCTAGCCATTATTCTGTAATTCCACCCCTGTAACAGTGTGGCCTGAAAGACTCTGGTTGAATTATTCAGTAGAAACCATATAATCAGCAATTTCTTTAGGCACTGGTGAGAAACAGGCCGAGGCTTAGAAAGGTAATGATTAATTAAATGTTTTTATTTTTTGTATGCATGTTTGAGATCTTTATGTAAGAAGTATATTTTAATATTAGGTAGAAACCTGTTTATACGTTAAGAAAGAAGAGACTCTGTCTAATAGGCTAACACCTGCCCTCAAGGATTTCAATTCCAATTCTTCACTCCCAACAAAAGCTGGCCAACTGAAAACTTCTGAGTTCCACTCTCCTCTTTGTAGGGCCTTTTAACAATGGTTACTCTTCCCAATCATTAATTCTTCTTCGTTTCTGTTTTCCTACTCTGGAAACAGAGATCCAAACTACAACCTTTGAATATAAGCTCCTATCCCATTCTGCCACTTCCCAGTCTTCCCCATGAGAGTAATTAGCACCTCCATTAAGCCAGTTACTCAGGACCCAAATCTGGAGACACTCTTTGATTCCTCTTTCACTCACATCATTCATCTAATTCTTCAGCATATATTATCATTCTATCTTCAAAATACATTATACATCCCACTATTTCATGCATATCCTACCACTACACCCAAACTCTGAGCATCAATGTTCCCAAGACTAAAGCAACAGACTCCTAACTGGTCTCCCTGCTCCCACTCTTGATCTCCTACAAATGGTTCTCCACAGAGCAGCCACAGTGATCCTTCTAAAAGATAAATGGGATTGTGCCATTCTCCTCCTTTTAACCCTCTAAGGGCTTCCCACCAGGGGTAAGCTGGTCAATGTTTAAAAACCTGTGTGAAATCACTGAGCACAGTGCTGGGAAGAGATGTTAACAGTCTGATCTTAAGTAGCATAAATGGGCTCCAAAATTTCATGTTCCCACCACACTTAGAAAAAAGTCCAGAAGGCCTACTATGACTTCAAAGCCCTACATGGTCTGCTTCTACTACCCCTCAGACCTCAATGTTCTTATTCACGGTCCTCCAGTCATACTGGCCTCTTTGTTATTTCTCAAACATCCCAAGGATATGTCCATCTCAGGGAATGCTCCTGCCACAGACACTCACAGTGAAGTGACATATCCTCACTTCATTCAAGTCTCTACTGAAATGTTGCTTCCTCAATACACTCATTAGGACCCCTCCTTCTCCAAATCCTTACCCCTGATAGTTTTAACACTGAGTAACATTCTACTAAAATTGAATTTATCTGTCTATAAATCCACTGGGGATGTAAGCTCCTTGCAGCAAAGGACATTGCCTTGTTCACTGCCATAGTCCCAGCATCTAAAAAATTTCCTTGAACATTACAGATGCTCATTAAGTAATGACTGACTGAATATATGAATGAACAAAGCAACTAATGAATGATTATTTCTCAAAATAAAAATACAGAAATATGACAATATGGAAAGGAGTATGGGGCAAGGACAAGCATCTGTCCTGAGTCCCTGAACAACAGTGAGACCCAACTTATAACTGCCTTGGTCTTTCAAGCAGGAGTCGGGGAAACAAATGACAAAAGTGAAGACTGAAGGCAAAAATAATGTGATAAAGAAAAAAGGCAAGACTCAGGTACAAGGAGCTAAAGTAGAGTTGTTTTAAAGAAAGAAAAGAATAAGGACAAATTAAGCATAATTCTGATCTAGCAAAGAAGGTCCATGAGTAGTGGTCAGGATAGTCAGGCACTAATCCAACTACTGCCACACACATGCTAAGAGATCTCAGCCAAGGGATTCCACCCAGTTTCATAATCTATATTTAAAAATCTATAAAAAGAGGGAATGCAATGTCATGGTTTCTCAGACCATTTGTTACTGCATAAGATTATATGGTTGCAAGCAACAGAAACCAATTCTGGCTACCTTAGGCAGTAGAGAACTTTAGAAAGGGAGATGGAGTAGCTCTCAGAATCAAAGGGAAGCCTGGAGAACCAGATCAGGCAATTAAGCACAGCAACTAAGGTGGGACACAGTATCTCACAGCAAGAATAGAATGATAATACTACCAGTATTAGCAGCTGCCGTTATAACATATAGTGTAGTAAAATATGTACCAGGCACATCCTAAACTGTTTTGATTTTCTAACTGATTTAATTTTTAATTTGAACCTAGGCTATTAGGCTCCTGAGTCTCTGTTCTCAGCCACTCAGTATACCACATGACCTCTCGGACGGGTAGTCACTTCAGGGCCCCCAGTGACTTTACCCATTTTCCTGCCCTTGTGTTATTTCACCAGGATTCAAACTCCCAGGAGAGGCAGCACAATTGAAAGGATTTGGGGCTATTTATTACCCAGCCCTTGGCTAAGGGTGGATGCTTCAGTTGTCGGATCTACTCCCGAGAATGCACAGAAAAGAGCAAAAGGACCTCTCTTAAAGGGAATTCTAGGTGGCACTGCCTAAAGCAATGGGAATGGATCTCGTGCAGCCAAATACAAAAGTCTCTTGCACACCATTCCATTTAATTTTGTAATTAAGGTTTCTAAGATTTCCGAGATCCCTCTCACCCCACTATGTGACTGATTTTCACAAAATCTCTTAAGAGTCAAGCAGAAACAGGCACAGGACAAACCAGAATAGGACACTAATGTACTTTATAGAAGGAAACAAGAATAAGAAAGAAAATTGAGGACTATTTCCTGACCTTTTAATGTGTATCAGAGCACTGTGCTAACAGCTTTACATGTAATCTCATTTCATTCTCTCAACGTTATGAGATAAGTATTTCACATGAGGATATTGAAGGTTAGAAAGATCTAATGATTTGCCCAAGGTCACACAGCCAGTAGAACTGAGACTTACCCCAATTTGTCAGTTTACAATTTTAATTTTTATAATTTATAAGATATTAAGATATGCTTGACTGTACAAAAATTCGAGTGGTCTTTTAGGTGATGGGAAAACAATCCTAAGCATACATAATATGCAAATTATTTTATAATAAAAGCCTGAGAAGATTAAATTAAACCATAAATGTGAAAATAGCTTTAAAGCTAAAAGCACTAATTAGACTGAATGTATTATGTTATAATTAGTATTCAGATATTAAAATCACATATTGATTATTGACCCAGCAAAGTAACAAAAAAGAATTTCTTTTATAATAAAAGCATCATAACCTTGAACTTTCCTTATAATCATGCATATTAGGTGTTGACAGCCCTGTTATCTCCAGCCCAGGGAAGGAGAAAGCAGGGAAAAATGGAGAAAACAACTGAGACGGGAAAAAGGTTGAATGCTGATGATGCCTTCCAGTCACCCTCGAGTCAAGTGAGTTATCCATTCAATTTAACCCTCCCTTTCCCTTACAAGGAAAAAAAATCTGTTCACTTGTAGGAAAGTTTTTGCTGGCAATAACCATTATTTCAAATTGTTTTTTTAATTAAGGGGAAGAGAATGCAGAGAAATTTCTTTTCTTCTCAAAATACAGAAGAGGAAACATCAATGAGAAAGATGCAAATAAATAAATAATCAGTCTTACAGATCCACATATTTATCTATTTGTGAATATTTGCAGATAGGGGTGGCTACATCTACATATGCAGTATCCATACAATACACAGAACAGAAATAAACACACCAGAACTTTTAGCCACAGATAGAAACTGCAGGTAATGCGGGTTAAGTCATTAACTAATTACATGACTCTGGGCAAGTCACTTGATTTCCTTTTGCCCTTTGGTCCACACCCCCCCCCCCCCAGTTGGGCACTACACAGAAACTCCCTGAAAACCAGATGTTACATCAAAGCCAATATTTCCTGGAGGCCAGCCTTGCTGACTTCTTTGAAAAGCACTAAATTTAGAAGTAGCGTGCAAATAACACTGCTCGGATTAAACTCGCTTATTAGTGGTCCAGATGATAATCAAAGACAAACAGATGGTCGCTTAATGAATGTTATTGGAAGGAAGGCATCTTTAAATATAGGATTTGTGTGAAAAGTTTGCTTTTTCTTACAAGTTATTTTGATGATTATGTTAGAATATTGGCATCTCTTTTTAGAATATAACCTTGTGGAGCCTCATAGACATGTTGAGCAAGATCAAAGCTTTGGAGAGCCAACGATAGGTTTCTCCAAGTCTAATAAGCAAAATTATGCAGTTAAAATGGAGATCAAAAGCCTCAAGAGAAAGCATATAGTTATTGAGAGTCAGAGTACATATCTTAAGGAATCAGAGATGTCAAGTATACCTAGCTTTTCAGAAACCTGGCATGTGAAATCATGTCTATACCACTGCCAGAATGAGGAATGGTTGTTTCTTTTACAAAAGATTTATAATAGGATTCCTTGTGACCCAGGGAAGCCTAACGCATTTAAAACAGGATTTATTTGTTTTTTGTTTGTTTGTTTGTTTTTTCATGAAGCATGCCATTCTCCTTGCTCAGTCAGTGGCTGTATTTCAACCCCTTCTATAAAGAGGAAAGCACTACAAACTACATGCTAAACCAGGCAAGACAGCTTTCCATGTTACAACTGGAGACTGAACCAGCATCAACTCATGCAACTGATGTGAAAAGTGTCAGGCACTTGTTACAAAAGGCATTTGTCAAAAAATAAATAAATAAAATAAAACAAAACTACTCACACTTACCAGTTTCCATGGAGTACAACTGGGGTTGATAGAGGCGTAACTCTGAAGGTTATATATTACTCAGGGTCCATTCAGGATTCAGAAACCACACTAATTGAATAAAGAAAATATTCAACTAACTGAATATTGACTACAAAGTATTCTTAACTAGATGTAAAGTTATTAACTAGGTAACTGAAGGAGTCAAAAGTAATCCTGGGCTTCTAAATGCTTCAACCAGCTCTCTGGTTGGAGAAACCTGATTTGCAGCATTCGCCAATTTCCATGGTGTAAATACTCCCAGTGTGGCAGACTGGCAGATTTCCAGCTACCAAAGTTTTACTGCCTTGCAAAATTTCTGAAAATTTAACAGTGGGCTTTCGCAAGCCAATATGGGCTGATTACGCAAAGAGGTAGCAACTGTAGGAAACCGCTCACACCCTTGGGGCTGAAGAATACAAAGAGGCTGCAATTATTCAAATTTGGAGGCTTGGAGGGGCCCCACAGAGCTGAACCAGAGATCTGAGGAGGGAGCGCTGCCGCACAGCTGCTGCTCCTAAGAGAGCTGAAAAGAAGCCCATGGGCCTGAGATCCTAAAAAGGAGAGGCAACTAAAAAGGTGTGGGGAAGCCTGTCTGAGCCTTGCCATCCACCACAAGACCGCTGCCAGGCGCCAGCGCCTGCTCCACGGTAACCACGGTAACCACGTGCAACCAAAAGGCTGGATCAAAAACAGGTATGTCGGAGGAGATGCAACAGCACTCTGTGCAGTGTGCTATTCAGATGTTGAAGAAACGTAACAGAAAAGGACCATTAGGAAGTTTGACAGGAAATACAACCCCGCATGGGTAGGCATCGTGGGGAACTTCGGTAGTCACCTGCCCCATGAAACCAAACGTATCTACTCCTACTTGGGCCAAGTCCTCATTTTCTGTTCAAACTGGATTACAAGCACAGACAGTGACACACACCTAATGCTCCATCCAAAAAACAGGGACTGCAACCTAAATTCCACGTACCAGAGGCTGAGATCTTGAGGCTTGCCTAAGAGAACACTTCGATCTCTGTTTTGTGAACCTTTATTGCCCTGCTTTGTGCAGGGCATTCTTTGTTCTACCGTGTTGTAGTTACTTAAAAATTAGCAAAACAGCTTGCATCTGTATTTTCTATTCCATGCCTCTTGGCTTTTTTTTTTTTTTTGCCTCAGTCTGCTCCTTTCCAAAAACAAAAAACAAAAACAAAAAAACATAATAAATCAACAAAAAGGAGATGTGTCTGGTGCTGCTACCTCCGAAGTGGCGCACAATATCTGGAAATGTCAGAAAAAAAATGTAAACGAGGTTCAATTATGAGTCCGGGAAGGAACTCCGTCGCATTACGGAAAAGCTTCACCACAGCGCTGGTCACAGGAACAGGAAACAGATTGGAAGCCAACAGGAAGCAGGCAGGAAGGAGCACACCCTTTCCGCCCCTTCCGCTCAGCCCCTTAGTCTCCCTCTAGAGCCCGCTAGTGGAGTAGCAGCAGAGAGTGTCTGCAAAGCCGCTCGAAGTTTGCAGAGTCTGAGCCTCAACCCTGCGGAGCTGAATCTAGGAAGGAGGGTTTGGAGCTGAAAGGCAATAGCTTAATAACTGGCACAGTTATAATCGGAAGAATTATGCCTTATACTTGTACAACTCTTTACAATTTGAAAAGCTTTTTAAAAAAATTATTTGAAATAATGACCACAATTTACCACTGAATATTTACAACGTGCCGGGCACCATGCTAAATTCTATACACAACCTATCTCGCTATTTTCACAATAATCTTGTAAGATATTGTCAACCCCATTTTGTGTATGAAGAAACAGAAGTGCAAAAAGATTAAAAAAGTTGCCAAACATTGCACAGGTTGGTGGCAATGAAGTGGTTCTCAAACAAAAGTCCTTTGACTTCATTTCATCACTCTGCCTCTCAGCCACAAGGTATGATTTTCAGTTTAGGAAAGAAACCAAAATGTCAACACCAACTTCATCTAAGGTTTACTCAGGAAGATTTATATTAGAAGATTTATATTCTTAATGGGGCATAGCAGAGATGGCATTAGTCCTAACAGTGCTTGCTCTCAGCCATGGCTTGGAACAATTGTTGTGGTATGCAACAAAGACTCCAATTAAGAGGTCTATCTGTTAGAGTTGGAGGTCTGCTGGAAGTCACAGAACCACAATACTGACCAAAACAATTCAGGGGTTTCAGTTTTCTCATGTAAAATGAGCTCAGAGTTTGGCAGTCCAAGAATGATATGATAACACTGTGATGCCTTCAAGGATCTAGGTTCTTTCTAATTTTCCACTCCATCATTCTTCCCTTGCAGGTGTCTTCCTTTCTTGTGCTGCATCGCTGTGACAATGCCGTTCCTTCATATCAAATGTTGAGTCCATGTCTTAGTTAAGAGGGGAAAGACAAAGGGCAGCTAATTCCTTTACAAGAATTTTCTCAGAAGCCCCTCCCAGGAACGTCTGCTTACAAGTCATTGCCCAGAACTGTGTCCCATGAGTACTCACAGCTGAAAGGGAGGCTGGGAAATGCCTTTTGTAGCTAGGGATATTTTACACGATAAAATAGGAGTGCAGTGAGTTTGAAAAAAAGAAAGGCTGGGTATTGGTTTGCCCATTATGCACATGAATCACAAAACATAAACAGGACTGGTAGCATCAACAGCATATCTCCCCTTTACCTATTTATCTGTACCTTTTCCCAACCTCTTCACTTTTCATTAACTCTGTGACCCAGATTTCACAAGGCAGCTTCAGTTGAAAGTATTCACCTCTTTGTCTCCATAAGTTCCCTCATACTTGCCAGCCCTGTGTCCTGACTATGGTTTAGAAAATGTGTCAGTATAAACTACTTACTTTTTTTCCTGTCGTATTTTTTAACAACGCTTCAGTTTCTTTTATCTGTTGATTTAGGCAAGGCTGACCTTGAACCTAAAGTCCCAGAATGTCTGTCTGTTTGTCTGTAGTTGTTTTGTTTTGTTTTGTTTTGTTTGTTTACCATTTTGACAAACTTTTGTCTTTTCAGCAATTCAATTTAACATTCTTGAGGGTTTGGGCCCATTACTGAACCACACTGATATGTCAAGAGGGCATATTACACATATCATATGGAGTGATATTTTCCTTCAACCGAGTAGCTGCTCTCCTTTTCATTTAAGGTAATTGTGAATTTGAAGAGTGAGGGTTAGGAGATCTAAAAGCTAGGCCTGTGAGCTATTTGCTCTCTCCTTCACCTCTCTTCATACTACCTTAACCATAATAAACAGACCCTTAAACAACAGGTGGAGTTCAAGAAGATGGGAAAGTATTCCAAGTAGGCACAGCACCCTGCACCTCTTTTCCTGTTTCTCTTCCTTTCTCTCCAAGAGATCATGGTCATGAGAATCAATGGTGGCCAAAGACTTACTAGGAACATGTGTGAGGTAAAAGGCAGGTGACACACTATAATTACTTTGCAATATCTTAGACTTCATTTTACCAGATTTTCCTAAGAGGTTGATCTCTGTGTGCATTTGTGTGTTTGTGTATGCCCTTAATTCTACACACCTATACCACCGCAGGAGGCCCTTATGCCTTTTTTTCCTCTTTCTCTCCTGTTTTTTTAAATAGATTTTTAGGACAATTTTAGAATTGCAGAGAAACTGAGCAAAGAGTACAGCATTCCCATGTTCCCATAACCCCCCCCAACACACACTATACTTTATTATTAATATCTTACTTTAGTGTGGTACATATGTTACAATTAATGAGCCAATATTGGTATATTATTATTAAATAAAGACCATAGTTTATTAAGATCACCTTAGTTTTTACTTAATGTCATTTTGCTGTTACAGGATCCCACCCAGAATACCACACACACATGTACGTGTCACATCCCTTTGGCCTTTTCTTGGCTGTGACAGTTTCTCAGACTTTCCTTGTTTTTAATGATCTAGACAGTTTTGAGTAGTACTGCTCAGGTGTATTGTAGGATGCCCCAAACATTTGTCTGGTGTTTTTCTCATGTTTAGTCTGGGGTTATGGGTTTGAGTGAAGAATATTATAGAGGTAAAGTGTCTTTTTCACCACATCATATCAAGGGTACATACCATCAACATGACTAGTTATTGTTGATGTCGACCTTGATCACCAGGCTGAAGTAGTGTTTGTCTGGTTTATCCACTATAAAAGTCACTCTTTTCCCCCCTTTCTATACTGTCTATGTTTTGCAAGGAAGCCGATGTGTGCAGCCCACACTAAAAGAGTGAGAAGTTATGCGCCCCCTCTTTAGGGTAGAGTATTTACACAACTTACTTGGATGTTTTCTGCATTGGAGATTTGTCTCTTCTCCCCCATTTATTTATCTACTCAACCATTTGTCTATGTCAGTGTAGACTCATGGATATTTATTGTATGCTTTGGGATATAATCCAATACTTTATTTTTAAATTAAATTATTTAAAATTAAATTTGTTTGGCTTAAATTGTTCCAGCTTTGGCTACTGTCATCTCTTTCCATTGCCTCCTGTGCCACCTCAACATATACTTTTCAATGTGAGTGGTTTTTTTTTTGGGGGGGGGGGTTGGCCCTTCCTTACTTTTGGGCACTATTAAATGCACCAGGCTCATCTTATATTATTTTCTGCCCCAGTCTAGAATCAGACATTTCTCCCACTATATTTTCATGTTTACTGTCAATTTTAGTTCTTTCAACAATTGGGAGAAATGGTTTCTATCTAGCAATTAGCAGCCCTGGCAGGCAACCCCAAAGCAGCATGGGCAGTAGAAGGAACAGAAGGAATGATAGGAAGTAATCCTGTCACCATCCCCATCCCTTACCATAGAGTCATCTGCAGCAGCAGAGCCCTGGACAATTACCCTGGAGGACTAGCTGCTTCCAGCTTCTAGCCCACAAAAGCAGCCTAGCTGGGAAACTGGCCTATCAAGGGCCTCCCTGGACATGTCCTGAGCCAGGGGGCAGGGAGTGGAGGATTCTTTGTTCAGTAAAGATGCATGAGGTGCCTGTTTCCTTTTGCTTCCAACAAAGAGATGAGAAGCAGACACAATAAAATAAGTTCAGAAGATGCAGATCCCTAAGCAATACAAGGAATAGGGGTTTCACATCATCCTTTCCATGGAGTTCCCAGGAATGGAGTCATAATTTCAGATTGCCAGAAGAGGAAAGCCCATCTGCAATAGGAAGTCACTTCCTGGGCCCTAGAGTGGATGCTTTCCCTCTAGAAGAAACTCTTTTCTCTCTTTCCTATAGGGAAAAGACTTTTCCCTTTACCTTACGAGAGATCACCCATGCAGCACTTCTGCACCCTCCAGAAATGGTTCAAACTCTGGTGCCAAAAAAGAGAAGGATGAAAGGAGCCCAGGGAAAATCTCTGGTGAAGATGGAGATATTCACAAGCCCCTCAAGATATCTAGGTATCTTATGAGAGTTGCCAGTATGTGCAAAGTGGCTAGTGAGTCGTTCAACAAAGCAACGTCAAATAAGAAACACTGCCATTTCCTGAAGGTGCTAGAAGTATGTTGGTGGGACCACCTTACAGAGAAGGGGATCCAGCAAATTGTGTGCTCCTGAAAGTGTCAATAAATGGATGGAAGGAAAGAGATCCCAAAAAGCTGGCTGGAGTTTCCCTTCTGATGGTTCTCAGAGGCTGCTTCTTCCAGAAACCCTCCTTGGTCCATGGGCTGGCCTGGGCTGGGAATCTCTGAGTACCTAAGGCTGTGAACTCTCATTCACTTATTAACAAATGTTTACTCAGCCCCTAACAGGACTCGAGCACTGAGCTGGGTGCCAGGGAGAAAGAGATGAATTATACCCTGCCTCAAAACTCACACACCAGAGAATAGGAAACCAGGGTGAAGGATTACAACATATCAGGATATAATTACAGTATCTTTACCATGTTGAGCGACAACAGTCAAGACAAAATAAGAATAATTGCCCAGGCTGGGAGGCAAAGGAAGGCAGCGTGGGTAAGGAAGAAACTAAACAGAGTCTTAAGGGATGACAATTAATCCTCCAATTCCACTCCTTGACCTTTCTTCATATTACCTGTTATAGTATTATCATATTCTTCTCTTTACTCAGTTATTTTTTTCTCTTTAATTTCTACTGTAGTTACTTCTTTGACTCACTCACTGTATCAGTCAGGGTTCCACCAAAAAAACAGAACCAATAGGGTATATAAAGAAATAGGGATATATAAAAATAGAGAAAAAGAAAAAGAGAAAGAGATTCATTGAGGGGAGTTGGCTTACACAATTGTAAACCTGGCTAGGCACGTCTAAGATCCTTCAGATAGGCTGTGAGGAAGGGTACATTGGAAACTCTCCTACAGGAGCTGATGCTTCAGTCCACAGTTAGAATTTTTTCTTCCTCCAGGAAACCTCAGTTCTGTTCCTGAAGACTTTCAATGAGTTGGATCAGGCCCATCCAGATTTTTCAGGATAATCTCTTACTTAGAGTCAATGGATTATAGATGTTAATCATCTACAAATACCTTCACAGCAACACCCAAATAAGTATTTCATTGACTAACTGGGCTTCACAGCCTAGCCAAGTTGACATTCATAGAACTGACCATCATACTCACCTATCTTTTTCTACCATTTGCCCTGAGGTCACCATTCACAGTGTGCCCTCTATCTCACACAGTGAGATAGATTCCTCCAGGAGCTTCACAATGTGATAGGCCTGCCTCTTCAATGATTCCCCATCTCTCCTGTCCCATCACCGACTACAACGTCAAGACTTCCTGGACACAGGCCTGGCTATAGCTGCCTGTCTAGGCATACCTAGTAGAGAGATCCCTACTGAACATTTCTTGGATAAACAAACAAGACTATTGCAATACATGTGGAAGGGGAAAGGACAGATAATCATTCAGAAAGATGGTAAATGCAAACCACATTATTTTAGAAATTAAAGAAAGATGAAAATATGGGAGTTTAAGACTCTCCAAAAAACAAAAAAGAACTTCCATTCCTAACCTTTCCTTCCCTTCTCCTTTATTAAAATGTATAAAACAGGGGTTCCTGGATGGCTCAATAAGTTAAGCATTTGACTTTTGATTTTGGCTCAGGTCATGGTCTAACAGTTCATTAGGTCAAGCCCCATGTTAGGCTCTGCCACCGAGTATGGAGTCTGCTTGGAATTCTCTCTCTCCCTCTCTCTCTGCCCCTCCCCTGCTCACATGCACACATCCTCTCCCTCTCTCTCTCTCTCTCTCTCTCTCTCTCTCTCTCTCTCTCTCTCAAAAATAACAAATAAATAGACATTTTTTTCAAAATGTGTAGAACAGAAATTAATTGCTCAGTCCCTGTGGTCAAGTAGATTTGAAATCTACTTGACAATTTCATAACCACTGTGAACCTCAGTTTCTTCACCCATAGCATGGAAAAATAATAGATCATACCTTGGAGAACTGTTACGAGGATAAAATGAGAAAAAAATATATGCAAAAGCGCTAAGCACAAAGACAAGCATATTATAAAGTTTTTTTTTAATTAGCTACTATTATCATTAAGTACCTACTATGTGCCAGATAGAGTAGGGAATACTGAGATTAGTAAGATCCTTGACTATGGGGACTATAAAATCCAATGAGAAATATCAGACATATAAACAGTCCAACAATACACTGTGAAAATTCCACAGATGAGTAAGCAGAGAAAGAAATAAGTACTCCAGCCTGGGGATTAGAAAGACTTCAGAGTAGAAACTCCAAATAAGCTGGGCTTCCAAGGA
The DNA here is from genome assembly GCF_027475565.1 of Acinonyx jubatus. Classification (NCBI taxonomy): domain Eukaryota; kingdom Metazoa; phylum Chordata; class Mammalia; order Carnivora; family Felidae; genus Acinonyx; species Acinonyx jubatus. The sequence continues at coordinate 187,717,974 of NC_069382.1, forward strand.
CCAGTAAAGCCTTCCTGAACAGAAAGGTAGGGAAGGGCATTGTAAGCATAAGGAATAGCACGTGTAAGGGGCAGAACAATGGGAAGGCAGTGTGCCTAGACAAGTTCAGTGTGAATGAAGCACAGGGGGCGTGTGGTGGGGGGAGGAGATATAGGGGAAGGTAGAGGAGGTGAAGAAGTTGGGAGATGGCTACAAATGTATCCATCTGATGAAGACTGATATGGCATGCTGAAGAGTTTGGCCTCTATTCTGAAGGCAGTTGGAGGCTGACTTCCTACTCTGCTTTGGGCTATGGAGCAATTGTAATGTAAACTGATAAAGCAGAGTTTGTATTTACTCATCTACAAGCCAGACATAGCAAATGCACAGATCTCCATGGGTATATTCCTCACCAAGGTCATCAGTAATCGGAGCAGAGGAGGGCCAGGGGGGTTATATATACCAAAAACAAGTCAACCATGGCACCCATCCAAGCCCATCACCATACATGACCCCACATGGCTAAACTTACAGAGGATTTGGGGAAGAAGAAAATTCTCTTAGCTAAAACAAAGGGACACATCTCCAAATTTCTCTCACTTCTCTTCCTTCTCCATACACCAGTTCTGTACCACTTTACCCATTTTACTATTCCCTCCTCCTTCAGCACCTGCTTCTCTTGGCTTCTAGGACCCCTCATTCTCCTGGTTGTCTTCCTGCCTCATGGGATGCACCTTCTCAATCTCTTTTGCTAGTTCTTAATGTTGTAGCCCCAGGTTGCAATCTTTGGACCTCTTCCCCATCTTCACTCATTCCCTAGGTGCTCTCATGCAAACATATTACTTTAAATACCATCAATATGCTGACAATTTCCAAATTTATATCTCCAGCTCAGACTTCTCCCTCGGATTCCAGACTCTGTGTTTGAGTGCCCGCTCAATATTTCTACTTGAGATGTCAGGCATCTCAAACTTAAAATGGATAAAACTAAACTTTTTGGTCTTCCAAGCCACATCTGTTCAGTAAACATAAATCACATGAATCCTTTTAAGGTATAAATCTTATCATCTCATTCCTCTACTCAAACCTGTACAAAAGTTTCTCTGTTTATTCACATAGTAAATGCCAAAGTCTTTACATTCTACAAAGCCTTAACTATTGAATTCCCACTCCTTTACCTGCCTGACATTGATCTCCTATGACTCTCTACCTTGATCTTTCCACTGCAGCCACACAGGCTCTGTTACTTTCTCTCAAATACATCAGGTACACAGTAGCCTCAGAGCCTTAACACTTGCTGTCCCCTCTGCTCAGGATGCTTTTCCTCAGATGATCGAAGTTCAGATGTCATTTTCTCAGTAAAGTCTTCCCTAACCACATTATTTAAAATGTTAACTCCACCACCATCAATATCCTCTTCAGAACCTTCTATCTCTTCTGCTTCATTTTCTCCAAGGCACTAGTCACCATCTAACTGGACATGTCATACATTTTTACTTGTTAGTTTATTGTCGTTTTTCTGCCTCCTGTGCTGCCAACACTAGAAAGTAACAACACACGAGGATTTTTTTTTCTGCTTTTTTTCACTGACTTATCCCTACTGCATAAAACAGAGCCTGACACAGAGGAGGTCAATAAATATTTTCTAAATCAATGAAGCAATATAAGGAGAAAGAAATGGATTTAGAGCTTGAAGACACAGGTTTGAATCTAGATTCTGTGGCTTATTTTATCTACCATTTTGTCAAATGACTTATCCTCTTGGCCTCAGGTTCCTCATCTGCAAATTGGGGATAATCGCCTCTGTTTCACATGTATGTAGCAAACATTAATTAAGATTATGTATAAAAACACAATATAGTGGGCACTCAACAAATGATTATATATTCATTTACCTTCTTTAATTTTTCTGACAAATCAAAAAGCCAACCCTGTAATAGATTAGAGTTTCATCCATTGCTAAAAGTTCTTAGAAAAAGTATGATTTGTAAAAACTGAGTTTAAACATCTAAATTTCATAAACATTATTATTTCCATAATCTGCATTTTATAAAGATTATTATTTTTATACTACATATTAACTCCTCAAACATCAAAAGGAAGTTAGGGTCCAGATATATTTTGCTAATTAAGATGATAGACTAAAGTAACAGGTTGCCCGTTTTATGTCAGGTATTCATTCACAAAAAATTTTATTTTGCAAACATTTATTAAGTCCCTGCTATGTTCCACGCACTGTTCTAGGCCCTGAAGATAGAGTAGTGAAAAGTTGCTGACTTCATAGCATTCATATTCTAGTGGGGAAAGAAATGAACAGATATTTGAGATAGTAATGTGTTACAACGGAAAAACAGTAGAAGGGAGCAGAAAGTGATACTGAAGACAGGGATATTTTTATAAGATAGTCTGATTAGGTGAAATATGATCAGAAGCCTGAATGAAATAAAGGACTAAGCTATGGGAACACCTAGGGAAAGAGTTTACCATGCATAGAAAACCATAAAGAGAAAAGCCCTAAGGTAGAAACAGATTTGATATGTTCAAGAAACAAAGAAACAAAAAGAGAGTCAGTGTGGCTATAGCTGTGTAAGTAAAGGAGAGAATAGTCAGAAATGAAGTGACAGATTACCTAGGGACCACAGCATGTAAGGAGTGGCAGGCACTGGCTTAACTATTAGCCATTAACCTTTAAGCGATAGGACATATTTTATAATCACATGGCTGATGTTTGGTTAATATTTTGGCATATGCCACCCAGTTTTTTTCTAGGAATTTAGTGATGCTTTTTTGTTGTTTATTATTGTCATCACACTATAAATACAGTCTGGAAACTTGTTGTTTGTTTGTTTGTTTTCAAATTTTTATTTACATTTTAGTTAGTTACTGCACTACTAGGTATTTACCCAAAGGATACAAAAATACATATTCAAAGAGGTATATGCATCCTGATGCTTATAGCAGAATGATCAACAATAGCCAACCTATGGAAAGAGCCCAAATGTCCATCAACTGATGAATGGATAAAGAAGAAATGGTGTATATATACAATGGAATACGACTCAGCCATCAAGAAGCTTGCTTTTTACAGTTAATGTATCACACATTTTGCACAGACCTTTGCATTCTTGGAACATATATATTTAATGGTTGTATGATGTATCACTATGCTTGTGTGCTCCAATTTAATTAACCATTCTCCACTGTAGTTGTTTTTTATATTTCACTATTGTACATAATGCTCAGACTTGGATTAAGATGGTGGGCCAGGCTAACTTTCCCTCCTGTCTGTCCAAAATCTCTAGAAATGACAGAAGAAATATATAGGAAGGAGAGGGGAAAAGGAAGAGGAGAAAGTGGGCAAGAAAAAGAGAAAGATGAGAAGAGAGAAGAAAAAGAAAAGGATGAAGAAATAATTTTGCTATCTGTGGACCAGAAGTAAGCTCATCATCAGTGGACTAGAAATTGGAAGGAATCACTAAAAGATAAAAACCGAAGGGATCAGATGAACATAGGGAATCACAATACAAAATATACTCAGAAGGATGCTATGGAAGTCCTACCAATGTTCCAGGTCAGATACAATTAGTACAAGGAGCAGGAGAGGCCTTTTAGCTCCTATCAGGGTGTTAGCTGGGGAACTATAATCAGAGAAGCTTTGCAACTCAGCCCTTCGCTGAGCTCCTTCATATTGAAAAATTAACAGTAGATTCACTGCTCTGGCCTACAGACATGCTTGTGATGAAGAGTTAGGAGAGTGCCTAGGGAGCTAGTTCCACCTGAGCCCCCATATCCATAAGTCCAGCATACCCTACCTATATCCACCCGTAATCACCAAATTCTGTAGCCAAAATTACCATTCACACTGAAGCACTGAGGATTTCTCAAACACGGAGATGAGCAGACAGCATGCATCTCTAAACACCACTAACTCCACAGAAGAGAAGTGAAAACGGTTCTGGAATAGCAGAGTAAGAATCTCTCAAAATCTACCCCTCCATGAAAGCAATGAGCACACTGGAACATATTATATAAATTAATACTTTCAGAACTCTGAAAATTAACAAAAGGCTTGAAACAATCCAAGGAGTGTTTATTAAAGAAAAATGACTGGTTTTCAGTAAGAACAGGAAGCCTTTGTGGTACTTTAACTTACCCTATTCCCATCCGCTCTCCCTACAACAGCCTTGAAACTATAATACTTATGAAAAACAGCATCCCATAGCCAACGGAAGGTACAGAACACACTTGGAATCACCAAAAATCTCTGTTACAAGAGAATTATCATTATTTGACCTGTCAGGCAGCTCCCCGGTATCATAACAGTGTGTTCTTAGATTCTGCATGTTAATCTGGCATCTATTAAACATAGGGCCAAACTAAAAGCTACATGTTTACCTCTCTTCTGCATGTCAGCTTCCTTGAAATTCACCTGTCATGTGCCAATCCAAGGCTGGATCCCTACCCACCTTCTTATCTGACTCTCACACACCAAGCCAATATTTCCCCTGCCCTAAATCATCTTAAAGCCAGGTACCAGGCAACTAGAGACCACGCCTATAGCCCAAAGTATGTCAGAATTATTCAAACTGGCCGATCCTAAACTATTTATTCGGTCTTGCTTTGCCTTTCTTTCAGAAACCTCAATAAATGTTCCAGCTGAGTCTTTCCCCTTAAGTCTGCTTCTACCTAACCAAGCCTGGTATTTCCCCTGTGGCTTTACATGGTATGGTGCATCCCCTTCTATCAAGAAATATAAGTAAAAAATTCTTCTTTCAGTAGCCTTGGCCTCTGTGTGTCGTCATTCAGTCATATCCCAGGTATAATTTTAAAACACCTAGAAATTCCCACTCAGAGGACTTATCTTTACTTGACCTGACTCAAGAGCTGAATCAATGTAAACAGCCTTTTCTATGGGGCATTTATTGGGAAAAAAAAAAAAAAAAACAGTGGCAATTATTTAATATTACAACTGCCTGGGTTAGGATTAACAGTTGGGGCAAACACGGAGCTAACTAAAAACTTCAAAACATATTTTTTAAAGCTAAGTAATGAGACATTCATGGAAGGTTTTGAAAGCTCCCACATATTTCTGGGAATCTAGAAAGCAAAGTGCATACACAGTACTGGGTACATGCCCAGGAAAGACCTGAGAAGGCCCTTATCTCTGACCTTTGACTGAGCTTAAGACTCTGCGAAGTAGAAGGTGAAGGCTGAGGCAGAGCTGTAAGTACCAGAACGTGGAAATTATGCCAAGCGTATGCACAGAACCCTTTGACAAAGCCAGGGAGAATTGGTTCAAAGCATTCAAGGAAATGCCTTCTAATCTTCAGTTGACCACTAAGCTAATTGCACAGAGACTTCAGTGACCACACATGACAAAAAAAAAAAAGTGCCTTTACAGAATTCATTCCAAAAAATTGCTACAACAAAATTCAACAACAACAAGCCATGGGGAAGGGGAGGAAAAACAGTTTTCAGAATTGGCACATCAGATTATTTTAAGTATCTAATTTTCAACAAAAAAATGTGAGACATAAAAAAAACAAAACAGGAAAATATGGCCACACACGCACATACACACACACATACACACAGTAGAAACAGTTTCTGAGGAAATCTGAACATTGGACTTACTAGACAAAGATTTTAAATCAGCTGTGTTGAGGGACCCCAAGACCACTCTCTGGCTCATGATTCACTAGGACTCAGAGAATTCAAAAAACCTGTTATACTCATGATTACATCTTATAACAGAAAAAAAAAACATAGCTATTAAAATGAGAATGGAAAAAAGCACATAGGGTAGGGTCCAGGAAAAACAAGCTTCCAGCTGTCTTCCCCCAGTGGGATCATATGGACAATGCTTAATTTCCCAACAATGACTATGACAACATGTGTGGAGTACTGCCAATCAGGGAAGCTCCCTAATTTTGGAGCCCAAGCCTTTTATTTGGTAGTCATTCATGCCATCTCAATAGACCTAGAAAAAGCATCTGACTAAACTGGATCTCCAGTTAGGATAAAATACTCAACAAACCATGAATAGAGAGGAACTCCTCAATCTGATCATGGAAATTTGAAAAAAAAAAAAAATCAGAATTAACATCATACTTCATGGTGAAAGACCGAATGTTTTTCCCCTTCTGATCAGGAATAATACAAAGATATCCACTCTCACCATTTATATTGGTGCACTGTACTGGAGGTTCTCACCAGGGACAGTAGACAAGAAAAATAAATAAAAGGTATCAGATTGGAAAGAAAGAAATAAAAGTATCTTATTCACAGATGACATGATTATGTATACAGAAAGTTCTAAGTAATACATACACACACAAACTATTAGATCTAATAAAAGCATTCAGCAAGATGCATTCAGCAATATCAGTTTATGAAAATCATATACATTTTATATATTAGCAATGAACAATACAAATATGCAATTAAGAAAATAATTCCATTTATAATAGCATCTAAAGGAATAAAAATACTTAGAAATAAATTTAACAAAAGAAATGCAAGACATATACACTGATAACTACAAAACATTGTTCAAAGCAAATAAAAAAAATCTAAATAAATGGAAAGACAGATGTTTCTGGATTTGGAAGTCTTGGTATTATTAACATTGCAATACTCCTCACACTGATCCACACATTCAGTACAGTCTCTATAAAAAATCTCAGCAGCCATTTTAGCAGAAATTGACAAGTTAATTCTAAAATTCATATAGGAACACAAAGGACCCAGAAAAACCAAATCAATCTTGACAAAAAGCATAGTTGGGAACCTTGCTGATTTCAAAACTTAATACAGAGCTACAATAATCAGGGACGCCTGGGTGGCTCAGTCAGTTGAGCATCTGACTTCAGCTCAGGTCATGATCTCTCAATCCATGAGTTCAAGATCTACATCAGGCTCTGTACTGACAGCCCAGAGCCTGGAACCTGCTTCAGATTCTTTGTCTCCCTCTCTCTGCCTCTTGGACTCTGTACTCTGTCCCTCTCTCTCTAAAATAAATAAACATTAAAAAAAAATTTTTTTTAAAAGCTACAGTAATCAAAACAGTGTGATATTGACATAAGAACAGATGTATAGATCATGGAATAGAATTGAGCATCCAGAAAGAAACCCTTGCATTTATGATCAACTGATTTTCAACACAGGTGCCAAGAATATTCAATTGGGAAAGAATTATCATTTTAACCAATGGGGCTGGAACAATTGGATCTCCATATGCAAGAGAATGAGGTTGTATCTTATCCCTCACACCATCTATAAAAATTAACTTAAAATGAATATATATGTGTAATTATTTTAAAACTCAACACATTAGGGCACTTAGGTGGCTCAGTCAGTTAAGTGTTTGACTCTTGGTTGCAGCTCAGGTCATGATCTCACAGGTTCATGAGTTCAAACCCCACATTGGGCTCTGTGCTGGCAGCATGTAGCCTGCTTGGGATTCTCTGTCTCTAGGACCCTCCCCTGCTCATGCTGTCTCTGAGTGTGATTATGAATATATAAATATAAATAAAGAAAGAAAGAAACTAATGTTTATACATAATATAAATAAATACATTTCAATAAATATATTTATAAATAAATATATATAATTTTAAAAGCTCAAAACATAGATTTAATGTTTATACATAATATAAATAAATACATTTCAATAAATATATTTATAAATAAATATATATAATTTTAAAAACTCAAAACATAGATTGTATAACATAATGAACATAACTGAAGATTCATATGAGCCAATGCTCCCAGAACGCAGTATGAAGGGACAATGTGTTAAATATATAAAAGAAACTTCAAGAAATATGTCAACTGGATTCAGAAGTTTAGAACTCATTTAACAGGATTTCTGTAAATAACAGCACAGAGAATGTAGGAGAAGAAATAACCAATGAAATAAAAGAAGAAAATTTCTCAGAACTAAAGAAAGATACAAATTTTTCAATCCAAAGACTCTAAATAAATAAGAATTTTCAGAATTCCAAGGAAAAGAAAAAAATTGTAAGTGCTTTCAAAGGAAGGTGACATGAGAAGAGGGGGGGATTAAAAGATCCACTACAAAGTTCTGAGAATTAGATTAGCATCAGAATTTTCATTAATTTTAGATTCTAGATATAAGGGAGCATTATCTTCAAAGTTCTAAAGGGAAGTGATTATGAGCCTACACAAAAAAGTATTCATATTATTCTAAAATTTTCACTTTTAAAAACTTGGTATAACAAAAATTTCTTAAGGACATAAAACAGTTTAAGACAATACAATTGGGATTCATTGAAAAGTTAAGGCACACTATTTCCATTTATTCAACATATGTGTATTGCGTTCCTACTATATAGCAGGCAACATCGCAGTTACCAGCAACACAAAGATGAACAAGATACAGTCTATTCTCATTATCTTGGGTTCAGTATTTGCAAATCTGACTCCTTGATAAAATTTACTTGTAACCCCAAAATCGATATTTACAGTCATTTGTAGGCATGCACAAATTTGAAAATTTTGAGATGTCTGATATACACATTCCCAAATGAGGGCAAACAGGAAGACACTGCCTTCTTATTTCATCTTTCATGTAAACAAGTATCTGTTTCATGGATTATTCATTACAACATTTTCCTCACTTTTGTGCCCTTTTTTTAGGGGGTGGTATTTAAATGGTATTTAAAATTTTAAATTTAAAAAGTACACCAAGCATGGTGGTATAGTGCTGCATAGTGTTCCTAAGCATAAGAAGCTTTTGATGTGCCTTATGGAGAAAATGTGTGTTAAATAAGCCTTGTAGTGCTGTAGTTCAACTGCTAATAAATCATCAATATATAGTAAATAAAGTGTATTAAACAGAAACACACAGTAAAAACAATACAACCGTATTGATCAGTTGCTGAAAATATTGTGACCAAATGCTCACAGGAACCTGATCCTGTATTCATCTTAGGAACAAAGCTTCAGTATTCACTAATTCAGTGTTCACATGACCTTATAGAAATAACCACAATGAGTAATGAGAGTAGACTGAATATTGTTTGCCCTCAAGTACAACACAAACTTTTAAAAATATACATAATGTTGCATAAATTTTAAAAAAATTTAAATCCCCTAAAAGCCTGAAAATAAACTTCAACTATTGTCTTTAGACTTTCCCAGCTGCTTTATCTCTTCTTTCACTATCAAAAATGTTCTACACATAAACTACCAGTTCTATCCTTCTTAAATTCCTAAAAACATGGTAACATTTATGCCGGTGATTGCATCAGTCATCTTTTCTGGGTATTAAAGCTCATTGCATTTCTTCTTTATTTAAAAATCATTATATAAAAAATAATAAATAAAAATCTATAATTATTGTTTTGGACGTTTTTAGAATTTCTGTGGGCGTCTCAGATATAAAATCCATTTTATGAGGGGGGAAATTTCTATTTTTTAATCTTTAATACAGGTAACCACTTTCTTTTTTAAAATAAATTAGCCAATAATTAACTAGTGAGAAGTGGCGATACACAAACAAATAAAATTAATAGCACAAAAACTGGAGTACAAGAAATGGTGAGCTTAATGAAGACAAACTGGGAAAATTTATCTTCATATTAATTTTTCCAAAAAAAAAGATTTTTAAATTTGTTTCTTACTCCCTCGAGAAACAGAACACATTCATCAAGAAATAACCTTTTCTTGTAATTATTCTCCTTTATTTGCATATTTGACAAGACTTGCTTCTGTCCACCACTTATCTGTAGTACCACGATTTATGAGAGAGCTAAAACATAAGGATTCATGAGAATATCAGACTAACATATTTTGAAGGCATTGTTACTCTTGTAGTCTTTGAACAATAAAACCACTAATCTTGTGTACCATTTTGTTAATACAGGGAATCAAAATTCAAGTGTGAGAGAGTGGAGAAGGAATTCTAAAAGCCTTCAGCTGTTTTTGAATGTACCTAATTGTCTCTGTTGTGAGAACTAAGAGGACCATGATTCCCAATTTGCTGGGGGAGGCTGTCCAGTATATATCAACATAGTTTTTTTTTAATTTTTTTAATGTTTATTTATTTTTGAGAGACACAGACAGACAGACAGAGCGTGAGCAAGGGAAGAGCCAGAGACACACAATCCGAAGCAGGCTCCAGCCTCTGAGCTGTCAGCACAGAGCCAGACACAGGACTCAAATCCATGAGCAATGAGATCATGACCTGAGTGGAAGTCCAACACTTAACCAACCAAACCATCTGGCGCCCCCATAGTTCTTAATATCACTTCCTTCCACCGGCAAAAATGTCCTGGCAGTGAAGGATATGTGGAGAGAAGGATAGATAGATGGGGGTAAATATGATTCTCTTCTTTGTTTTGCCATTCTCTTGTGTAGTATTCTTCCCTGTGGTCTACCATTGTTTGCTCTGGCCCAAGATAACACAGATTTTAGGATAAGAACCATATGATCCTGTCAATCGATGCAGAAAAATCATTTGACAAAATTCAGCATCCTTTCTTAATAAAAACTCTCGAGAAAGTCAGGATAGAAGGAGCATACTTAAACATCATAAAAGCCATTTATGAAAAGCCCACAGCTAATATCAGCCTCAATGGGGAAAAACTGAAAGCTTTCCCCCTGAGATCAGGAACAAGACAGGGATGGCCACTCACTGCTGTTGTTTAACATAGTGTTGGAAGTGCTAGCATCAGCAATCAGACAACAAAAGGAAATCAAAGGCATCAAAATTGGCAACAATGAAGTCAAGCTTTCACGTTCTGCAGATGGCGTGATATTGTACATGGAAAACCCGATAGATTCCACCAAAAATCTGCTAGAACTGATACATGAATTCAGCAAAGTCGCAGGATACAAAATCAACGTACAGAAATCAGTTGCATCCATTTTTTTTTAATTTTTTTTAATGTTTATTTATTTTTGAGACAGAGAGAGACAGAGCATGAACGGGGGAGGGTCAGACAGAGGGAGACTCAGAATCTGAAACAGGCTCCAGGCTCTGAGCTGTCAGCACAGAGCCCAACATGGGTCTCGAACTCATGGACCGCGAGATCATGACCTGAGCCAAAGTCGGCCGCTTAACCAACTGAGCCCCCCAGGCGCCCCAGTTGCATTCTTATACACTAACAATGAAGCAACAGAAAGACAAATAAAGAAACTGATCCCATTCATAATTACACCAGGAATCATAAAATAACTAGGAATAAACCTAACCAAAGATGTAAAAGATCTGTATGCTGAAAACTATAGAAATCTTATGAAGGAAATTGAAGAAGATATAAAGAAATGGAAAAATATTCTGTGCTCAATGATTGAAAGAATAAACATTGTTAAAATGTCAATACTACCCAAAGCTATCTACACGTTCAATGCAATCCCAATCAAAATTGCACCAGCATTCTTCTCAAAGCCAGAACAAGCAATCCTAAAATTTGTATGGACTCACAAAAGACCCCGAATAGCCAAAGTAATTTTGAAGAAGAAGACCAAAGTGGGAGGCATCACAATCCCAGACTTTAGCCTCTACTACAAAGCTGTCATCATCAAGACAGCATGGTATTGGCACAAAAACAGACCCATAGACCAATGGAATAGAATAGAGATTCCAGAATTGGAACCACAAAAGTATGGCCAACTCATCTTTGACAAAGCAGGAAAGAATATCCAATGGAAAAAAGACAGTCTCTTTAACAAATGGTGCTGGGAGAGCTGGAAAGCAACATGCAGAAGAATGAAACCAGACCACTTTCTTACACCATTCACAAAAATAAACTCAAAATGGATAAAGGACCTGAATGTGAGACAGGAAACCATCAAAACCCTAGAGGACAAAGCAGGAAAAGACCTCTCTGACCTCAGCCGCAGCAATTTCTTACTTGACACATCCCCAAAGGCAAGAGAATTAAAAGCAAAAATGAACTATTGGGACCTCATGAAGATAAAAAGCTTCTGCACAGCAAAGGAAGCAATCAACAAAACTAAAAGGCAACCAACAGAATGGGAAAAGATACTTGCAAATGACATATCGGACAAAGGGCTAGTATCCAAAATCTATAAAGAGCTCACCAAACTCCACACCCAAAAAACAAACAAACCAGTGAAGAAATGGGCAGAAAACATCAATAGACACTTCTCTAAAGACATCTGGATGGCCAACAGGCACATGAAAAGATGCTCAACATCACTCCTCATCAGGGAAATACAAATCAAAACCACACTCAGATATCACCTCACGCCATTCAGAGTGGCTAAAATGAATAAATCAAGAGACTATAGATGCTGGAGAGGATGTGTAGAAACGGGAACCCTCTTGCACTGTTGGTGGGAATGCAAACTGGTGTAGCTGCTCTGGAAAACAGTGTGGAGGTTCTTCAAAAAATTGAAAATAGATCTACCCTATGACCCAGAAATAGCACTGCTAGGATTTACCCAAGGGATACAGGAGTACTGATGCATAGGGGCACTTGTACCCCAATGTTCATAGCAGCACTTTCAACAACAGCCCAATTATGGAAAGAGCCTAAATTTCCATCAGCTGATGAATGGATAAAGAAGTTGTGGTTTATATATACAATGGAATACTACGTGGCAATGAGAAAGAATGAAATGTGGCCTTTTGTAGCAACGTGGATGGAACTGGAAAGTGTTATGCTAAGTGAAATAAGTCATACAGAGAAAGACAGATAACATATGTTTTCACTCCTATGTGGATCCTGAGAAAGTTAACAGAAGACCATGGGGGAGGGGAAGAAAAAGAAAAGGTTAGAAAGGGAGGGAGCCAAAACATAAGAGACTCTTAAAAACTGAGAACAAACTGAGGGTTGAGGGGGGGTGTGAGGGAGGGGAGGGTGGGTGAGGGGTATTGAGGAGGGCACCTGTTGGGATGAGCAGTGGGTGTTGTATGTAAACCAATTTGACAATAAATTTCATATTAGGAAAAGAAAGAAAGAAAGAAAGAAAGAAAGAAAGAAAGAAAGAAAGAAAGAAAGAAAGAAAGAAACCCAGGTCAAAAGCTGCTTCTTCTTATTGAGGAGTGAAATGAAAAATTTTTATCAGTTCATGTAACAGAAACAGTTTTTATTTAATCTGATAAAAAAAATTATAAGATAATTTTTTTTTGTTTTCTGGCACCCAATCATAAATGTTATACCACCTCATAAGAGCAATTGCAAAACTAAAGGTAGAAACAGACTTCTGTACCCTATCACATCACAGCTCAGTCAAAAGGAAAATTTGGTCATCTGTGTCAATATGAGAATTCCAGGCCTTTGGGTGCAGACTTAAAATAGCACTTTGGACTACAAAGAAACCACAGGCTTCCAAAGCATCGAGCAGAAGCAAGTTGAAGAAAAAAAGATTTCTCTACAATGTTTTTTAGTTGACTTGCATTTTATTTAAAATAGTTGGTAACTTTCCTTATAAAGGAGTAGACAGCAAGTATTTCTTTTCCATTTTAATAATAATATTAATAATAATGATGATGATGGGGTGCCTGGGGGGCTCAGTCTGTTAAGCGTCCGACTTGGGCTCAGGTCGTGATTCTCACAGTTTGTGAGTTCGAGCCCCAAGTCTGGCTCTGTGCTGACAGCTCAGAGCCTGGAGCCTGCTTCCGATTCTGTGTCTCCCTCTCTCTCTGCCCCTCCCTGTTCATGCTCTGTGTCTCTCTGTCTCAAAAATAAATAAACGTTAAAATAAATAAATAAATAAATAAATAAATAAATAAATAAATAAATAATGCTATTACCGTTCTTACCACATCTACTTGTTATAAGGAACAAATGACAGATATAAAATCAGGTTGAAAGTTGGCAAGTACAACACAAATCATTCAAATGGTTTATTAGTAGAAATAGCATTAACAGTTTAACTAATGCCTAATTTTAACAAATAAACATAAAACTTGTTAGAAATATAGCCAAAGTGTAAATGTGCATGCTTTTGATGTGTTTGGCAACAAAACATTTTTTTCTTTAAGAAATTAGATTTTCTGTGATACAGTCTTCAGATGTTCATGAAAGGCCCTCATTATTTCAAATGAATGAAATTGTAAACTGAAAATATAGGGTTAAATAGAGCTTCATAATGCTTTTATGATCCTTATTCATTTTCTACTTTATATCATAGGTAAAAGTATATACCTTATATCCCATTCATATCCTAACCTCTCTGAGGACAAAGTTCCTGTTTGATTTATCTTTGTAACTTTCCCAGAACCTTTGCACATAGTTGAGAACTTAGTAATTTTAAGTCAAAGGCATCCAACAGAAAAAAAAGCAGCTTAGTTTCAAATCCAGGTCTAGATAGATAACATGAAAAGCCTTGTCCTTTTCTGATACCATAGCAGTGCCATAAGCAAGTCTCTCATTTTGTGAAACAGTGTTGAGGGTTCTACGGACAGCAGGTCTTACACATATTTCAGATGTAAGTCAACCTATACACTTGGCTTTAGGTTGGAAGTAATTTCAGCTCCCCAAGTTGTGTTCCAACCTCATGTTTTTCTCCCACCCCACCACCCCTGCTCTCCTCATCTCAAACCTTTGCCTTCTTGGTTCTTCTCCACAAAGAAAAAGTACCTAGAGCCCTTTAATCATATGAGCTCAAAGTAGATGCTGATGGTATATCTCTACCTCCAGAAAGGACCCACAGAATTCCTCTGATTTTAATTCAAATTGATAATCCATATTTTGAAAACGTTAAAATACAAATGTTTTCCATCAGCATCCTTGTTGACGTTAAACTACTGAAGAGCTTCACTACTTCAAAGCACTTGTATGCCATTTTGTCCCTGTGTCCCTAGTGCTGACCTCACCATGGCCAGGTGCACTCAGAGAACACTGGTATATAAAGTCATCAGTTGGGTTTGCCTCACTGCTTGCTTTTCCTGGACTTGTTCTCTAGCATCTGGATTCTTAGGGAAAATACTGAAAAAAGTAATATCCAAGGAATCTATTAATAACTATTGTCCTACATTTTCCCAAAGCATGACCCTCAGAAAAATGGTCCCCAGAGATGCTCTACACACACACACACACACACACACACACACACACACACACACACAAAGGAAGGAGGAAGAAGAGAGAGGGAAGGAGAGAGAAAGAGGAAAATAAGGAGGTGGAGAAAGAAGGAGAGAAGGAAGGAGGAAGGAAGGGAGGGAAGGAAGGAGGGAGGGAGGGAGGAAAAAAAGGAAAAAAGAAGTAAAAAGAAAAAAGAGAAACTGCATACCTTACATTTGATTGCAGTGGACAAGAGATTTTCACAGCCCTTTCTTCCCTAAGGGCAGGAAAGAGGCCTCTGTTATGCCCCAAAAGCTAGTATGGTGTCTGACCTGTGGAAAGTGCTTAACAAATATTTGTTCATCAAAAAAAAAAGTAAATGCATTTTAAATACTAAATACTCTTAGAAGAACTACAGTTTGAACCGTCTTTTTTCAGTTTTGCTTCACTCAGAATTACCCAATGTATCTGAACACAAAATCGTTTTTTCAAAGAAATAGTGTTATGTGGATCACATTCTAAGAAATGTTGATAGGCATGGTAAATCAAACAAAGGAAAACCTATTTTGCTCTAAAGGTTAGGAAATATTTTGTTTGAATTCTCTAGAATCTTGACTAGCTCTGAAGACACTTCCACTTTTATCCAGTGGTCTGAATAACTCCCCTTAGAGAGGGATGTTCAAGAGGAAAGTAGCAACCTTAAAATCTTTTCAATTTTGCTCAGTTTCCTGACATCATGGGAAAATTAACCAGCTCAGTTGTAGGAGATAGTCTAGCTCTGAGTTCTCAAATGGACTATTTTCCTCAGACTGTGTAAATACCAATTTCTCAGATTTTTGAGATAAAAATACAACACTTTATCCGAATGTCAACATAATTTCTTAAAGGTGAAGAACAACAACAAAATCTTGAACACTACCAGTGACTTAGTTCTACAAACATAGAAAGAACTAAGAATCCCCCCAAAATTTTAGAATTCAAACACCTGAGTTTTATATTTTTAAAAGTTTTTTGAGACCAAATGTTAAAAGAAGTAGGTTGCATTCTTTCAAAATTGTTAACAGTGATCTTACACATATATGAGATTTTTTTTTAATTTACCCAAAGTTTGGTTAGCTCCAGTTCCTCAAAGGAGACCTAAATGCTTTTAGTTTTCAAGTAGATGTATAAACAAGACGGTTGGCCCCTCCTTTGTACAGAATTATATGTTTTTTAAATATACAAATAAACAGGGGCACCTAAGTGGCTCAGTCAGTTAAACATCTGACTCAGTCTCCACTCAGGTCTTGATCTCAGGGTCGTGAGTTTGAGCCCCACTTTGAGCTCCACATTGGGCATAGAGCCTACTTATATATATATATTATATATACATAATATATATATATATTATATATATATATTAGAGCTAGAGAGTCTATTCCAAGAAGTTCATTACCTTTTAGAATCCATACAGATACAAAAGTATAAACACAAATATTGCACTGACATGACTCAGCTGAAGCAAATTAGTTAGCAGTCTGAGCCTCAGTTATCTCCTTGTGAAATAGGCATACTTAATAGACCTCACTCCATAGGTTATTGTAAAACTGATGGAAAAGTTCCTAGCACACAAAAATCATTCAATGTTAGCTTTCATTGTTAGCCTAAGCCCCTACTTCCCAGAAATTAAAAATAAGATCCAGACAGCATAAAAGGGGTGGGTGTCCACAGCAACATAGCTAGTTAGTATCAGAGCAGGAATTGTAACTTAAATTTCCCAACACTGATGGAGTTATCATCATAACAACAAAAAAACAAAAACAACAAAAAAACAGCAGTGAGAAAAATAACTTGAAAACACATAAAACTCAATGCACAAAGGAACTGTAAATTGACACAACTGTGAGAAACAATTGATTTAAGAGTTACAGAAACACTTGAGGGAATGAAATGGTTATATCATAAGGTTGGTCAGGATGGCCACACAAGAATACTTCTAAATCAGGGTGCTTGGGTGGTTCAGTCGATTAAACACTGGGCTCTTGATTTTGGCTCAAGTCATGATCTCATGGTTCGTGAGTTTGAGCCCTGGATCAGACTCTGTGCTGATAGTGCAGAGCCTGCTTGGGTTCTCTCTCTCTCTGCCCCTCCCCTACACATGCTTTCTCTCTCTCTCAAAATAAACCAACTTAAAAAAAGAATACTTTTAAATCATATTTTGATTAAAAGCAGGAAGCGGAAAGATGGAGAGAAGGCGGCTGGGGGGAAGAGATGGTAGGAGACATTTGAAGGCTGTTAACAAACTGCATGCCAGGACCAGCAAACAAGCTCTCCTTTCCACATTGAGACTAAGGCCTGGAGTAGTGATGACCAACATTTACTGAGAACTCTCTATGTGTCAGACTATTCTTACTTCTATCCAACATACAGGAACCCAGTAAAGTAGGTATTAGTATGATTTTCACTTCCAGGTGAAAAAAATGAAGGTCGAATATCTTGCCTACAGCCAAATTCTTCAAAAGTGATGCAGCCAAGAGTTAAACCCAGGTAGTCTAACATTAGACCCCAAACCAATTTTATGCTAGAATGGAAAAAGGGAGAGGAAAAAAGCAAGGGAAATATGATTACTAAATGTTTTTGTTTTCTTTGTAGGCTTAAACTTAAAGTATTTTATTAAAAGATAAAGATATGTTTTTGCAAACATGTACATCCATGTAAATCATTGCATACATGATTGTTACCAATTTTCTGGTATATTTTAAGGAAACTGTTGAAAGTAGTATATAAGTTGGGCTTTTTTAAGTCAAAACAACCAAATTTAACAGGAGAGGATTCCATGTTTTACAAAAGTTCAAAAAACTTTCTGGTACAAAGAATAAGTTAATCTAAAGATTCCAAACCTAATCACAACTTATTTTTAAAATTCAGTCCTATCTGACTACATTTATAAGTGGTAAAGATTCAATAGCATGAAACTTCAAAATGATGTAAGGTGTAAATGAATCAACAACAAAAGGAACAAGAGATTGGTATAGTATATCACAAGGCTTTACAAGATGGGCAAATTCAGCTTTAAGGTGTTAAAATATGTTCATCTTGCCATGCTTATTAACAAGAGTGGAACATTAAGAACACAAGCCTCTGGGATCCTACAAACCTGTTTCTATCCCAGATCTGCAACTCAATGGCCACGTGAACACAGGCATATTACTTCATTTCACTAAGTTTCATTTTCTTTATGTGAATGAGGCAGATAATATCTATTTCACATACAGTAATACACATAGAGTGCTTGTCACAGGGAGTGCTACATAATAGGCATTACAATTAATTTTAACACTACATAGATTATATTTTGCTTTGAAATTTATGATTTTGTAAATGCTACCAGAGACAAATTGAATAAATTATACTTAGTTCTCATTTTCTTTGAACAATTACTTCTCATTCTCTTTGAATACTTCATCACTCATTTGATCCTTTGACTTCTCCTTGACCTTCTCTCCTTTCCTAACTTCTATAATGTTGAACTTTATTGTCTTTCTGCCCATCTCTGTGATTGCAGTTATTCATTTCTTTCTTCTCCTATTCTCTCAGGATGAAGTAGCCCAAAAATTAGCCCTTGGCGTTCTTTCCTCTCTTCATACTCTCTTCCTTGAAGCAAACTCATCCACTCTCATAATTGCCTTAATCACATCTAGGTAGATAACAACCTACTCTACCTCCATACTGACTCCTCACATGTACTCCTTGCACATATCCGGCTGACTCCAGACATTTCTATGTGACTGTCATGCAATTTGCTTTCACTCATCATGACTAAAATGCCAGTCACTGCTGACCTTGTTGTGGCCTCTGTATATCATCATGCATCATTCCAAACAAAAGGAACATACTCTCAATGTAAGTAAAAAATGAATTGACTAGAAGGCTATGTGGGCTAGTTCACAGGATCCATGGGAAGGTTGGAGAACCAGCCTCAGAAAATAGGCAGAAATGAAGGGGAGCAAAAACACAGCCAAAACCCCACAACAGACCCAGGTTGCTAAGGATGCTGGCCTTATGTCATGACTACCCAACACTTACTCTCTTGCTACTGGGCTCACAACTCTGCCCCCCAAAATTATCTCTGATCATAAATTGCTCCCTTACATCACTTCCTCAAGAACCAGAGCTCCAGATGGGAGCATCTGATGTTCCCACACTAGGTCACAAAGTTACATTTTAGCTATTCAATGTAGAAGCTAAGAGAGAGATGATTTGTTCCCATACACACACTTCTGGCTCCTATGGTGGAAGGTAGGACGCTGCCTTCCTATTTTAGGATCCTTTCAAAATAGAAAGAATATTTGGGTGCTGGGCAGCCAAATAAAACATATGCTTCTATACCTTCCAATAAAACTAGCTTTTCTGTCTGGCCACACTGCTTTTGTCATCATCCCACGATCGCTATGTGTATCCCCGATCATCAATATGTTTTGGGGTACTATAAAACTTTCCTCACAGTGTCTCTATCCTAGTCCAGTATCTCATCACCTCATATGGTGCCTTTGAATGATCTTCTCCCTGGATCCCTGCCTCTAGATTCTTTTCTTACACATTTGTGCTGGGCATTTGCTCTTTTAGTAACAGTGCTCCAATTTTCTTTAGATAATTAACTCTCCTTCATCGCATCTGGGACCCTTAATCAAGGTGACCTGATTTCCAATGCAATAGCTGATCCATGACCCATGATAGACCAGCACATGCTTCCTCTTGGAATGTAGATATTGACCGGATGTAACACAAAGACTGAAAATGGTCATATCTAATTTATTTCCGGTGATATGTTATAACAGTTCTGTACAGTAATTCCTTCTACCTAGACTCCTAGAGTGTACTTGATCCTGTGTTTTTCCAGTCTGATTCTCCTGACTTCCCGTCTGTGGGTTCTCCCCCACAATGACTTTTAAGTTAGTTTTCAACCACAACTCTCTGATTAAACACTACTTTAAAATCCATTTTTTTCTGAAATATCTCTTTAATCATATGGCTGCTCTGTTCAAAAACTTTCAAAATCTTCCCACAGGACAAATACAAAATCTTTTCAAATGTTTTCCAAGGCCTTCCCCACCATGGTCACATCTGTTATGGGTTGAATCATGCTCCCGCCTCTCCAAAATCATATGTTAAAGTCCTAATCCTTCAAAATATGACCTTACTTGGAAATAGGGTCATTGTGAGGTAATTAGTTAAGATGAGGTAATACTGGAGAAGGGTCAGCCCCTGATCTAATATGACTATTGTCCTTATAAAAAGAACATGAGATAAAGAGAGATACATACAGAAAGAAGACCATATGAAGACACAGAGAGAAGACGATCTATAAGGAATGCTGAAAATTGCCAACATCTTGATCTCAGACATCTAGACTCCAAACTTTGGGCAATAGTTTAAGCCATCCATGTTTGTGGGTGTTTTGTAGCCCTAGGAAACTAATACACTATCTTTCTGGATTTAGCCTCTACACTTCCTAACAAAAATAATTTTCTCCAATAGAGAAAATTGTATAATAAAAATTGTATTGTATAAACTATACAATTATCTTTATTTTTATGTACACTTGAAATTTTTTTGTAATAAGAAATTTTTCTCAATCCCAACAGATTTTCTTCCAGGAACTTCACAAGCTGATTCTAAATTTTGTATACAGAAGACCCAAAAAATCTGGAGAAGAAAAACAAAGTGTGGGAAAATGCTTATCAAGATTTATTATGAAGTTATTTTAATTAAAACGGTGTCTTATGAACACAAAGATGAATAAATTAACCAATGGACCAGAATTAGAGTACAAACAACAACAACAACAACAAAAACAGAACCATGCATGTATAGAATCTTGATATATGGCAGGCACCACTCTACAGGTAACTGAATGCTGCTGGGACAGCTGGTAGTCCACATGGAAAAAATAAAAGTAAAATCAAATCCCTACCTTATGCCGTATATACAAATCAAATTCTAATGAATTAAAAACATGTGTGTGATGGTAAAACTTTAAAACTTTTAGAGGAAAATATAGGAGAATATCTTATGACCTTGGAAAAGCAAATGATTTCTTAAATGCAAACTATTAAAGAAAAGACTTATAAATTCTACTATAATAAGATTAAGAACTTCTTTTCATCAAAAGACACCATAAAAAGTGTGAAAAGACAAATCACAAACTATTGAGGATAACTGTAACACAAATAACTGACAAAGGATTGGTTACCAAGACACATCAAGAACTTCTCTGGCTCAAAAAGAAAAAAAAGTCAAAACAACTCAATAGAAAATTTTCCAAAGTAATGGGACAATCATTTCACTACAAAGGAAAGCTAACTGTCCAATAAACATGAAAATGCCCTCAACTCCATTAATAACAGAGAAATATAAACTAAGACCACAATGAGGCAGATGATATACCCTCTAGATTAACAGAAATTAGGAAAGATAACAATAACAGATACTGACCAGAATGCTGCTGGTGAGGATATAACTTGGTGCAATTACTTTAGAAAAAAATTCAGCATTATCTTGTAAAGTTGACCATTCGCATCCCTACAATCCAGTAATTTAACTCCTAGGTATATATCCTAGAGAAACAAGGAAACATATTTTAAAATATTCATATCAGTGTTGTTTCTAGAAGCAAAAATAGTGGATCTAACAAAAATATCCAATAACAGAAGGTTGGATAAATTATAGTATGTTGACATACTGGATTATTATGTAGCAGTGAAATGCAATGAACAAAAGCTATATATGACAGTAGGAATATAATGTTAAAAACAACCTTGAGCAGGAAAAAGGCCACAGAAGCTTACACTGAGTATGATAAAACTCATAAACAAGCAAAATTGAATAATACATTGTCTAAGGATACATGTATGTATGGAATTTATTGCTAATACAAACCCAAGCAAAGGATAAACATAAACTTCAGGATAGAATTTATCTGACTGGGATAGAGAAGGGGAGGCCCGGAATAAGAAGGAAAGTGTCCTAAAAGAACACAAATGGTTTCAATAGCATTAGTAATATTCCATTTCTTAAATTTAGTGGTGGGCTGAATAGTGTTGGTTATGATTATGCATCAAATCTTAATAGATATTGCATGAGTCCTTTTTTTTGATACCTAATATGTAATAAAAAAAATTAAGGAAAACGTCTCCACATTCTGAGATGAGATAGATTAGTTTTATGGCTACATTCTTTGCACTGAAAGCATTAATACTCATGGTGTTTATCTTGATGTATGACAGAGGGTGATTCTCTATGTTCATTTTTTCCCCAAAAAGTTAATACATCCATTTTCTATTGTCGCTAACATACTACCACTAATTTTGCCTAAAACAACATACATTTATTAGCTTATAGTTCTCTAGGTCAGAAGTAATGAAGTTCTTTGTTCAGGATCCCAAGGAACTAAAATCAAAAGTGTTGGCTGAACTACCTTTCTTCAGTGGCTCTGGGGAAGAATCTGCTTCCAAATTCTTTCAGACTGTTGGCCAAATTCTGGTCTTTGTGGTTGTGGGACTGAGGTCCACAATTATTGTCAGCTGGAGGCCACTTTTAGCTCCTGGAGGCTTCCCATATATGTAGTCAGCAATGGAGAACCTACCTCATATGAATCTCTCTCACACTTACAAGTCTCCTTCCAGAAAGAGCTTATCCCTTTATAGGGCTCATCTGATTAGATCTGGCCTACCTGGATCATCTCCCTATTTTTAAAATCAGCTGATTTAGGAACTTAGTTACATCTGCCAAATCCCTTCACAGCAGCACCTAGATTTATGTTTGACTGAATAAGTGGGAGAATGTGTATCCACACTAAGAGTTACAAATTTTAAGGGTCATCTTTGAATTCTGCTTACCACTATTCTTAGTTATGAAACTTAATTTATTAAATAATTCCTCCAATTGCCACTTAGTTTTTTATGGCTTCATTATATTGCATATGGTTATAATACATCAAGATCCTGTTTCTAGGCTACTTATACTTTAATACTGATCAGCTTATCTTTCTTATAGCATTTCAATGCAATAATTCTTAATTAGAATATTTATAATGTATTTCAATATCTGATTGGCAAGTTTCCCCATTGGCAAGTTTTCTCTCCATTGCTGGTGAAAGAAATCCAGTGCAAACTAACTGTTAACATTTGTAAATCATATTAAACAGTATCTAACATATGGTCAAAGTGTCTAATGCATAAAAAACTAACATTTTTGGACTTGTCTTAAATATTTTCCCATCAGAGAGGACTCTGCTGACATTCCACACTAAAGTGGTCTTCCCATCACTTTCCATTCTAGGACCTCTTTTAATATTAATCACAGCCTTTATCTCTACCTAGTATTTTCTTATTTGTTTATTTATCTGTTTGTTTTGTTTGTATAGTCTGTCACCATCCATTAGAATAAATGTATTCTATGAGCATAAGGAGACTTGCTCTGTATGTGCTAGATATTCAATAAATGTTGCAAAAAAATAACAAAGATGTAGATTTACGGGAAGGATACTGAACTGGTCATAGAATGTAAAAATTTGTAAAAAAAAAAAAATATATATATATATATGGAACAAAAGCTCTGGAGAGCTCAGCAACTGGAACTGGCGACTTCATACCTTCAGGACATTGCTGATCTTAAGGCTTGTCACTGATTGTCTCTCGGGACTTTTATTTTCTGCTGCCACACGTGAGTTTTCTCCAAGTTGTAGGAAACATGGCTGCACGCAGTCCCAGATTTATTCTTTCAGCTTCACGTCCTGAAAGCCAGTGGAATAACTCTCCTAGGTTCAGTTTTTTAAACACTGAGATGGTTTCTGATCGTCTCAGTTTGGTCTGAGCACTTAACTTTTTTTTTTGTTTGTTTTGCCATTGCAAGTTTGTTTTTGGTAAATCAAAAATTTTTTATGAATAAAATTTATTGTCAGATTGCCTTACATACAACACCCAGTGCTTATCCCAACAAGTGCCCTCCTCAATGCCCATCACCCATTTTCCCCTCACTCCCACCCCCCATCCACCCTCAGTTGGTTCTCTGTATTAAGAGTCTCTTAGGGTTTGCCTCCCTCCCTCTCTGTTTGTAAGTTTGTGTTTTTCTCCCTTCCCTTCCCTCATGGTCTTCTGTTAAGTTTCTCAAGATCCACATATGAGTGAAAACATATATCTGTCCTTCTCTGACTGACTTATTTCACTCAGCATCATACCTTCCAGTTCCATCCACGTTGCTGCAAATGGCAGGATTTCATTCTTGAGCACTCAACTTTGTACCAGCTACTCTAACAAGGGAGATGAAGTATTATTTTAGGCCCAGTCTTGATTAATCACTTACCTCTGCATGCCTCACAAAATTGTGTCTACTACAGCCATCTCATCTATGAATATGGTTTATGTCTTTACGTCTTCCTTTTATTATCTCTCAACAGAGATTTGTACCTTTCTAGATATTATACTTTCTTGTTAACATTACTCTTATGTCTATTTTCTGTAGCTTTGTGAATTGCATTTTTTTTTCTTCTTCTCAGTAGTTATTCCTGCTAATATGGAAAATGCATTGATTAATTTGTATTTGTTTAATTGGCTACTTTGCTGAATTCTCTAGTTTGGAATGCCATAATAAAAATTCTCCTGTTTTTAATATTACAAAATAAGGAATCTACATTCGAGAACTTTTGCTTTTCATAATGGCCATCTCTCCTACAGTTGTCATCTTAAAGTCATACAATTCTAGAACATATGCTCATTACCTGCTCCTCTTCTCTGAGGACTTCTCCCAAGCCCATTCTGTTTCATCCAAAGTATTGCGCCTTTGTACTGGGTCAACTCTGTTACCCAACCACAGTCAATTAGACAAGGTGGACTAAGGAGCTCTCCCTATTGGGCATTGACAGCCTGGAATAAGGAGCACACATCAGTTATCTGGAGGTGCTGAGCTTGTATACTGAAGGCAGAACTCGTTTTTGATCGGCCATCTTTTCCCCTCCTTACCATCACCATGTGCATAGAAAAGTAGAAAAAAAAGACTAAAAACGGAGTTGGACTGAGAAGTAATGATGCAGGTATGCAAATTATAATGGATTTTGTGGCTTCAGAGGAAAACAGAGAAAGAGTAAATTTGGATCATTTGTCAAATCCTGCTTTTAGATTTACCAAACACAGTTCTTTGTGTATTTGGATTTCTCCAAGATATTCTTGTTTATTTCAAATAAATTGCCCCTCATGTTAAGCTATTTTTGTGTGGGTTTCTGCTACTTGCAAATAAAGAAACTCTAAGAAAAGAAACTATATCCTATTCTAATCATTCTTTCATTGTGCAAGACATTTTTGACATAATTACTCTAGAATTGTCTTCCAAGAGTTGGACATGATCTTGCATTTGATGGCATATCTTAATCTTTAAAAAAATTACAACGACCAAAGTCTTTCAAAGATGTATAACTTACACACATGAGATTTGAAGAACACTCACTGAATATTCATTATATGTTAAATAATAGGCTTAATTGTTTTATAATAACAACTTGTTTCTGGAGCATATATTCCTGGAGTTAGTGTATGAATGAAGTTATGAAGATAAGTTCAGGAATTAGATTTTCTTGGTTCCAATTCTGGCCCTGTCACTTACTGAGTAACAGCAAGTTATATAGTTGTTGTGAGAAATAGATAAGATAATCTATAAAAACACTTAAAACAGTGTCTTTCATGTAGTAAGTGCTCAATAAATGTTAGCTATTGTTACTATTACTACTAATAACACTATTATTACTCTTACTATGTGCACTGTGTAAAGCAATGTGGTTACAAGGGAATATCTACCGAATGTTAGAAATTTCTGTCTTCATGGATGCACAATGTACAAATAATCATTTGAACTTGAGAGGAATGGAAAATCATGCTCTCCTTAATGATATAATTGTGTGAAATTGTACACAGTAATACTTTAAATGAATTAAATAAATATAAGTAGCTTATATAACACAGTAATTTTCTCAGAAGACTCATTTAATGTAAAACACATTTGGCCACTTTTGAGTAAATAACCTATTAGTGCTTTTGTCATTAGGAGCGTTTCTTTATTCCTGAATACTATTTAGCCTCTGGTATTTATTGAGCATTTACTATGTGCCATATTCTAGGTGCTGTGGATACAGCTATAAATACAAACAAGGTCCTGCCTGCATGTAGCTTGAGTTTTACTGTAGGGAATCAGGCAATAAATAAATAATATAATAATTTTGGGCACTGATAAGTTCTGTGAAGAGAAGAAAACAGAACAATAGAAGAGTAACTGAGATGACAGATTACTCAGTGAGTCCCAGATATCTGAGGAAGTGACACTGAGTAAAATCTAAACAGTGATAAGGACCAGCCTAGAGTATTGTATGTGTCTCTCTCAGCCATAAAATCCCTTGTGGCCATAAACTTAGCCAAAGTTTGTTTAATTCCTTGTTTTTTAATTGCCGATACTTCAAATCTTTTTTTTTCACTAGTAGTATTTGGGCACAGAAAAAAGCATCTGAATTTAAAGCCTGCTGGCAACTCATACTGACTATTTTAAAAGAAGTCTATCTTCCTTGTCACATTTTGAACTGCACATAATGATACAAAACTAGGAGGAGGTGCAATAAACACAAATTTTGTTACCCAATATCCCTCCTGGAATGACTGAGACCAGTTCTGGAGTCCAAGATATGGGGAACTTTGTGTGAACATACCAAGCAGAAATCCCTCCTCATTTTTTTAAAATTGAGGTATAATTGACATACTGTATTATTTTCAGATGTACAACATAATGATTTGTATGCATTGTGAAATGATCACCACAATAAGTCTAGTTAACATCCATCACTGTACGTAGTTACAGAATTTTTTTCTTATGATGAGAACTTTTAATATCTGCTTTCAGCAAATTTTAAACATGCAATTCAGTATTATTGACTATAGTCGTCATGCTATACCTTACATCCTGATGACTTAATTTATAACTGGAAGTTTATACTTTTAGACTCCCTTCACTCATTTCACTGACCCTTCACCCCCACCTCTGGCAACCAACAGTCTGTTCTCTGTATCTTTGAGCTTGGGGTTTTTCTTCGTTTGTTTTTAGATTCCATATATCAGATTGTACAGTATTTGTCTTTCTCTGATTTATTTCACTTTGCATTATGCCGTCAAGGTGCATCCATGTTGTCCCAGATGGCAAGTCTTCTTTTTTTATGGCTGAATAACATTTCATTGTGTACAACTTCAATTTTGCATCAGAGATTTTGGCAACTCTTTCTAGTTCTGGGAGAATAATTAGGCCTCATGGGAAACCTGGACCAGCTCTCGGAGGAAATAAAATCCTTATATTATAATGTGTGTGTTTCACAATTGCTGCAAATTCTGAACATGCTAAATGCTAAATCAAGCTGTATTTGTGAACTTACTTCCAACGAGTCTACTAAAAACTCTTAGCAAAATAATGAGTTCTGTTACTTATAGGAAGGAAATAGAAGTAATATTCAAAGGCTAAACTGAAAAAGATGCAAAGAAATGTAAAATCAATGAGCCCAGGAATTTTTAGGTTAGGTGTCTTACGCGTCCCACCGCATCTGATCCAGCTTTAGCCAATATCACCTCTAAATCTTGTCCTTTAAGCCTCCATTGAAATGTCACTTTGAGGTTATATCCTGATCACACTGTACCAAAAAAAAAAAAAAATCTACTCTATCCCCCTATTTTATGCTCTCGTTACATTGTTTTTTTTCTTCATTACCTTACTTTGTTTCTTTTAGAACCCCTCCCCCAATTTGCAGTAATTTGCAGTAATTTGCTTGCTGTCTGCTTGTTCATCATTAAACAACTAGACCGTAAGTTCCTAAGGGCAGGGAAGATGTCTACTCCAGTATGTTCTGGGTTGTATGTCAAGCACCTTCAGAGCACCTAGTATGGAGCAGATACTCAATAAATATTGGTGGAACGAGTGAACGAATGCCATTCTCTCTCCCTACTCAGCTCCATCGCCACCAGACGTTCCATTTTCATCAACTTGTTCTTGCCCACGTTCTCACTGCCCACACCTGACCATCAGCATCTACTTCCAGCCTCAGAACCACTGTTAGTTTCGGTTCTTCATGCACTGCAGAAAGACACTCTAATGACTGGATAAGAGGAGCTGAAATCTAGCTCTTAGTCTGTCTCCAGCTGTGAGTTCTGGCATGTACTGTGTCCACCTCAGAGGGAACACTTTTCTTAAATCTCAGTCTCCATACGGGCTAACGGAGGCCCCTTCCTGACAAGTCTCACTTCTGTGCTCAAGTCCATCCTCTGCTTTGTACCCTGTTATGGATTGAATTGTGCACCCCACTTGCATCTGCCGCAAAAAGAACATACTGAAGTCCTAGGTGCCAGCACTTCAGATTGTGGCCGTATTTTAAAAAGGGGTCGTTGCAGATATAAATAGTTAAGATGAGGTCATACTAGAGCAGTGTGAGCCCCTAATCCAAAATGACTTGTGTCTTTATAAGAAGGCAACCATGAGAAGACAGAGACATGCAGGGACAATGCCAAGTGACAATGAAGTCAGAGATCAGAGTAATGCAGTTGCAAGCTGGATCTCCAAGATTGCCACCAAGTCACCAGAAGCTAGAAGAGGCAGAAAGAATCTTCCCACAGACTCAGAGAATGGCCCTGGCTAAGGCTTGATTTCTGACCTCTGGCCTTCAGGCCTGTGGGATAATACATTAGTGTTGTTTTAAGCCACCCAGTTTGTGGTTCTTTGTTATAGCAACCCTAGGAAACTAATACACATGCCTAATATCTTCTTACTTTGTCAGGTGAGGTGGTAAACAGAGACCAAAAAACAAATGAACAAACAGACCCAAAAACCCTGTTTACTGTCTGCTTAGCAGATACCTTTCTCCCTGCATCAACCGTTTTTCTCCTCAGTTGGATAAAAGTCTATTACTCCAAGGCAGAAGCTATAATAAATTCAAGGAAGTCCTCTCTACACAATCAGTAATGTAGCTGATTTCATACCTGAGTTTGCACAGAAAGTCTATTGTGGAATCATTTCTTTGAACTTAGAAATTAGACTTTACACAAAGTTTCCCTGCTGCCTACTACATAGAGCTAGCTTTGCAAAATAAATCCAGTGATTAGAGGGGCGCCTGGGTTGCTCAGTCAGTTGAGCACCCGACTTCGGCTCAGGTTGTGAGCTCGCGGTTCATGGGTTCAAGCCCCGCGTCGGGCTCTGTGCTGACAGCTCAGAGTCTGGAGCCTTCTTCAGATTCTGTGTCTCCCTCTCTCTCTGCCCCTCCCCTGCTCATGCTCTGTCTGTCTCTGTCTCTCAACAATAAATAAATGTTAAAACAAATAAATGTTAAAATAAATAAATAAATAAATAAATAAATAAATAAATAAATAAATCCAGTGATTAGATACTAATGGCTGTCACAAATGTATTTGGCCAGACGATGATTAGAAAGAATAGAAGCTTCGTTACCCTAAAACGTTCCACGACACAAAAAAAAATTCCCTTACCCCGCAACATGTTGAAAATTTTTAAAAATAAAATTTTCTTCACCCAATTGTATGCTCTTTTTATGTGTCTATTATAGACACTCTGGGAGAAAAAAAAATAACTGGTTGAAATACAAAGATATTAATGGCCAAAGAGACAATGAGGTATATTCAGACCAAGATATGAACATGGAACTTATTGATCCTATAACACTAGTTTCCCATCTGCAGACAGAACAGAGTATTTAAATATAAAGTAAGCAAGCTAGTAAAGCCAAGCCAAACACTTTTGAGTGGGTACTCTACCACTACAGTATTAACATTAATATTACAGTATTACAAAGATTAGTGAAATACCAAATTCATCCTTTTATCATAAGAATACTTTCAGGAAGAAATAAAACCAAGTTTATTAAAGCAGCCATTCTATTGACCTCATTTCATGAATGGAATCCATGGTGCTGGCCCAAATGATGTTTTTATTTTTCACCTTTGCTAAAAAACTTAATCAAGCAAATTATCTTTTTTTTAAATTATTTTTAATGTTTATTATTATATATTTCTTTTGAGAGAGACAGAACATGAGCAGGGGAGGGTAAGAGAGAGAAGGAGACACAGAAGCTGAAGCAAGCTCCAGGCTCTGAGCTGTCAGCACAGAGCCTGACATGGGGCTTGAACCCACAAACCATGAGATCATGACCTGAGCTGAAGTTGGATGCTTAACCAACTGAGCTACCCAGACACCCCTCAAGTAAGTTATTTTTGATAAAATTTACTAGTTGATAATTTTTTTGAACTTTTTGAAAAAGAAAATTAGTATGCAAATACATTCTAATTCTAGAATGTTTGCAAATCCAGGCTTGAATTGAAGCTTGTAGATGTAGTTCTATATGGACTGGGAAATGTCACCTTTATGGCCATCTCATTAAAATGAGATGGTGGATAAAAATTTATTTTCTGGAACTTTCACAATATGAAATATTTTCCATTTGAATCCTAATGCAGCTATACCATGAAATTCTAAAATTTTCAAGCAAATTACCCTGCATGATAGTACTTTTTTAGTGGAGCAAACAATTTTAAACTAGCCTTCCATGTATTTTAAAGATGAAAATGAGGGGTGTCTGGGTGGCTCAGTCAGTTGAGTGGCCAACTCGTAATTTTTGGCTCAGGACTTGATCTCATGGCCTATGAGATCCAGCCTCACATCGGGTCTGTGCCTACAGCTCACAGCATGGAGCCTGCTTGTGACTCTCTCTTCCTCTCTCTGCCCCTCCCCAGCTTACCAACACATGCACTCTCTCTTTCTGTCTCAATAAATAAACATTTGAAAAAATCTTTTTAACAAGATGAAAATGAAATATTCACTGAACAGCTTCAGTTATTAGAAGAGTGAATACATTTAAGGCACATTTTCATGTATAATTCTGAAACTGTCTCATTTATCTGGGAGAGAAAAAGATAAATATTTTTTAAACTTCCCTGTCCTTCCAAGTGCTTCTTTTTAAAAAACTAGTTTCTTTTTATCCACTCATTCATTCATTTACTTATCCAAATACTTACTGAGTGTTTGCTTTCTGTAAAGCGCTGTTAGATGTTATTATTTTATTATTCTACATATGTGAGCTTTTTTTCTTTAATGTATATGATCTTTAACAAAATCCAGGTGTTTTCCTGGAAAAACAAAAGTAGTAGTGTTCTTCTCTAAAGGAATTAAGCAAATAATCTAGGGGAAATTATGGCAGATGACCATAGCCATTAGTACCCATGGTAGATTGTATGATTGGCTCAAAATTCTTCTTTCCCTTCCACAATGTCGCCAAGGGCCGTCATAGGCAGAACATGCATCCCATCCCACTGACTTTGGACTTGACTGTGTGACTTGATTTGACCAGTGGAATGTTAGCCAATGTGATATAAGGAGAGGATTTAAATGTTATGTTTTCTTGCTTGTTCTCATGCACTTTTGCCATCTTCCTGATAAGACCATGCCCCAAGCAGCCACAGATTCCAAAATGAAACATGGAGAGTACATATAAGCCTGACCTGCGACCTCTAGCCAAGCCTACCTGATCCCAGAAAACCCATAAGCCTGTCAAGCTGAAAGAGGCAGAGAGAGGGAAGCAGGGAAGGAGGGAGGGAGAAAGAGAGAAATGAACTTAGGAAAATAAAAAATTAAACTTCTTGGCTATTCATTGAACGTAGTCCTAACATGTAGACAACTTATTTTGGTTATAGATTTTTAAGATCAACCTGTAAAGCACAGAAGATTTAAATGTGATCACAGAATAGATTGTAAATGTTATCAAATTTGATGTAAAAATACAGATGATGAAAAGTAGAAACTGAAAGGGACAGAAAGAGCAAAGACAAAGGTAAGGGTGCTAAAAACCTTCATCTTGAGAGACAGAGAATCAAATATACCATCTGTTGAAACAGGCAATAAAAGTATAGTATATATATTTTAAAGTGTAATCACTGTATTAATTTTCTAGGACTGCCATAACAAAATGCCACGGACTGAGTGGTTTAAACAGCAGATACTGATTTTCTCATAGTTTCAGAGCTGGAAGTCTGAGATCAAATTCTGATCTCAGAATTTATTTCATTCTGAGTCCTATCTCCTTGGCTTGCAGATGGCCATCTTCTCATCGTGTCCTCATGTGGTCTTTTGTCTTTGTGCACATTACCAGTGTCTCTTTGTGTCCAAATTTCCTCTTCTAATCAGCACACCGGGGCCTGTCGTTTGACTAATCACCTCTTTAAGGACCCTGTCTCCAAATGCAGTCATGTTCTGAGGCATAGGGGGTTAGGATTTCAACATATAAATTTTGGCAGAACACATTTCAGCTCATAATAATCACAAATGTATTGAAAAGTAAATATTAAAATAGTGATAGACCTATAATGAAAGATAGGAGGAGAGGAAAACGGGTAGTTTGATAGTATCTAACATTGACATTGAGAAATACTGGCAGATGTAGATTACTAAGAGATGTGAACCTAATTGAGGGCTGCCACACAGAGTCATGCAAACTCCACAGGGTACAACTGAATATGGCAGCTCTGATTGACCACAAGAATAAATATTAATATTAACAGTCAAAAATTAAAAGTAGTTTTCTTTGGGAGAACAGAACTGGGATTGAGGAAGGGAAAAACAGACTTTTTTTTTTCACTAAAAAAAAACCATTCAGTACTAATTTACCCTGAAATACACACACACACACACACACACACACACACACACACACACACACACAATTTGGACAAAAAAATTGAACTGCCATTGAATAAAATAAATAAGAATTTCATGTCTCCTTTGCCTTCTCCCCATCACTGCCTATTTCTAAACCTTATTAGGTCTTGAATAGATTATGGTAAAGTCTTATAAGTGTTTTCCTTGCTTCTAGTACCCTCCAACACATCCTGAAATGCTTCTAGAGTATTCTGTCTCAAATAAAAATATGACCTTGTTCAGTGATCCTTGCACCCCCTTTTTGATGTTCCTTATCATGGGAGATAAGAAGACTTTCTCTCTTATAACTCTCTCTGATAACTCTCTGATAACTCTCTTAGTGCCACTTTTTGTTCTCCCCAGACTAATTGTTTGAGGTTTTTCCCATTCATCATGCTCTTTCTGCCTTTAGTCTCACATTATCTGGCTGAAATGCTTCCTTTTCTAAACTTCAACATTCCTCCTCCCTTCCCCAACTCATTGCCTCCATTTGGTTTATTCTTGTCTTTTCATCCGGTTGTCCAGGTAATTGGCTTTAGACAGAGCTCTTTTACAGGACTTAGCTTCCCTCTCTCCTTTTGTGAGCTCTGTTCTTTGGTGTTGGCTTCCCTCCCGAACTCAAAGTAGTTAACTGGTAGATGTGTGTAGCACATCTCATGGAAAAGAGCAAGGGTCTCTCCCAAACCTCACTGTGTCTCATTGGCCTTGGACAGGTAATGTGGCTATACTTGGGCCAATCACTATGCCAGGGGAACACCATGTTCTGATTGGCCAGTCCTGGGTCACCTGCCCACAGGAGATGGAGTCAACTCCATGGGAAGCAGATAAATTGGGAATAGGAGAGGGAATGGTCTTCAAGGGGAAATCAAAATGTAACTTCTAAAAGGGAAGTGTACAAATACTCCACAACAAATACTATACACTTAGGCCATGGTTACAAAAACAGATTCTGTGGCTTATCACTGAAGACCCACTACCTAGTGTAGTAGCACTTGACAAATGTTAGGTGCCTGAAATGTTTGTGGAATTTTTATGTCTGAGGTATTGCTTATGACTGAAAGATATATTTTAAGATAAGGGGTGTATCTTAAATACTGACATTTTAAAACCAAATCATCCACTTTATACAAATGCAAGTTGTTTAAGATATTTCTGTAAAAAATGAACAGTATTTTTGTAGCTGCATACAAATTCCAGTTGTATTAAGTATGCAAAGTGGAATTCTGTCACATTTTTATATTTACAGTTGACCCTCAAACCGCATGGGTCTGAACTGCATGGGTCTACCTACACACGAATTTTTAAAAATAAATGGAATGCTACATGGCAATGAGAAAGAATGAAATATGGCCTTTTGTAGCAACGTGGATGGAACTGGAGAGTGTTATGCTAAGTGAAATAAGTCATACAGAGAAAGACAGATACCATATGTTTTCACTCTTATGTGGATCCTGAGAAACTTAACAGAAGACCATGGGGGAGGGGAAGGAAAAAAAAAAGGTTAGAGAGGGAGGGAATCAAAACATGAGAGAATCTTAAAAACTGAGAACAAACTAAGTGTTGATGGGGGTGGGAGGGAGAGGGGGGTGGGTAAGGGGTATTGAGGAGGGCACATGCTGGGATGAGCACTGGGTGTTGTATGGAAACCAATTTGACAATAAATTTCATATTAAAATAAATAAATAATAAAAAGTAAATAAATACATTACTATAAATATAGTTTCTCTTCCTTATGGTTTTGTAAACATGTTCTTTTCCCTAGCATTCTTTATTGTAAAAATAAAGTATATGATACACATAACATACAAAATACATGTCCATCAACTGTTCATGTTATCTGTAAGGCTTCTGGTCCACAATAGGCTAGTAATTTTTGGATAGCCAAAAGTTATACTTGGATTTTCAGCTGTGCAGGGGCGTTGACACCCCTGACCCCTGCATTGTTCAAGAGCTGTCTGTACTGCTGTTTTGTTTGAACTGAGAAAGTCATGAGAAATCCATCCCAAAGTAGTTGACATTTTGGAGGGCTTTTTATTTTATTTCATTTTTAAAAATCTATCTTAACTTAGAGTGCTTTACAACCAATGCTTTAAAAGAAAATGCTGCTTCGGCAGTAAGTTTTGCATAATCTTTAAAGTGCCAAAATAAACCCTCAGACAGATCAAGGGATTCATAATAGAACACGAGTCTGCTTTTTAAATGCATAAAGAGCACATCTGAAGGTTTATTCTCAAAAGTGAGTATGTGCAAACCAGACCCCTTGGAGAAATGGAGGTGTGCTACCAGGCATTCATTCTATCTTGGCAACTCAGTTTTTCCGGATAGCATGATGCAACTATTTCATTAGCTGCACGCGAGCCACTTGATTCTTCTCTCTCCCTATTCCTTGTAGAACCTATCTGGGCAGCTATTTAATGATACCAGGCCAAATTCTTTCTTCCCTTCTTCCTGCCAAATAGTACCATAATTGTCATCAAGATGTGATCATCTGTTTCATATTACTTTAACTTATGCTGAATGAAAGCACCAGTGTGATTTGCCATGTCATTTAAGCTCTTATTCTTGAAAAGTAGAAAATATGTGAACATTTCTTTTTATTCCCTTTTCCAAATCATAAGACCAGTGAATAAATTAACATTGTCCTATTCGAGGCATTATACTATTTTATTAGAGAAAAAAAGATGGCTAGAATGGAAAGAGGTTTTAAGGGAAGAAATTTGTTGGGGGAGGGAGAGAATAAAGACTCTACTTAATAGAATATAAAAGCTTTCACAGTCCAGAAATGTTCTGCCCAGTATGGTAGCTTCTATCCACATGTTAACTATGAAATGTGGCTAATCTGAATCGAAATGTGCTGCAAGTGTAAAATACATATAGAATTTCAAGAATTTAGGATATATAAAGAACATAAAATACCTCACTAATAACTTTTATGTTGATTATATGTTGAAATGATGATGTCTTAGATGTATTGGACTAAATAACATATAGTCTTAAAATTAATTTCACTTTTACCTTTTAAATGTGGCTACTAGAAAATTTGTAATTGTGCATGTGCCTTGCATTGTGTCTCGTATTATATTTCTACTGAACAGAACTGGTTCACAATTTATATGCCAAGAAATGAGAATGATCAGATGAAATGTAAGGAAAAATAAAATCACATTTTTAAAGTTTATTTATTTATTTTGAGAGATAGAGGGAGAGAGAGTGAAGAACAAGAAGAGAGGGAGAGAAAGAATCCCAAGCAGGCTCTGTGCTGTCAGCGTGGAGCCCAACACTGGGGTCAATCTCGCTAACAGTGAAATCATGACCTGAGCTGAAATCAAAAGTCGATGCTTAACTAACTGAACCACCCAGGCACCACAGAAAAAATAAAGCCACATGTAACAAGCATTCTCAAACACTATTTTCTGTTCTGAAAAGGCTTATTTGTGAGAATATTTGTGTGTCTAATAGAAGTCAGGGCAAAGTAGGTAAATTTTTTTCAATAAAGTGGCTATTTGTTTTTGCCTGTCTGGATATCTATATTCCCTTTTTCTCTTAATAGCGCCCTGGTATTCCTTTGAGGAACCATCTTTCCCTGAATCTGAGTCCATGTGGTTAGAATGAAGTTGATTCATGATGCTAGAATTGGTTATGTCAGCCAGGCCTAGCCAATCAGAATATTCCATTGCCTTGGTCACAATAATTGGCTCAGGAGATTGATATAAGTTGGTTAACAGTAAATTAGCTCTAGATTTTGGACTAACTACTGAAAAAAGAGGTGTTTGGTAATCTGGAGGATTAAGTCTATAACTACTCATGGCCACCTTAACCAGTATATGGGGAGATCTGATCTAAAAATGAAAACAACCAAGAGGAAAGCAGCGGTAAGAGACAGTAACAGAGTTACTTGCAGAGTTCTGCAAGCTGTAACTTTTTTTTTCTTTTTTTTAAACGTGTTTATTTATTTATTTTGAGAGAGAGAGAGAGAGAGAGAGAGAGAGCGAGCAGGGGAGGGGCAGAGAGGGAGGGAGAGAAAGAATGCTAAGCAGGCTCCATGCTGTCAGTGTAAAGCCTGATGCAGGGCTCAGCTGGATCTGACAAACTGTGAGATCATGACCTGAGCTGAAATCAAGAGTTGTGCACTTAACTGACTGAGACACCCAAGCACCCCAGAAACAGATTATTTTTGAGTACTTAGATTCATTCTATGACTAAAGCTATCATCTGAAATTTTTCAGAATTTTAATAAATTCCTTTACTGATCAAACAAATTTAAATGTAATTTCTGTCCTTCAAAACAAAGAAATAAGACTAATGTAAAGGGATTATCAAATAGGTAAACAATCTGCATTCATACAGTCCAATGAATACTCAAGGAGGTTTGTCTATGTTTAAGTAACTGTGCTAAGTGCTGATGGAGGAGGGCACAAATTTGTTCATTATCATCCATCCATCCATCCATCTGTCCATCTATCAAGGAAGCACTGAGTGAGATCCTCTTCCATGCCAGGCATTACTTTAGTCACTGGAGAAGCAGAAATAAAAATTCAGACTGGCAGACACTGATTATTTTCCTATTTTCTAAGTTATCTATGGGCCTGTTACTAGTTCTTTTTGCTCTCTCCAATAGTGTTCCAAGTTTCCAGTTTTTCACAAATCAAACCTGTTATATAATTTCTATTCCATTTTTGTCTCAGGAAATTCTTTCTTGGATCCCTCCTCATCCTACTCACATTTGGACTTGCTTTCAGGGTTTGCTCTCAATTCTCATCTGTGACTGCCCTTCCTTACCTTCAAAATTCCTTTGACCTCTCCCTTATGTTGGATTCCCTGTTTCTTTGTTGTGAAGAAACACATCCTCCAGCAGTATCCTGAAAAGGAGTATATGGGAGATAAATGTTTTGAGATCTTGCAAGCCTGAAAACCTCTATTCTATTCCCATAAATGACTGATAGTTTGGTTATTTCAGAATTCTAAATTGGAGATTATTTTTAGTTATAATTTTGAAGACACTGCTCCATTGTCATCTATCAAGAAGTCCAATACTGCTCTGTTCCTTATCCATTGTACATGGTCTACTTTTATTCTCAGAAGTTTTTAGAATTTTCTCGTTATTCCTGGGATCCTGAAATTTCATGGTTATGTCTTGGAATGAAACCTAATAATCTAGAGACTCATTTCCCTCAGTTCTGAGAACTTTCCTTTTATTATTTCTTTGATAATACTCTTTCCTCATTTGTTCTTTTCTCTCCTCATGGAACTCATCACTTGTTGGTCAAATACTGTACTTCCTGGAATGACCTTGAAATTTTCTTATCTCCTATTGTCTGTCTCCATATATTTTATTTTATTTTTATTTTAGAGGGGGAGAGAGAGTAGGGGAGAGCGTCAGAGGAAGAGACCGAATCTTAAGCAGACTCCATGCCCAGTGTAGAGCCCGTCACAGGGTTTGATCCCACGACCCCAGGATCATGACCTGAGCTAAAATCAAGAGTCTGATGCTCAACCGACTGAGCCACCCAAGTGCCTCTCCATATTTTTTTAACACTACTTTGGAGAAATATTCTATCTCAACACTTCTATTGAATGCATATTTATGAATGAATGAAACTCTTAAAACATTTATTGGATGCTCTGTCTACATGGGTAGGCTTGTGACTGATGGACTTTACTAAAGTGTGATCAGGCAGAAGGCCAGTTTTCTCTGGGGAGATTTTCAAATGTCAGCATTTGTAAGTCTTTTCTGTGATTCTTCTGAATTTCTTTTGAGAAGAATCTCCAGTTTCCTGCTAAAAGGTACAAATCAAAGTTTTGAGTATTGTAAGAACAAGTTGGGGGAAATTTAGCAAAATTGTACTTAATCTGTGTTTAGTCTGCAACTTTAGCTCCTCCTTCTATCACACTTGTTGTCCTCAAATCCACAATCTCTCCAGTCCAATTTCTCCAAAGAATAAATTTCCTATCTCTTGCAGAAGTTGGGATAAAGCCTGGCTGTACCTGGTGCGGAGGCAGTCAAGAGGAGGAGGTGATTGTCACAGCTTTTTACACAATCTTCCAACCAATTCCAGGCTTTTAGCCCTGTCTCTCACCTCTACCTCTGCTTGTAAGTCTCTATTACCTTGGGAAAAGGAGAAAGAAATCATGGAGACCAATGATATTCAAAATTGTTGCTGAGTTTTATATTTAGATTCTTTTTTCTTTCAAGTTTATGATTTAGAGCTTAATGACTTTAGTGCATAAGAATAAGATCACACCATTTTGCCTATTAAATTTGAAAGCCTCTAATAGGATAATATTAGATTGTTCTTTACTTCCATGGTTGCATAAGTGATTATTAATTATAATTTAAATCTATATTATAATTTAAATCTTCAAGTATGATACAATTTTGACATACTGACTACTAAGTTAAAAGGTGCTAAAGCAATATCCCAACTTCACATATTTATTCCCATATCTTCTTTATAAATGTGAATCATAGGTGATTTAACTGCTTCTTTCTTTTCTATCTTAATTTCACATCTGTTCCCTAGGTGGATATTAATATGGGCCACTATCATATTTACTGTTTAAATAAACCTTCTTTATGGTAATATTTTAAAGTAAACTTCAATCCACTGGATTTCACTTTGTAGCTATACTGCTGGGCCACTTCATGGGCCTCATCTTTATTTGCATTCTGTACTATTTTAATATCAAAATAAATATTTTTTATATGTTGAAACTGAGAACCAATTCCTAGCTATTGTCAACAGCATGGAAAAACAATTCCAAATTTGTAAATTGTTCATATTTCTGTTCCCTAAGGCATTTTGGTAAGTAAATCAATGAACTTTATTCATATGAGACATTACGGTTTATTCTGTATCAGGAGTTTCAACATACAGAAATGCCAAATGATGTTAATTTCTTGGTTTCGAATATAATCTCTGTAAAATGCAACCACACCATCTCCTTTTGCCACTGTCTTGACATCAAGAATGAAAAATAAGTTTGAATTTATGAGTAGGGCTTGAGAATGGTGGTGGGATGGGAGTGAAAGAAGTCTTAAATCTTTCATATTTTCTTCTAAAAATCCCAATTTGTTACCATTTCGTTTCAATTCAACAAAAGTCTCTTTGGTACCAACTAAGTATAGAACGCAGGTATACAGAAATGATGAATACTCAGGCCTTGACTTCACAATCTTCAAGGTGGTAGAGTGGAACAATAAGAAACATTCATAAATAACGATAATACATGGAGGAATATACTAATACCCATGAAAAAAAGTATAAATAAAATGTGTCAAGAGCACAGAAAGGAGTAGTTTGGAGGTACTTAGTTTGGAGGTACTGAACAAACTCAATGAGAGTAGAACAGCTTGCAAGTGTCAGATGGGGGGCAACAGAACACCTAGTTTGGCTGAATGATTGATATATTAAATACTGGAGGATGATACTTTTGTGTTTGTATCACTATATTCTTCCAAATCAACAGTGTTCCCTCATGAAAATCAGGTAAGTTTAGGTTTCTCAATTTCTGATTCCTTACAAGGCAGCTTTATCACCTTCTTTTCTGCTTGCCAATATAAAGCAGTGGTAAATCTGGAAAGACAGAGTTGGAAATTCTAGCTCCACCACTAACTACTTAGTGATGTTGGATAAGTTCAACTCACTGAGCCAATTTCTAATTCCTTCTCTGAGAAATGGGAACAATAATAACAGTACTGTGGCACTTGGATGGCTCAGTCAGTTAAGTGTCCAACTTTGGCTCAGGTCATGATCTCAAGGTTCATGAGTTTGAGCCCCACCTCAGGCTCTGTGCTGACAGTGCAGAGCCTGCTTTGGATCCTTTATCTCCCTCTCTGTGCCCTTCACCCACTCTCTCTCAAAAATAAATAAACATTAAAAAACTTTAAAAAAAATAACAGTACTTGTTGCATAGGGTTATGGTAAAGGTTAAGTGAATTAATAATGCAAATAAATGCTCAAAAAATGATGGCTATTATTATTGTAAAAAGAATCAAAATTAGAAATTAGGAAATCTGATCTTCAGTTTGAGTACTACTACTTATAAGCTGTGTGACATACACAAATTGCTAATCTTCTCTGGGCCTCAATTTCTGTATCTGCAACAATAGGGAATTGACCTATATCATCTGTACTGTCTCTAAACTATAATAGTCTAGGTGACATTTTTATTTGACTTTGATACTGAACTATGCAATTGGACTAAATTGGCTCAAATCTCCACCATTAAGCATATAATACAGTGAAATTATTAAAAGGCTGAAAATGAAAGTGATATTGAGTTAGGCTGGGGGAGTAGTTTCAAGTGGACACAAAAAGAGTAATGATAGATCAGGTCCTATTATCATCTGCCTGGGTACAAGAGAAAATATATGGTAAATAGTATTAAATTCAGATTCCAAACTCAAAGGTGTCTGATTTTGTTTTTTTAAAAAAATTAGAAAACATGCTTACCCTAATTTCACTATTGGTTATCCTGACAGTTGAGGGCTTGACTCTTCCTAATACAGTGAAAATTGTGTCCAACTAAAATATATTTACTATGAAGATGGTAACAGGGTGTAATAGTAATGCTTAAAGAATACCTAATGGTGGAACTGAACAAAGAACATCAAGAAAAAATATCTGATATAGCACCTATACTGGATCACCTATCATACCTATTTTTATGTCTATTAAGAACAGTCTTGAAATAGGAAATAGGTAGACATTATAATATAAGAAATGAAGTGCATCACTGTTTCTGCTTCCTCAATTTTTATTCCTTGCTGTGAAATTTTATCTTTGTTCCCTACAAAATGTACCAAAAAAATGTTGATGGTATCTGGAAATGCATCAAGAAGACAAAATTATTCCTCTATTTTAGATATCTCTTAATTATTTAACTGCAGTATTGAAATTAAATGCACCAGCATGTATATCTGAGATGATGGTATCCTTGGAGTCCATACTCTCATGAGAAAAAGAATGCTGAGAAATCTTTGGCTCATAAACCTGGATGAATCTAAGATGTTTGCATAAAATTTAGCATAATATGATTATGTGGCTGATTAGAAATTTTCTGAAAGGGGGCTATGTTCCATGCCCTAAATAATTGGTTGATCAAATTTGTCTTTGATTTTTAGATCTCTGATCAGTGCAGTGCACTATAGTTCAAAACTAAAGGAAATATAGTAAATTGTGATTTTTTTAAAGCATCTAATAAAATTTACTAAAAAAAAATGGCTTCTCAGAATTATGAATCATTTTATAGTTAATTAAGGCATTGAATATTATGCCTTATAATTACAAATATCTAATTCATACAAAGCGTTTAGGTTTTATTAAATTAGAAAATGTATATTATGTTTGTGCTACATGTTGGTAATTCACAACTGAGTAGGTATTTTACAATCCTACTAGTATACCGGGCTGTTTCTTTTTGTTGCTAAGTACAAGAATAGCTTTCATTTTTGGTTAGTATCTCAAAAAACATGACTCTTCTCATACCCCTTTGTAAATTTTATATTTCTTTACTATGGAAACATGAGTATTTCAAGCCACTCCAATTTATTTGTATGTTTTAATTATCTTCTACTAAAATGTACCCCAGATTAAGAAATACTGCCAAATGGTCACATAAATCAAGAAACTTTTAATTTTTCCAGTAGTTTATATCTACACTTGGTACTATATAAAAACCACAGATGTGCTAATCAGTTTTAGGTAGAGAATAGTGAACTTGGGTGGATATTTATGGTGGTTTGATTATAGTAATGACCCCAATTTGCTCACACCCTTCTATATCCATGCCTTTGTTAGTATTCTCTTTTTCAGATTTGGGGCTCAGGCATGTGATTTGCCTTGGCCAATGGGAGAGTAGAAAACAACCAATGGAAGCAAAGACTTGAAAACACTTGCACATTAGTGCTTCCTCCACGGTTGTGCTTCACATGCCACCACTAGGTAAATAAGATCTAGCCAGCCTCTGGATGATGGGACACATGGCTCAGTCATTCCCATTACCCCAGCAAACACGGAGCCAAACTCCAGACCAGAGTGAGGCCACTCTGGATCAGGCAGCTTCCCACATTAGCAATCCCAGCCAAGATCAGAAAAACCTCTCCAGATCAGAACTTGCAATCTGACCTGTAGACTTTTGAACAAAAACACATGGTTGCTCTTTCAAGCGCTAAGTTATGGATTGGTTTGTTACACAGAAATTAATAAATTATATGATATACGTAGGAAATAGCAGTACAAAAACATATTTCCAAAGAACATTAACATTTTCATATCATGTATCTGTTGTTATATGAAAAGTCCTTTGTGAGTAACTAGATTTTTAGTGTGGGATGTGACCCTTACTTTATCCTTGGCTTTATAGATATCCTAAACATTTGTCAAATCAATAAAAAAAAAAAATCAGGCACCAATTAAGTGCCTGGAACAGCACTAGATGCTGAGAACACAAGGGTGAATCAGCTAGACTACTAAGGACTCTATGTTTATTGAGCTTACCCTGAAGTCAAGTTCTTGGACTATTACAATATACTCTCTGATACTTGCTATGGAAAATTCTTTGTTCTCCTAAGTCAAGCTGACTTCCAAAAATTGCTCCATTTATGCATTTCATTATATATGGCCATGATCTTTCCCTTCTCCCAGAAATTCTTCAGCAATGGTATTCATTAGTTCCGTTCATTGATATTTCTATTCTCATTCTTTGGGAAGACATGGTAGCATTGTACTTTCCCATATGCAGTAGGCTGCAAAATGGCCACAAATTATTTCTTTCCCCTATCTATACCCCTTTAGAATGTGTCTTCCAGATATTTTTTAAAGACATAGAATCTATTTTACCATCCTGATGCTTGGCTTGGCTATATGATTTGCTTTAGCCATTGGAACTAGAGCAAATGGGACTCAAGCTGAAACTTAAAAAGTATTTGTGTATTGGGGCTTGCTCTCTTGCTGCTCTTAGAATACTGTAACTGCCACCATGTGAACAAGCCAGGGCTAGCCTCTTGATGATAAGGGACACCTGGCCAGATTGCTCTGTTGTCCTAGCCGATAGTCAGCTCACCCTCAGAAACAGAGCTGCCTTGCTGACAGGCAGATAATCACAAATACCCAAGTAAGCGCAGCCCAGGCCAGGACAAGTGTCTGGCTAAGGCTAATACAAATTTCCATTCCATACAATCATGAGCTAAATGAA
This sequence comes from Acinonyx jubatus, assembly GCF_027475565.1. Taxonomy (NCBI): domain Eukaryota; kingdom Metazoa; phylum Chordata; class Mammalia; order Carnivora; family Felidae; genus Acinonyx; species Acinonyx jubatus. The sequence goes on from NC_069382.1 coordinate 187,761,905, forward strand.
TAGTTGAGGTTTTAAGCTATTAAGTTTTGGAGTGGTTTGTTATGCCCTTAAAGCTATCTGATATATCTCTCCTTTGAAGTTAGGCATGACCACATGATTTACTTCATCCAGGGAACTATGTCACTTCTGGCAGAAGCTTTTAAAAGCTGGATTGTGATTCAGCGTCTTATTTTTCTTGTCATAGGGTGCTTCCAAATGGTAGGGCTTCATAAACTTGGGTCCCTTTATGGACATGGAACAGTTCTCCCCATTCTCCCTGATACTTTTCAGAGAACATATAGTTTAAGAAATAAATCTTTGTTGTAATGAGCACTGGGTATTATATGTAAGTGATGAATCACTAAATCCTACACCTGAAACCAATTTTACCATACACGTTACCTAAATAGAATTTAAATAAAACTTGAAATAAAAGAAATGGATCTTTGTATTAAACCTCTGAGATTTTGGGTTACTGTTACTAAACCATAACCTAGTCCATTCTGACTAATGTAGAAATTGGTACCCAGGAGGTATAGTTATGACAGAAAACCTAAAATATGTAGCTGTGATTTAGAAACTCAGTGGGTGGTGGCAAGGAAACTATTGTTAGTAGCTGGAAAGTTGGCAATCCATGCTAGCTGTGGTAAAATATTTGCTAGAACTATTCATGTGTGTCTCCCATTCTTCCCCTTTCTAAATAGGAATGTTTACCATGGTTATTCTGTCACTATTCCAGCACTGTTTGTTGAGTACGTGTGTGTGCGTGTGTGTGTGTGTGTGTGTGTGTGTGTGTAACCAGGGAGGATAGATTATCTTTCACAAAAGAAGTTTTATCCTGTTTTAATAAGGGACTACCAAGATTCACCCAGAGATGTTGAACTTTGAGATTAATGCCTTTACTGAATGAAAATGTTAGAATTGTCTCATGTGTGATAGGAGTGAATGTAGTCTGTATCATAAGTTGAGTGAACTACAGGTTGATGACTAGAAGAATGGATTGCAGTAATCACTGGTGCAGTTTACCTGTAAATTTGGGTTATCTACCTTCTGAGAAAAAAGAATTATACTTCCCTGCTCCTTGAAAGATAGTACGCTCATATGGTTTGCTTTTGTCAATGAAATGGGAGTAGAATTGAGTTGTATAACTTTCAGGAAGAACCAGTTTGCCATGCATGTTCTTTCTGCATATCGTGAAAGTGGGGACATTCTAGAGATTGGAGCCTCCTTAAGTCATCTGGTTGCTTGGTGAGAACCATCTGCAGTCCTCCCTCTCTCCCATCCCTCACCACCCGGCAGCCCCCCATGAACAGTCAGATAAGCAGGAAATACCATTTTTTGCTGTTTTAGATTTTTTGTTACTGCACCATAACCGAGCCCATCCTAACTAATGTAGATTACTGTAAAAGTGATCAGGAAACCTACAAAGCTGATCATCTGGGCAACTGTAATATGAGTGGACTCTGTAACTGAATCCATCCATTGATCATTCCAAAAGCATCTTCACAAGTGATTTCACTTGCTCCTCCAACTATGACCATTCTGGGAAGGGTGACTGTGAAATTCAAATTTCATCCTTTTTTCTTTGTGAAAATGTAAAACTACATCTTCATTATTGAGAGGTAATGAACAATGAAACACTTTTTCATAGGAAGAAAAAAAAAAAGGAAGCAAGCAAGCAATCCAGAAAGCCAATAAGGATAAGCCACAAAACAGGGAGGGTGGAACTGAACTCAGAATGCATAGGAGTTTCCAAGAAGAATAAAACGTATTGTCCACAGACTTGGGCATACATTTCCAGTAATACACAGTACTTCTCAGCAAACTTTGGGTGTCTTAGCTTTGGCTTGACCCCTGCACATATACAGAACTTCATGCACACTCTGGTGCAAAAGTAAAAAAATGTCATTGGAGTTTATATTTAATCAAAAGTTTTCTCTCTCTCTCTGAAGAAATATTTTCTCTAGCATAGCGTAGAATTTATTCCATAACATTTGTAAAACGCTAAATCCCGTGCCATGCACTGTACTAGAGTCAGAGAAGTGAGAGATGTCAAGGTACAGCCGTCTCAGTGGGTCGCTGTCCTACGGGAGTTTACATTTTGTGGAACATAACAGTTTCCCCTTTCGGAGTTTTCACCTAGCCACACCCAATCCCCCCCCGTAAATAATTTTCTATGAAAAGCCTCTTTTTTCCTAATCCTTGTAAATACTCTCGCTCTCGGAGATCTCTTTGCCCTGGAACTGAAGTCACTTTGGCATCTCCCTCTGGATGTTTGGCAGTTATTTCTGATGCGGCCGAATGGCCAGCTTGCTGTATTCCTGCATCTATTCCTGCTCTATTCCTGTCATCCCGGTGGCAGGATGACAGTGACCCCCAAAAGTTTCCAAGACTTAAAGCACAAAGCGCAGACAACTCGGGCGGTTTCCACCGCTCTTCTGTCTGGGAGCCCAGAGAATGTAAGACGGCTGGGTCAGACCAGGCGACGCTGGCAGCGCAATCCTGATGGCGAGTTGGAGGCTAAACCCACAAGTCGCACAGCGCAAAGAAGTCAGAGGCCAGTCTGCAAGCCCAAGTGTGAGACAACTAGTGAGTGTCCATCCCTGCTGGACTACAACGACCGGCAGGCATCGCGTCGCGGCGGCAAGCTCCGCTTCGGGACCCCGGCGCAACGGAGCCTGGGAAGTGAAGTCTCCAGGCGGCCTGAGTCGCGTCGCGAAGTCAGAAGGGAGGCGTTGCTAGTCCGCTCCATTAGCACGCTGGTTTGTGGCCGGGCTCCGAGGCTCTCGCTCCCGCTCAGGATTTTCGCGGGCGGTGGGAGCAGTATGGCTTGCTTGAGTAAACTCCGGCGGGAGGAGGGAGATGGGAGTGGATGGGGAGGCGGGGTCAGCGGAAGCGGCAGGTTGCTTCCTTCTCCTCACGCTCCCTCCCAGCCTCTCCCTGAGGGAGTGGTGGGAGGGGGAGGGAAGGGCAGAGGGAAGGTAGTGACACGTGTCAATCAACCCCCCCTCCGGGGGGTGCGCGCTCCGGGGCTCGCGCCGAGGGCTCGCGCCCCTGCCTCGTGCCTGCGCCGCTCGTATGTAAATGAGGGCGCGTGACGCGGGACGCAGATGGACAAGGGAAGAGAGAGAATGGCCGCTGCCGCCGCCGCCGCTGCTGCCGCCGCCGCCGCCGCTCAGTGCCGGAGCCCTCGGTGCGCGGCGGAGAGGAGAGGATTCCGGCGGGAACTCGACTCTTGGCGCCACCGCCTCATGCACTGTGTAGGTAAGAGAGACACGGGCCGGGGCCCCGGCTCCGCGCGGCGACGGCTGCAGCAGCCCGAGGAGTTTGTGGCTGAGGGGGTTAGTTCAGTCTCTCGTTCGGGTCAGTTCAATGGGGGAGCGCGATGGGAGCGGCGGCGGCGCGGCGGCCCCGGCGCTTGCCTTTTGTCTGGGGGCTCTCGCCCTGCGCGGTTCACGCTCCTTCCCTTCTCAGCTCTTGGGCTTCTCAGGAACTGTTAGTTCGGACCCGCTCGCCGAGCCCCCGAGGAAACCTCTGGCTCGCGCTCTCCCCGAAACTCCGCGGTGCCCCCTCGCCGCCCGCCGTCCACCCTGTCGGGGGGAGGCAGCGGCCCGGTGGGTCGGCGCCGGGGCGGAGGGGAGCCTGCGGGCAGGGCCGGCGGGAGGAAGGCGGGCTGGTCCGCGCCCCCGCCGGGCGCACACACACCCCCTTCTCGCCGGCGGGGGCCGGGCGGGTAGACGCGGCCGAGTTCCCGGTGACTAGGACCGGGGCGACCCCCGGGCGCTCGCGGGGCGGGGGTCGCGGGTGGGCCGGCTGGGGGCGAGGGGCGGCGGGGGCGTCGCCCGAGGGGCGGGGGCACCCAACTCTGCCCTCTCGCGCTCGGCGGCGACCGCGGCGGCGGCGGCGCTGTGTGTACCCCTTTAAGAAGGAGCTGCTCGAGCGCTGACGGTTGGGATTTGAAGTTCTTCCTCCCTCTTTGGAAGTCTGGACGGATGGGGGGTGTTGCCATGGCGACGGCACCCTTCTCCCCCCGCCCCCCTTTCCTCCTCGCGGACGCCGGGACGACTCTGGTCCTCTTGTACTGTCATGTGATGGACCCTTCCCTGCATGTACACGCACGTCGCCCTCCCCACCTCCCATCCCCGTTCTCTTGTAATTCGGTCTTCCCTTTTGGTGGGGTGGGAATCGTTTTGCTACAAACTTCTGGGCTTGGGGCTGTCATTCTGCGGGTTGCTCGGGGTGGCAGGAGGTGGTGGGAACTCCCCACCGTGCCGCCGTCGCTTTTTTGTCTGAGTGAGACGTATGCGAGGAGCTGTTATCCAGCAGGTTGGTTTAGTGGGCACAGAAGGGGCAAGGAGGGTTATGGGATGGGGTGTGTTGTGCCTGTTTGTTTTGGAAGGCGGTTGCGGGTAGGAGAGTAGGGGAAGAGGTAGAAAGGAGGGTTGCATTGTCTTAAGAAGTGGAGCAGCAGCTTGCTCCACTGGCGATTAAATCTTAGCATTTGGAGTTGAGGAGTAACCTTAGTGCCTTAAGAAAACAACTCTCTTACCTTCTTTCCATCTGTTCTTGCGCCACCTCGCGCCCCTTTTCCCCCACCCCTCTCATATTTGTTTGGTTAGCCTGAAGATCTTTCTCGTTTTTCACTAGTGAAAAGGAGATAGTGGTAGGATAAACTAATACAGCCTCAGCTCAGAAATGTGCACTGCAGAAAACGGTGGAAATAGGGAAATGACAAGAAAGAAGATTGCTCTGACTAGGAGCATTTAAGTTCACTTTAGGCAACTTAATGTTTTACCCTTATAAAATATATTTTGGTTTTATTTAAGGAAACATTCTGGGAAATAGCTTTCTTTAGTCAAGTATTTATGAATGATTTAGTTCTTTAAAAAAAAGTAAAAAAAAAAACCCTCACGGTATTATTCTTTTATAAAAATGTTAAGCTGATTGTTGCTAGTGCTTCCTAAATACAAAATGGACCCGTTTTCACAATTGCTTATCTAAAGATCTCTTCCACTGACAACCTGTGTAGAAATTGTTGAGTTCGTTCGGTTAGAATCAGGCAGAATGACAGCATTGAAACCCTGGCTCACGATATAATTGTGTTAAGTTTTGCCGCGGCACACAGTAATTCGGAGGTGTCTTAGGTCAGTTTTTGTTTTAGAATTCTTTGGGTTTTTTCCCGTATCTTCTTACTTAGATCCATGAAATATGGCTCTGTATCACAAAAATATGTGTATTTTGAAAATTGTCAAATTTTAATTAAACACGATGTTGGCTTTGATGGAAAAGGGGGTTTAGAATATCTGCTTTACCTACTTGGATACTCAAGTAGGATTGGAAGACATTGAAAATTGAGTGGATGTGGTATGTCTCACATGCAATCTCTATATTACATTTTTAATGTAATGTGTATAACTGTACTGTATTTGAAAGGAAATTTTTTCCTGGGCTCTAATTATATTTGAGAAATGTTTCCCATAGTCCCAGTCAGGAGACCTAGCAAAATCCATCTCATACGTTTTGTCATTGTTATTTTGAAATAAACAGTAAAACTCCTTTAAACAGGATATACACTTGTTGATTGGGTTTTTTTCCCCCCAGTATCCTATATGTGAAGCACCTATTCATAGTGTGAATTGGGATTAAGTGTATTTTGTGTAATTATTTTAAATTGCCTCTTGCTATTAATGTGCTTACTTTCAATACTATGTAAACATATTTACAAAAAAGCCATATTCTTTTTCCTTTGCATGTGTGTGAATATTTATATGTATGTATTTTTGCATTGAATATATTCAGTGCTCTTATTGCTTGAAATAATTTTTATAAAACATTACACTTTCTACCTTTGAAAAGAAAATGAAATGACCCAAAAGTCTTTTTTTTTTTTTTTAATGTTTATTTGTTTTTGAGAGAGAGAGAGAGAGTACGAGCAGAGAGAGGGAGACACAGAATCTGAAGCAGGCTCCAGGCTCTGAGCTGTCAACACAGAGCTGATTGCCGGGCTTGAACTGGTGAACAGTGAGATCATAACTTGAGCCGAAGTTGGATGCTCAACTGACTGAGCCACCCACGCGTCACCTTGCCCCCTCGCGCCCCCACCACCAAAAGTCTTATTTTGAAATGAGACATAGGAATTGTAAGCAGTAATTTAGGGTCATATAACAAATTAATATTGAGCCAGTAGTGAAATTTTAAATCTCGGTTCTTAGCCTAGGTTTTTAAAGTAACCTGATTTTTTTTTTATAACTCATCTATATTATTCTAATTTCATGGAGGAAAAAGATCATTTTAGTTGTCATGACTGCTGGTAGTTAGCTAAGATGTTTAACCCTTGATAAGGAAAGTGATGTTTGCCTTTCTCTATTTGTGGAACTCATGTCTTTAGGTTAGATTTCTGACTACTCTGTACTTTATTCCTGGTTTTTCTTTATAATTTAATTGAAAAGTTGTTCTACAAATTCTGTGTCCTAATCAGTAGTTCTATTTACAATTTATAATTCGATTATTTTTCTATCATCATCCTATACTATAATTTTGAGTATGCTCAGCTAACAAATGTTTGAGTGCTTACTGGATTTAATAAATAGTATCCTAGTACTCATTATGACTATGACTATGACTCATTAAGTGATAACAGACAAAGTCCTGGATTTTATGGAATATATAATACAGTTAGTATCTGATAAGTCATAAAATTTAAAACAAAGTGAAGTTGAGGATAAAGGAAATGCATTAGCATATTTTTAAGCATTACCAGAATTTGTATAGTCCATTAGGATAGTCAGTCTGGGAGACAGGCCAAGTTTTTGTTTTTCTACTTTTTCTTAACTTTTAATTTGGATAAAATTTCTAATTTACAAGAAAAGTTGGAAGAATAGTACAAGGAACTCCTGTATACCTTTACCCACATTCACCAGTTATATTACATTTTGCTTACATTTTGCTGCATTTGCTTTATCATTATTGCCTTATATCTATTTATCTATGTATTTTTTTTCTGAATCATTTGAGGATAATTTGGTGACATCATACCTCTCTACTCCTAAATTCTTCAGTGTATATTTCCTAAAACCAAGGACATTATCTTACCTAATCACAGTGTATTATTAAAACCAGGGCATTTAAAAATGATATAATACTATTATCTATTTCATAATTCATGCTCAATTTTTATCTTTTATCTATTAGTCCCCTTCCTCCCCCCACCCCACATCATGTATCCTGTGATCTCTTTAGTCCTATCTCTTTAGTCTCTCTTAACGTGGAACACTTCCTCAGCCTTTCTTGTATTTCTTGACCTTGACATTTTTTAAAAGTACAGAATGGTTATTTTGTACAATGTCCCTCAATTTGAATTTGTCTGTTGTTTTCTCATGACTAGATTGGTTATACATTTTTGGCAGGAATACCTCTAAAGAGATATTCTCTCTTTATCAGTACATCATATCTTGATGTTCGTGATGTTGGTTTGTCCCAATGTGGTGATACTAGGTTTGAAAATTTGGTTAAGGTGGTGTTCTCCATATTTCTCCCTGAAAGTTACTATTTATCCTTTTGTAATTAATATGTAATTTATGGGAAAATGTTTCGAGGAACAGAATATCTACATAGTCACACCCATATTTCACTCACAAGTTTTAACATCCTTTCATGATTTTCTGTCTTCACCATTCCTTCTATAATTAGTAGTTGGTATTCTGTCATAAAGCCATCTTTCCCATCTCCTCTCCACTATTTATTTATCCAGTTATTTCTATTTGTATGAACTCCTGGATTATTATTATTATTTTTATTTTTATTATTATTATTTTTTTTTAGAGAGAGCACACCTACGAGCTCGGGAGAGAGTGGGAGAGACAGAGAGAAAGGGAGGGAGGGAGAGGGAGAGAGAGAGAGAGCAAGAGAGAGAATCTTAAGCAGGCTCCACACTCAATGTGGAGCCTGATGCAGGGCTTGATCCCAAGATCCTGGAATCGTGACCTGAGCCAAAATCAAGAGTTGGATGTTCAACTGACAGGCACTCCTGAACTCATGGATTCTTACTTTATTTAATGGTTACATCCATTGCTGTCATTATTTTGATTCCCAGATTGTCTCAGGTTTGGCCTTTGGGTGCCTCATCAAGCTGGTTCCAGTGTTTTTTACAAATCACACCTCTCTACAACTCCTCTCACCCTTATCTCTCAAATGATTTTTTTTTTTAAAGTTCATTTATTTTATGAGAGAGAGAGAGAGAGAGCGTGCGTAAGCACCTGAGCAGGGGAAGGGAAGAGAGAGAATCCCGAGCAGGCTCCATGCTGTCAGCGTAGAGCCCAATGTGGGGCTCGGTCTCATGAACCTTGAGATCACGACCTGAGCTGAAACCAAGAGTCGGATGCTTAACCAACTGAGCCAGAACCATGAAATCATGACCTCAGCTGAAGTCAGACGCTTAACTGACTGAGCCACCCAGGTGCCCCTGAAATCAGATATTTTATACATCTAACACACCTTAATTTGAACTAGCCACATTTCAGGTGCTTATTAGCCACATGTGGCAAATGGCTACCTCATTGCACAACGTAGTTCTGTGGTGTAGTAGCTCCAGCCAACTCTTGATACCATGGTACCACTTACTTCAGATTGTTGATAATAACCACACCTATAGCTTAATTTATCTTCCCCCAAATCTTTTATTTGTATAGACTAATACAGCAAAAAGTAAGCTCTGGAGCTAGACTACCTTTGAAACCTAGTGTTACCACTTACAAGTTGCCTAATCTCTCTGTACTTTAGTTTCTTATCTGTAAATTGGAGATAATAAAGTGGCTTGAGAATTAATTATGTTGATATATGCTAATATGTGTCTGTCATATAAAAAACATTCCATAAATTTTAGGTGTTATTATTAGTGATTTATACAAGTTATTAGCAGCTTTGAGCTTTATGCTTTTGCCAGTAGATTCTGTCTGGTGGGAATGCTGATACACAATAAAAGGATCATGAGGCATGTTAGTGGAAAAGATAGTGAGGGCTTGCATTATCTGTATTAAGGTTAGTTTAGAGCCACAGAGTCAGGGTTTTAGAATCACTTAGTCTATCACTTAGTATAATCCTGTCTTTTTATATATGGAGTGACTAAAAAGACATTTGATGCCTTCCTACACTCTAAGGAATCTTTTGGCTTTGTAGTAACTGAATACAAGAAATTAGTTTAAATTCATTAAAAAAAAAATCTGTATCCTACTAGATCACACTAGATCATCTTGCAGCTACTCTTTGTTGGTACCTACTCTGTATTTTATGCTTCCTTAAAGCTTTGCACTCTGCAAGTGTTTGTAGAGTGCAACTTTCTTCCAAACTACCTGTGCCATTTATAATAGCAGTATCAGTGTCAGAGGATAGTCTCTTCCTCTATTTTTAACCTGTGAAGAAGTTATGGGAGCGACTCATAGAGCTGTGACACTTAAAAGATAGGGCAGTCCAGGTAAATAAAATTTTAGATAATCAACTTGACATTTCTTTCTGGCTACTTCTTGCCTTCTGATCTTTTGTCTCCCCACAAACTTCTTCGTCATCTTTTCATTACTGCCATGTAAATTCCAAAAGGGTAGATTTACTTAGAAATCTTAATTTGATGAAGACTGGTATGGATGGGTCAGCCACCCAAAAACCTTGGCACTTGGCTGTAGCCAATTTTTTACCCATTTAAAAAGGTGTAAATTATGGCACTAATAATGTTCACCAGGAAAATGGAATCTGTGTTGATAATGAGTAGTTGGGTGTTTAAGACATGTATCCAGTATGTCTTTAAAATAGGCAGGTCTGGGGCACCTGGGTGGCTCAGTCTGTTAAGCGTCTCACTTTGGCTCAGGTTGTATCTCGCGGTTTGTGGGTTCAAGCCCTGTGTCAGGCTCTGTGCTAACAGCTCAGAGCCTGGAGCCTGCTTCAGATTCTGTGTCTCCCTCTCTCTCTCTGCCCCTCTCCCACTCACTCTCTCTCTCTCTCTCTCTCTCAAAAATAAACATTAAAAAATTTTTTTAAATAGGCACGTCAATGGATTTTACATGTAAAATTTGAAATCCCTTATACTCCTGGATTATTTTATACTTGGGAGGGTAAAGTTCTGCCATCCTTAGAAACAAGTACTGTGCGAATTTTGTATTTTTGCAAATGTTAGAGGCTACAGGTTGGTCTCTTCATGTCCATACTACTTCCCTTGACTGGCTATATATGTGTATCCCTCAAGGCTTGGCTGTGCACCTTGAGAAGTTGTTACTAAGTATTTCCCCCATGCTCCCCTGACTTGTCTGACTTTCAGCCCTGGTGTTTAACTCTACAACAGTGCAGTCTTGAGAGGAGAAAGCAACAAAGGCATGTAGATTTTGGGGCATGCAATTTTTTCTCCCTTATTAGTAAATCTAGTCTTTCATTTATTCTACATTTTGTGTGTGGACTTCCTATCTTTTTCTTTTTTGATAGTATTCCTTCTTCTTGGTGTGTATATATATGGCCAGCATTCATGGGTGATAACAGTTGGTTAGAGCACTAAATTCGTAGGTTCAAAATTTTGGGGACCCATTTAACTTTATTAGAGTCCATACTTAGGGCTGAATCTATCATTAAGCAATTCTTTCAAAAGTTTTTATTCACCACAGAAGGTAAGAGAATGTGAAACTTAATGAAGGATCACTTTTCTCTCTCTCCTCTCATTTTATACAGTTTTCTCATAATTGACAAGAAACCTAACCTCACTTACATTCACTTCTTGTTTTTCTTTTTTATTTTATTTGTTGCCAAGTTATTATTACTTTGTTTGCACTGTCTCATAGATTCAGTTTTTATCGTGAAGTAAGCACTTTGGGGAGATTCAGATAAGATTTTGGTTTATATCAATATCTGCATTGCTGGTTTTATTGTGTTTCAGTCTATATTAAATCATTATTTGAAATAACTGCTTTGGTTTGTAGTTTACAAAGCAGTAATATCTCCCATTTGTCTTTCTTCATCAAGTAAATACTAATAACCATATTCAGGAAGTACATCATAACTTACTAGACTGCTTCTTCCCTATTTGTATGTCTAGCTTCTTCTTTAGACAGCCTATACATTTTCATTTGCTTTTACTTCTTTTTTGTATACATTGTCCCAAATTCTTGAGTATCTTTTTAGTTGTATGTTCTACGCTACATCCTAAGTAACTTGTAATTGTAACCTAGAGTCTTTTCTAAAGTATTTACTGAAAAACAAGTTTTCATTAATTGATTCAGATTGGCCAATTCATTTCTTTTTTTTTCTTTTTTAAATATTCATTTATTTATTTTGAGAGAGAGACATAGAGAGTGAGCAGGGGAGGGGCAGAGAGAGAGAGGGAGACAGAGAATCCCAAGCAGGCTCCATGCTGGCAGCCCAGAACCCGTCATGGGGCTTGAACTCATGAACTGTGATGTCATGACCTGAGCCGAAATCAAGAGTCCGACAGTCAAACAGTGGAGCCACCCAGGTGCCCTGGCCAATTTGTTTCTGATGGGTATGTGCAAGGTTTGTATGTAGGAAGTAACTTGTCCAGTAGTCTTCATATTTAAGTAGTAAATCATTTAGGGACAAGGGACTGAGTCCTAACAAATGGTAGAAAGGACTAAGAATTGAAGGAATATGGTTTTTTTTTCTTAGCCTTAATCATTATAGCCTTTGGCACAAGTCATTTTTCTGTAAACTAAGATAATATCTGTCCTTACATGTTCACTATTTTTTGTTTTGGGGAAAGGTGCTGTAATACTTATACAGTAGTTTTTTTTCTGTGCTGAAGATATAAATTAAGGAATTATCAGCATAAAGATGGTATTTAGGGGTGCCTGGGTGGCTCAGTCAGTTAAACATCCAACTGTTGATTTCAGCTCAGGTCATGATCTTAAGGTTCATGGGATTGAACCCTGCCTTGGGCTCTGTGCTGACAGCGTGGAGCCTGCTTGGGATTCTCTCTCCCTCTCTCCCTCTGCCCTTCCCCCACTCATTCTCTCTTCCTCTCCCTCCTCAAAATAAATAAATAAACATTTAAAAAGAGGATGATATTTACATCCATGGAAATGGATGAGATTACCTAGGGGTAAGGGATAATTAGAGAGTAGAGTACTCTATACCATGTCTTAAGAAATCTTAACATTCCCTGGGCAGATGAAGAGGAGCCCCAAGGTAAGGCCACTGAACTTTTACACTGAAAAGTAAGACAACAGGCTATAAGTAGGAAAACCAGGAAAGAGTAGTATAGCCAAATCTAAGAGGAGATTGTTACATGTTGTTGAGATGTTAAGTATCTTGAAATAGGGAAGTATACATTGTTTTTGGCAACATGGAGGTTCTAAGTGACATTATTAGTAAATTGCAGCAGTATGGTGGGGAGGGAAGCCACATTGTAATAGGTTAGAAAATAAGGGATGTGTATAAAGGATTATTAGACTACTCATTTGAGAAGCTACATTGTGAGGAAAAAGATAAATGGCAGTAATTGGAAGACCCTGGGGTCTAGGGATGTTTGTTTCTTAAATAGGAGATACCATTATGGTGGGGACTGCTTTTTTGAATCAGTAATATCAATGATTAGTTTGTATGTTATTTAATTAATCTCAGACTTGATAGCAACAATATGTTGAGACAGATAAATAGGATGGGCTTGGTTTGAGTCACTGAATGTGATCTCTAAATGTATCTCTTTTTTTTTCCTTCAAAAATTTTTTTCCTAATTAAGTTCATCACTAAGATATGTGTGGAATTAATGTTATACAATTTAAAGAAATGATTTTTTTCCAATTAATTTACTGTTGTCAGTTAATCCTCACAGATCTTGAGTCCTACTGTGTGGCAGTTGATGGGGGGAGGGAGTGTTTAATTCTATGTTTCTTCCTTATTGGGTTCTGAACTGGAAATAGACTTAGGACTCAAAGATCAAAATGTTAGCTTTTTAGGTAATTAGGTTGTATTGGGGTTCCTGGGTGGCTCAGTCGGTTAAGCGTCTGATTCTTGATTTTAGCTCAGGTCATGATCTCAACAGTTTCGTGAGTTTGGCTCCATGTTTGGCTCTGAGCTGACCGCTGACCAAGTGGAGCCTGCTTGGGATTCTCTCTCTCTCTCTGCCCCTCTCCCTGCTCGTGCTCTCATGGTCTCTCTCAAAATAAATAAATAAATAAATTTAAATGGTGAGGTTGTATAGACAAATTAGACTTCTTTACTCCCTGTCCTCCTGAATTGAACTTACCAACAATCAAAGACAGAGCAGTTAGAACTGTAGACCTCTTCTAAAATACTGGAAAGTTCTGTGCCTGGTAGAACTTGGTGAGTTTACCATGTGATTTGCTTATTGGTAAGGTGTGACCATCTAGGCAGAGTAAGAGGGAAGCTTGGCCATGCATGAAAAGTGACCTTTAAAACAACAATTCATCCCACTAGGAACAACTATCAGGATGCTGCCGATATTAGTCATTCTTCTTTCCTTTGGGAGGACTCAATAAGGGGTAGAGAAAAGGGCAGAAGCTTCTTTCAAAATACTTCCCCTAAGAATGAAAATTGTTGGGAGAGGTGGGGACTGTGGGTGTGTAAAAAGCTTAGTGTATAAGAAATAGGGCTTAGACTTTGCTTTTATTAAAGCACTCACAGTTGTCAGGGATGTTAAGTATCAGAGTTGGTATAACGGAAAGACAGAAGAGGGAGCAATTAATTTTGATTTGAAGGATCTGAAATGATGAAACTTCAAAAGATTGAGTGAAAGCAAGAGTTGGCATACTTTTTTTATTCCCTACACTGTACTTTTCAGCTCCTGATTTATTTATTTTATAACTAGAAGTTTATACTTTTTTTTTTTTAATGTTTATTTTTGAGAGAGAGAAAGAGAGAGAGCAAGTGTGCGTACCAGCAGGGGAGGGGCAGAGAGAGAGGAGGACACAGAATCTGAAGCAGGCTCCAGGCTCTGAGCTGTCTACACAGAGCCTGACACGGGGCTCAAACTCGCAAACTGTGAGATCATGACCTGAACGGAAGTCGGATGCTTAACCAAAGTTGGATGCTTAACCGACTGAGCCACCCAGGTGCCCCTGGAAGTTTATACTTCTTAATCTCCTTTGCCTGTTGGGCCCATCCTTGCACCCACTTTCCCTCTGGCAATCACCAGTTCTCTGTATTTAACATTCTAGGGTTTTTTTGTTTGTTTATTTGTTTTTAGATTCCTCATATAAGTGAAATATTTGGTACTTGCTTTCTCTGATTTATTTCACTTAGCATAATACCCACTAGTCACATCAGTACTGTCACAAATGGCAAGATCTCATTCTTGTTTTATGGCTGACTTACGTCTCTGTCTATCATATCTTCATCCATCCATCAATGGACACTTGGGTTGGCTGTTGTAAATAATGCTGCAGTAAACATAGGGGTGCATATATCTTTTTGAATTAGTGTTTTTGTTTTCTGTGGCTAAATACCCAGTAGTGGATCATATGGTGTTTCTATTTTCAGTTTTTTGAGGAACCTCCATACTGTGTTTCCTAAAGTGGCTGCACCACTTTACATTCCTGCCAGAAGTGAAGAAGCATTCCCTTTACTCCACATACTGTTCAGCACTGGTTATTTCTTGTCTTTTTGATACTAGCCATTCTGACTGGTGTGGGGTGATATCTCATTGTAGATTTGATTTGCATTCCTCTAATGATTAGTGAGTGATGTTGAGCATCTTTTCATGTGTCTGTTGACCATCTGTAGGTCTTCTTTGGAAAAATGTTTATTCAGGTAATCTCATTTTTAATTGGATTTGTGTGTGTGTGTGTGTGTTGAGTTGTATATGTTCTTTATATATTTTGGATATTAACCCCTTACCAGATATATCATTTGCAGATTATCTTCTCTGCAGATATCATTCAGTAGGTTGCCCTTTTGTTTTGTTGATGAGGTTTCCTGTGTTGTGTAAAAGTTTTTATGTAAAGGGCTGGATAGTAAATATTTTAGGCTCTGTGGGTTATATGGTCTCTGTTGCAGCTACTCAGCTTTACTGTTACAGTGCAAAAGCAATATATAAATAAATGAGCATGGCTGTATTCCAATAAATTGTTAACAAAATTCCAAAATTGTTTACAAAAATAGCTGGATTTGCCTATAGACCATAGTTCTCTTATCCCTAAATTAAATAATCTAGCAGGAGAGTAGGGTGGACGGAACAGGCAGAGGGATAGTAAAAGCAAAAGGTATAGAAGTCTAAATAATGATATATTCTGAGAATATTCAGCACTCTAGAGTCATTGGAATATAGACTGGGAGTAGGGAGTGGGACTAGAAGTATAAATTATGGCCTCTATAAGGAGGAAATTATGAGTCTTGAAGTTTTTCTTTTTTTAATGGCTAATAAGCATGAGCAGATAAGTTGGCTTATGTTCATTTTGAACATCTGCTGTTGGTTCAGGTTTAAGGGTTTTTTTTGTTTGTAATAGTTTTAAGAAGCTCAAATTGAAGCAGCCCTTTTAAGTCAAAACTGGGAAATGAGCGATCTCCACTTCAATATATTAATTAAGATGTTGGATTGCTGAAGTACTTGCAAATGGCACCCTTCTTTTCTGTCTGGGTTCTGAACAACTTGAAAAATGAAACAAGGAAAAAGATAGGAGCAAGAATATCACTTCTATTGCTGATTAGATCAGGTTAGAGGAACAGCTTGGGAGAATCACGTGGTCTGGCATAGGCCAACTTAGCCACCCTGTTCTAGGCATACTAGGGAAGCAGAACAAAATATGAGCTCTCTGCAGGTATGTTTTCCCAATAGCTGACTCCCAAGGGGAAAAGGAGCAGAACTGAGCTCTGTCTACTCAATTATTCTTTGCAAAATCACCAATTAGATCAGGCAGTTCACTTCCCTAGGGGTGAAGAGAGGCTGATATTATGCTTGTGAAGCATCCTTCCTCACAGAAACAAGGAGCAAGGAAAAGGTGTTATTCCTCCAATAATCCAAGCTACTTTTTGCAGTTATATCTGGAGGTAAGTTTACTGGAAATGATACAACTAGTATTATACTGAAAACAAGTCAAATTTACATATTTTGGATGTTTAAAAAATATTTCATTCTACTGTTTGAAACTACCATGTTTCTATTTTTTTTTTTTTTTTTAGCGTATTTATTTTGAGAGAGTGCACATGCAGAGTGAAAGGGCGAGGGAGAGAGAGAGAATCCTAAGCAGGCTCCACACTTAGCGCAGAGCCTGATGCTGGGCTCAATTCAGGAACCATGAGATCATGACCTGAGCCAAAATCAAGAGTCAGATGCCTAACCAACTGAGCCACCCAGGTGCCCCACAACCATATTTTCTAAACTCTCACTCTTTTTAATGAACTAGATTTTCTACAGGCCTGTTTAAGATACTTAAGTAAAATGTATGTTTGGTGAGAAAAGAAAGACAAGACTAACTTCTTTATCAAGTGACTTTTTAAATTTAGAAAGAATAGAGAACTGTTTTTTTAAGTGGAAAAAACAGATACTTTGATAAAGAGATGATGCTTTTAATCAGTTCTGACTGTGGATACTTATCCAATTTATTCACTGTATCTCTTTCTTTAAAATGTTACCAATTTTTCCTTATCCTCTTCCTCTTCCCTTTCTGAACAATTCAGTACTAAAACCATCAGATGGGACTAAGTGAGGGTAAGTGTCTACACTGGATGGTGTATGTGGGAGAAGGAGCCATGTCCTTTTGGAGGAATGGCATGTCAGAGCCTGACAGGGATGAGGAGGGTCCCCATGTGGGTTGATGGAGTTTTGAGAGGTGAGGAATAATCTGCCTAGAAGGGCATGCTGGTGCAAGGTGTCAGAGTCCAGGCAGGGTATCTATGAAGGATAGTAGACCTGGTATGAGGGAGGGTTGGTTGGTGCTAGTAAGGGGTGTCTAGACCTCAACAGGGTAAGAGGATGATAAGGAGGACAGCTACTGGAAGGTTGGGGGGGGAAGAAAGGAGGGTAGCCTAGTGTGGGTGTATTGAAGCAGATTGGATGAGGAGGGAGTCCGTGCATGGAGGCATCCCAGTGCAAGATATCAAAGCCTGAGGGTGGGGAGAGGAAGGCATCCCAATGGAAGGGTCAGCTCAATATAGGTAGGGTATTACAGGAGGAGGAAGGTATTCTTGTAGGACAAATGCCAGGCTTGAGGAATAGGGACCTGAACAAGGTGAGGAAGTTATATACATGGAGAAGGCATGGGGGTGTTGGGGCAGAGAGGGTCAAGGAAAGCGTCCCTGTAGGGAAGGGAAGGCAGCCACAATGGGAGATTGGCTATATACAGGGAGACTGGTCAAAAAAATAAATATTAAAGATAATGGGAACCAGGCCTCTCATTGTCTGAGAAGGGAGTTACAAATATGGAATTGGAGAAAACTAGAATGCTGTCTGTAGTGTTGGACTGGAAATAAGATACTGGTATGAACTCATGATTTTCATAGTGTATAGTATATAGAAGTAAATGTGTGTGTGTATATACACATGCCCTATACCATTCACTGAGAAGGGGCCTAAGAGCAGTGACTGTCCAGTAGCTTTGTGCCTAATGTATAATTGTTAATTTCCTGATTTTGATACTTGTATTTGTAAGAGAATACCTCTGTAGGAATTACTTGTTGAAGAATTCAAGGGTCATGGGACATCCATTTATTCTCCAGTAGTTGGAAAATAAAAGTTTTTACCATACTTAAGATTAAAACACTTTCTGTAAATTTAAGATTGTTACAAAGTAACAATAAGTATTTAAAAGCAAAGTTATGGGGGTGCCTGGTGACTCAGTTGGTTAAGTGTCTGACTTCGGCTCAGGTCACGATCTCACGGTTTGTGAGTTCGAGCCCCGCGTCAGGCTCTGCACTGCCAGTTAGCACCTGCTTGGGATTCTTACTCTCTTTCTCTCTACCCCTTCCCCACTCATGCTTTCTCTCTCTCTGTCTCTCAAAATAAATAAACTTAAAAAAAAATAAAAGCAACGTTATGAGTCAAATATTACATCTTTGAATTAATCACTTTCAGCCCTTAAAACCACTTAGTTAATAATATGTAAATTGTCTTGCAGGTTTTTCAACACTAAGAATTGCTCTTTGGAATAATGATAGTTAATATCTACTGAGTGCTTATCATGTGTCATACACTATGTGTATATGTTTTAATCACATTTAATTTTCACATGCAAATTAGCACAATTTTTATCTTCATTTTACAGATTAGAAAACTGAAGTTTAGAGAGGCTGACTTTATGAAGGTGGAATTCAGATCCAGGTCTATATTTGCTCTCCTGGTCAAACCTGATTAAAAAAATTAACAAGTCTGATCCTTCCTGATCAGGTAGTCATGTCTAAAGGTTTAGTAAAATACTGCGGTTCTCTGCTTCATTTCAGAGCCCTGAGTTTCAATGGTAGGGAAAAGAATTCTGGATTTAGACCTCCTCAGCCCTTTGTTCCTGGTGAAGAATAGAAGAGAATAGGGGCTTCGGTTATTTAAAAAAATTTTTTTAATGCTTATTTATTTTTGAGAGAGAGAGAGGAGGAGAGAGATGGAGTGCGAGCAGAGAAGGAGCACAGAGGGAGAGGGAGACATAGAATCCAAAGCAGGCTCCAGGCTCTTAGCTGTCAGCACAGAGCCCAATGCGGGCTCAAACCCACAAACTGTGAGATCACCACCGCAGCCAAAGTCGGGCTCTTAACTGACTGAGCCACCGAGGCGCCTTGGGCTTCTGTTATTTAAAGGCACATATCTCAGTTAAGGGTTCTATGAATGTGGGTTAATCAGAAACAATATACCCAAGTTTCTTTCTTGGTCCTTCAGTTGGGAATGGCCAGTGGTAGGAAGGAGCATGGAGTTAGTGGGGCAAGGATTTTCCCCAGCACAGATTGTCAGTGTTTTTAATCTGGATATAAAGTTGCTCTCTATCCTAATTCCAAGAATGATGG
This sequence comes from Acinonyx jubatus, assembly GCF_027475565.1. Taxonomy (NCBI): domain Eukaryota; kingdom Metazoa; phylum Chordata; class Mammalia; order Carnivora; family Felidae; genus Acinonyx; species Acinonyx jubatus. The sequence continues at coordinate 187,780,817 of NC_069382.1, forward strand.
CTGTCACCTTTCTGTCTCTTTTGAACTTTTCCAAAGAACGGCAAATGATCAAATAGAAGATAGCTAGTGACAATTTATTGTTTCATCTTAACTCTCCTTTGCCTGTGCTCCCTTAGACCCATTCAGAATATAGGAATGTAATGCCCTGGTAATTTTTTTTTTTAACACACCAACATTATGGCATCAGCTTAATCATTACCTATTTTTTCTCCTTTGCCTTATTATTTGACCTTTTAATATTTCCATTATGACATAGGCATCATTTATAAGTGGGGTTGAATATCCCTATGAGTATACATTAGCTTACTTATTTGCTTATTTTACTAAGTTATGTTATTTATCTTCACACTTCTCATCAGTCTGAATCCACAGATCCTTTCATCCTCTGTCACAGAGTGAGTTTTTGCTTGGCCCTCTCATTCTTTAGATCATTCTAAAATTGCTCTTTTATTTTACATCAAGAATGATAGGATTTTCAGCGTCAAAGGAAGCTTGGCCATCTGCTATAATCCTCTTGTGCATCTCTTCCTCATAATTTTTTTTCAGTATTTATGGATCAGTCATTGTGCTAGGGGACTCAGATGCATTAGATTGTTTGCATGAAGCACAGTCTTGTAGGGCAGACAAAGTTCTCTTAGTATAATAAATGCTGTAATAGAAGCATATACAATATTAAAGTTGTGACACAAAGGAAGAGAGTGATCAGGTTTCCTTGTATGGGTCCAAGAATGGTCATAGGATGATTGTGGGGTATGAGAAAAGAGAAAGAGAAGCTGAATCATGAACAAACTTCTAAGCAGAATATAATAGTAATTATTGTTATTTTTAATTAATTTTCTTTATTACGTGATTACACTTGAATTCACTTGATTTTCACAACAGTTATATAAAGAGGAACTATTTTTATCCACTGTATCTGTATCCACTGTACAGATATGGGAGTTAAGTAACTCATCTTAACTTCCATTGGTGGGTTAGTTTCATTTGTGGTTCTGTAAGATTACTCTGCCGGTAGACTAATAGGGGAATATGACAGGTAACTCAACCAGGGAGATGTCAAGATAGCCCAACCAAGTAATTATGAGGATCTGAAATAAGAGTTGTAGTAGAAATGGAGAAGGAAAAATTCAAAAGATATGATGCATTACAGTCAACAGATTTTAGATATTGATGAGCTATGGGCATACAGAAAAAGGAGGAAGAATAGAGAAAATAATTTGCAGGCTTCTTTTGTAAGCCTAATTGGATTGTGAGACATTTATCCAGGATAGGATATAGAACAGCATATTTTTCATATTTCACAGCTCTAAAGCTCCTACATCTGTTGTAGGAATGATGTGGTGCCTGTACATTCTTGTTTTCTTAATATTTGAAGGTCCAGGGATGGTTTTAGAGCTTGATTATTATTGTGTGTGTGGTATTTTGTTTTTTTTTCTCTCCAAAATTTGATTCTTTATTATCTGTCAGGAAAATTTAGTGTAGATAAACTGAATGATTTTATATTGTAATCATATGTTAGTGAACAATTTTATAATACATGTAAGTAATTTGGACTGTCTCAAATCAGTTTTCCCTAATTGTATTGAAGTTGCTAGAGTGTAACATGGTTCACTGTAGGTTTTTAGACCCCCATACTTTGACATATAATGATTCCATTTTTATTTAAACAAAATCTCAAACACTACCTTTACCTTCATCTTATACTTCCAGTTACCTAACCTACTTCAGTATTTGATTTACTTGGTCTTTCTTCACTTACTTGTATGTCTTTCACATATGCTAAGTGCAACATACCTAAAACTAAACTCTTGATCTCCCTCTTTTTTTTTTTTCCCCTCAAAAATTATTATAGCATCCCTGAGAGTTGCAACATGGCAGAAACCATGGGAGTACAAAAATTGGCTTCAGGACCAGATTGTGAATAGTCCTCTTTTGTTTTGCTTTTTAATATTGTCCTAAGGAATTAGCACTTATTCTGATATTTAACTGAGATTCAACTGATACTGTTAGCTTGTTTTTAAGTTTGGAGGGTCATAGGAATGCCAGTTTCCACATTCCATTCAGTGAATTTACTGTTAACAGTTCTCTTGTTTTAGACCAACCCTATGCAAACCATGATTACTCTTTCTTTGGGGGAATCAAAAGTAGCCTTCCCAGAAGAATATTTGAAAACTTGGGCATAATTTATAAAAATCATTATGGAAAAATTTAAATATGTACAAAAGTAGAAGAAAGCATAATGAATATCCATATTCCTGTGACCCAGCTTTAACAATATTACAAATTCTGGCCTAATTTTTAATATTAAAATTTGTTTCAACATAATACTTAATTTTATTTTTTTTAATTTACATCCAAATTAGTTAGCATATAGTGCAACAATGATTTCAGAGTAGATTCCTTAATGCCCTTTACCCATTTAACCCATTCCCCCCTCCCACACCCCCTCCAGTAACCCTCTATTTGTTCTCCATATTTATGAGTCTCTTATGCTTTGTCCCCCTCCTTGTTTTTATATTATTTTTGTTTCCCTTCCCTTATGTTCATCTGTTTTGTCTGTTAAAGTCCTCATATGAGTGAAGTCATATGATATTTATCCTTCTCTGACTGACTAATTTCACTTAGCATGATACCCTCCAGTTTCATCCACGTAGTTGCAAATGGCAAGATTTCATTCATTTTGGTTGCCGAATAATACTCCATTGTACATATATACCACATCTTCTTTATCCATTCATCCATCGATGGACATTTGGGCTCTTTCCATACTTTGGCTATTGTTGATAGTGCTGCTATAAACATGGGGGTGCATGTGTCCTTTCGAAACAGCACACCTGTATCCCCTGGATAAATGCCTAGTAGTGCAATTGCTGGGTCATAGGGTAGTTCTATTTTTAATTTTTTGAGGAACCTCCATACTGTTTTCCAGAGTGGCTGCACCAGCTTGCATTCCCATAATATTAAAATTTTTAATCAGAACAAGGCATTTTATATATTGGTTGTCTGAATTCTGTAATCCTTTTCTTGTTCTAATATGAATAAACCCAGATTACACATTTCCTTGCAAGTAATTATGGATTTATGTAAGAGTTGTGAAAAATATGACATTTATGACATCTTACTGCTTGCCTTTAGGCTTAATATAAACTATTTTGGATTGATTATGCTTTGGTTATGAGCCAAAAAATTGAGTTTAGACCCCAGAAGCTTTCTCTCTCTCTTATTGTCTTTCTTACCCTTTTTCTCCCTCTCTTCCTCCCATCTTTATGTTCTGTGTTTTGAATTGCTCTAAAACCATTAAGAAACCATTGCTGCTTATGTCTTGGATCTGACATTTTCTATTCATGAAGCAAACCAAGGAAGATACTGTTTATTAATAGACTCATTGCATATGATGAAGAGCAGTTCATTGTTTTTTAATCTTGTAGAGCCACTGAATTAACAGTGATATAGCTAATGTGTCAAAATCCCTCAGAGCACTCATCTTACTTGGTTGTTGTTGAAATAACAATAGCTTATTAAAATGTTTTCATATTAGTGTTATATTTGTCAGCACTCATGATAATTTGGTACTTAGGACTTGAGTGTTTATTAAAAGAGCCACAGCAAATTAATTTATGGCTTAGAAGATTTGAAGTTTATGAGATATAGATGGAGATATATATATAGATGTATACAGATATAGATGTCTAGATATATATAGATATTCACCTATGTGTATAATATTTTTTTTGGTGATAATAATTGTGATGATTCTAGGAGACTTAAAAAAATAAATGTTTTTGGTTTAATTTTAATGAACAATTGAACAGAATGTCCTGATGCCATTAGTAACTTAAAGTTACAATTATATAAAAAGTATTAAATTGATACTTTTGCAGTAAACTGAATTTAGAGTAACTTTTATTCTAAGATGCCAATTAACTTTGTATCATAAAAATTGTGAACCTCCCTGCAGTATTGTTGCAGTCTCATTCTTCTTGATACCTTTTTTTTTTTTTTTAAAGCTTCACATCTTCTTTCTGTAGGTAATTTTCCTAAATTCAAATGTGATCATATGACTATAAAAGCTTCATTGGTTTTGTTCCAACCTTAGGATAGTCTAAATTCATAACATGGCTTGGAAAAGCAAACCTACTGACTCTATACTACCTTACCCTTTTTGTCATTCTGCCTTGGGCACTACCAACAATCAAATGCATCAGTAGCACAGTAATAGTAGTGTAGAAATAATACCAGGTAACATTTATTGAACACCTATTAATACTTGTGCCAGGTGTGTGCTTTGTATATGTTAATCTCCCTTAATCCTCATAATAACTTTGAGTACAGGTATTGTAGTTGGTATTTTACAGAAGAGTCATACTGAACCATTTTGAGATTCTCAAGCACTGTGCCTCTGGGTTTTCCATATTTGTTTTCTCCTTGTGGATTACCAATAGCTGTTATTGGTGAACTTTTTTTTTTTAAGTATAGCTACATAGAGAAAAGTATACAGTGACCAAAATGAGCATACTTGTATAACCACCACCAGATCAAGAAATAGAACCCCTCCCCAAGAAGTCCCCTCATATCCTCTCACAATCACTAATCTCTGTCCCCTCTGCAAATGTACATAGTATTCTGACTTCTTAACATTATAGATTATTTTTGCCTGTTTTTGGAAACTGTTTGAATGGAATTATATAGCACTTATTCTTTTGTATCTAGTTTCTTTAAACTCAACATTATATCTGTAAGATTCATTCATGCTATTGCCTTTAGATATAGTTTATTCATTTTCATTGCTCTATAATATTTTGATATATAAATATGTATAATTTATTCATCTGTTCTCATTTTGAGGGATATTTGGGTTGTTTCGTGTTTACATTATTGCAAACAATACAGTTAACATTTTTATACATTATACATTTTTAATTGTGGCTCAATTCCTGGGTTATTTTTCTGCCTCATCTTAGTTGACTAGACTTCACTTTTCTTAGGAAGCCTTCCTTAGCTTCTCCAAGTTTGGATTTGGTACCCTTTTCTGTGTGGTGGTATCACTCTCACCTTCCTTTATCATAAACATTTATGCTGTATTTTTCACCACATTCAAGGTATATGTGTATGCACTCAGAGAAAAAAACCATGTTTTATTATGTGTGTGTGTGTTGCATGCAAAGAAAAAAAAAACGTGTTTTCTCTTTCCCTGTCTGTTTGGTACTCACTGAGTACTTAAATGTTGAGTGAATGAATTTTTTCAATACAGTCACCCTTTCATTGCTAAAAACATAAACATAAATATAATGTAAATTGAATAATACACTTAATATTCTCTGCCTCTGTTTTATTCTCTTATGTGGTTATTTTAAGATAATAATCGAGTTATATTAAAATTTCTAATTTTTCAGGCATCTGTGTTGTCCCTTTTGTATTTTTGTTCTACCATATGGCTATTTGTATAAAGTATGTTAGGAAAAATGTCTTACAACTCGCGGCACATTTAATAACCCCATTTGTGGCAAGTAATATTATTTGTCCTTTGAGGGTGGTCTTGACTTTTGGAAATAGGCAAAAGACATTTGGAGCTGAGACAAGAATTTTATGAATGATAAACTGTATCAAAAGTGAGTTGAGATTTCAAGGAGCATAAACTCTCCTCCCCTACCTCTTTCCCTTTACGGGTTTAAGAACCAATTTCTTTATACAGAATTAAGTCACTAAATTCAAGTAGAGTTAAGCCATGGTATATGTTGCTTTTGAGTTTCTTATGCCTTAAAAACTGCTTACCTTTGCAAGTTACTTATGTTATACTTGAGTATCATTTCTTTTATTTGTAAGAGTGTTTACTTTTCATCTTGAATTTGTCTTCTCTGATATTAAAATTATCTTTAACCAATTATATCATCTTTAACATCTTTAATCATGCTTTGGCCACAATGCTCATTACTGACACTTGTTTCTCCCCTCCTCCAATTAAATAATACTGATGATATATTTTCTTATTTCTCCCACTTTCTTTTAGACTTAGCTCTCTAGTCTTTCTCATCTCACACATTTTATCATTTTATGTAGCGTTTATTGATCTTTGTTGTTTTGCCTTTCTTCCCCACTAAACTGTGACCTAAGACAAGTGCTTATTAGTTTAACAAAAATGTTTTTTGAATATACAAAAACTTTGTCACCTGTTTTAGTCTTCTCTAAAATACTGTCATTTGCCACAAATGCTCATTTTTATATTAGTCACATTATTTAAAAACTCTTCTACCTCTTTATTAAAAAAGTGTTAAGAATAGATGGTCTCTCTCTCTCTCTTTCCTTTTATCCAAATCCTCTGTTAGCCATGAAATTCAACCACATATTATTGCATGAATCACTATGACAGATCCTAAGGATAATATAACAAAGGCAATAATGCTGTCCCTGTTGACAAGGAGCTAAGAATTCTAGCTCCCTTCCTTAACAACAACAACAACAACAACAAAAAGGAAAGAAAAAGAAAGAAAAAGTCTTGAAAACTTAAAGAATGTGATAATAAATTCTGACAAATTAGGTCGTGAACATACTTGAAGAATGTGGTAACAATAAATTCTGACAAATAAGATTGGAAAAGACTTTGTGATACCATTTAGACAGTACCTGTATACCAGCTCTACGTATTCTACACAAATAAACTTCTTAACATGATTACTCAGCTAGTTGTAAAGATAGAAGAAAATATTTTAGGTTAGTTTGGAAGACAGGATACTTGACAGATGAATAAAGATGATGGGGGAAAACATTTCAGATAGACATGAGCAAAAAGCTCAGATGTGTAAAACAAAATGAGTTGTTTCTTATAAGTGACATGTAATTTAATTATGATGAAACTATATAAAATAAGCTGGAAGAATAGGCAGAGATTAGATCAGAGAAGGCCATGTATGCTATTTTAGAACATCTGTAATTCATCCTGTAAGCAGTAGAGACCAATTGAAGAGTTTTAAGTAGAATTAATAAAGTCTTATGCTCTTTATTGTTATTATTATTTTTTATTTTTAGAGAACGTGAGTGGGAGAGAGGGACAGAGGTAGAGAATCTTTTTAAGTTTATTTCAGAGAGAGGGAGAGTGAGTGATGCGTGCACAAGCAGGGGAGGGGCAGAGAGAGAGGGAGAGAGAATCCCAAGCAGTTTCCACGCTCTGTGCTGAGCCCAACATGGGGCTCAATCCCACAACACTGGGATCATGACCTGAGTCAAAGTCAGGAGTTGGATGCTCAACCTACCGAGCTACCCAGATGCCCCTTGTCTTATGCTCTTTTAAATGGTGAAAGTTGATTAGAATAATGATTCTGATATCTAAGAGCCTTAGTAATCAGAGAGATACTCCAGTTAACTTCACATTTTCTGTACTGCTGAGAATAATGTTCAATAGAGGTGAATCTTTAAGGTAACAAAGATTCACTGTTTGGAGTTATAAAATTTTTTTCAATTTGTGAATTGGATCAGGCTTCCAAAACTTAACACAGGGTGTAATATGATGTATATTCAAGTACCTTTCATCTCAAAGGAATGAAACGTGACAAGTGAAATTGAAATTCTCATGTATTGTTTACTGTCCCATTCCCTTTCCTTCATCCTAGACATGCATATTTTTCTCTTGCTGTCTCCTTTAAAGCATTCATAGTCTGCTTCCTACAAATGATTTCAATGTAAGAGTCGGTATACTTTATGTGCTAAGGTGTCTTTTGTAAAAGTTACACATTGAATTTTTCTGTGCTGGATTATTTAAATGTTCCACAAACTTTCTTCTTTAAGTTATTATGTTTTTCCTAAAGCATATTATTACCCTATATTTTGTCTTTTTATTTGTGTATAAATCTAGTTGTTTTACTTATTAGTTTTATTTAAGGCAAGGCATTATCAGTGCTATAAATTGTGAATATTCTAGTATTACAACTTTATAAAAATAATTTACAAACTTATTAAAAGATAAAGGGAAATAATATGGACACAGTGTAGTTAGAATGTATTTCCTGAATTTGTCCCTATATACTTGGGTAGGAGTGAAGTCTAGTTCAGATACCTGTGTGTATTTCTAGTTTGTGAATAGTATTTAGCATTTTATTATTGCTTTACACTAAAAATTATATACATTTTTTAATAATTGACTCTGTCTTGGGATTTTTTATTTTTATTTGATTTTATTATTAATATTTGATTTATTTTTTATTAAATATTTGATTATAATTTGATTATAATAAGTAAACCTTCAACATATGAAGTGCTGATAATATTCCAAGTCTTATAGAAGAAAGATTAGTCATTCAGGGAAATTAGGTCATTTGTCCAAGATCATACAGCTGATGCAGTGACAAATCTGGGACTCCAGCCTGGATCTTAATTTCATATCCACTATCATCCTACATATATGAGAAGGCAAAACAGACTCAGATATAAAAACCAAGGAATGCTAATAGTTTCAATGAGAGGATGCGATCAGTTTTCCCAACAGTGACTAACAAGCATTTAAATTCAGTGAAGTAATTATTATAGAATCAATCAAATCAACTGTGTTTAAGCCTTTTACACGGTAACAATTTATTTTGTACATGTATTTATTCCTTGGTGATTCCTTATGACTAATTTACACATGTTGCATAAATGTAACTCAGAGAAAGAGGTGGATAATTAAGATATTCTTTGGGTTTTCTCTTTTATTGTTATTTTTATTTTTTTTAGAGATTGAGAGTGTGAGTGGGGGAGAGGGGCAGAGGGAAAGAGCCAGAGAACCTCAAGCAGGCTCCACACTCAGTGCAATCTGACACAGGGCTAAATCCCATGACTTGAGCTAAAATCAGGAGTCAGACATTCAAATGATTAAGCCACTCAGGCACCCCAGGCTTTTCTCTTTTAGTTATATGCAGACACATTGACCCATTTTTCGTAACGCTGAGTTTTGAATCAACTTTGGCAGTATTGACATTTTGAATTGGACAATTCTTTTTGTGGAGTTTTGTGTATTGTAGGTTGTTCAGCAGCATCCTTGATATCAGTAGATACTAGTAGTTCCAATTATTTGCTCATGTTTGGGGATTAGGGAGACTATAAGACCTTATAATAATAGAGACATGTATATTAATAGAGGGATCACAATCCATAAGTCACAGTAGAAAACATATTTGATATATACTTATAGAAAGAACAGAAAAGTAAGAAACCACTTAAGAAAGAGGCAGTGGTTACATTGAAACAGTGTCTTAGGTTCTAAGAAATAGAAAAGGCACTAAACTAAGCAAGAGACAAATATGGATCTTTCTTCTTAGAACAAGATAGGATGTGAATAAATAAATGTGAATTTCAGAAAGAAATTTAATGTAAAGAAAGATAATTATTAAGAACAGGTAGTTTTTAACTTATAATTGGGCTGTGTTCCAAAAGTTCTTTTGAGAATGAATGTCTTTGGTCTCAGTGAAATTTTTTCCTTAAACATTTATTCAACAAATATTTGAGTGCCTTACATGGGCCAGACACTAGGGCTAACATAGCAGGTAAGATGACATGGCCCTTTACTCCTTGGAGCTTATAAAATTCCATGGCATTTATCAGATAAAATTTTCAAATAAAGATTTATTTATGTAAATTTTTCCCTATTACCCTCTTTTTCCAGTTTGAGTTGAGGGCAGAATACTTGTCTCTTCTTACTTACTGATGTCTCCCCAGCTTCTAGAACACCTGGTAGATGTGCAAATATTTGCTAAATGAATAATTGATTAGTTAGGAAGAGACATTTAAAAAAATTACACATGATTAATTAGAATTGTGATAACTGCTCCAAAGGGAATAATACAGGTATTATATAATATGAAGCATGCAACAATGGGTCTAGTCTAAAGCTAGATTAGATGAGAGAGAGCTTTAAATTGAGGCAGTAGTTTTCCCCCAGCTTTACTGAGATGTAATTGGCAAATAAAATTGTATATTTTTAAGTGTACAATGTGATGATTCAACATATGTATACTTTGTTCAGCGATTACCATAATAGAGTTAACACATCCATTACCTCACATAGTTACCTTTTTGTGTGTGTCTATGTGATGAAAAACTTAAAATCTACTCTTAACAGATTTCAAGTTCACAGCACAACATTACTAACTATGCTCTTAATTAGATCCCCAGAACTTATTCATCTTTTTTGTTTATTTATTTATTTTGAGAGAAAGAGAAGAAAGAAAGAAAGAAAGAAAGGAGGGAGGGAGGGAGGGAGGGAGGGAGGAAGGAAGGAAGGAAGGAAGGAAGGAAGGAAGGAAGGAAGGAAGGAATCAATCCCAGGCAGGCTCCATGCCCAGTGTGCAGCATGACTTGAGCCGAAACCAAGAGTTGGATGCTTAACCAACTGAGCCACCCAGGTGTCCCAGAACTTACTTATCTTATAACTGAAGGCTTGTTCTCCTGGACTAGCGTGTCCCCATCTCCCCCACCACCCCCAGCCCCTGATAACCATCATTCTACTCTGTTTCTAGCAGTTTGACTTTTTTTTTTTTTTTTAAGATTTCACATAAAAGTGAGATCAGATCATATAGTATTTATTAGTCTTTCTCTCTGTGGCTAATTTCACTTAGCATGGTCCTCTAGATCCATCCATGTTGTTGCAAATGTCAAGGTTTCTTTTGTTGTTGTGGCTGAATGATATTCTGTTGTTTGTATATACCACATTTTCTTTATCCATTCATTAGTTGATGGACATTTAGGTTGTTTCTATGTCTTAGCTATTATAAATAATGTTGCATTGAAGGGGGGAGGGCCAGATATCTCTTCAAGATAGTGGCTTTGTTTCCTTCAGATATATACCCAGAAGTGAAATTGCTGGATCATATGGTAATTCCATTTTTAATGTTTTGAGGAACCTCTATACTGTTTTCCATAGTTGGTTATTTCCTTTGCTGTGCAGAAGCTTTTTAGTTTGATATAGTCTCACACATTTACTTTTACTTTTGTTGCCATTGCTTTTGGTATCCTATCAAAAAAATCTTTGGCAAGACTAATGTCAAGTAATATTTTCCCTATGTTTTCTTCTAGGCGTTTTTGGTTTTAGTGATTCTTAATACCAAGATTTTTAAGAATTAATAGGAGTTATCCAGACAAGTTTTTGGGGTGGAAATGGGGGTTGGAATGTATTGTAGGCTGAAGGAACAGCTTTGTGTGAATGCCTGAGGTAGGATATAATGTGGCATTTTTTAAGGTTTGAGAGTTGGCGGGGGTGGAGGCCAGGGGTAGCATGGTACCAGATGGTATATTGACTTTTCGTCCATTGTATGCTGAAATACTGAACACCTGTAGCAAAAAAACAGTACCATAACAGTATTAAAAATAAAAATAGAAAAAAAGCTTTTAAGTGGTAATTAAAATTTTTTTTATTCTGATACTTGAAAATTAATTAATTAGAAAATGGGACTCCATCTTTCATGTGTGTACTGATGCTTTCAAGTCTTTGTTTCTACCTCTGGATGTTTTTGTTTGATTTATGCCCACATATCCAGGTTAGCATATCCAAAAATGAACTCCTTTTATGTCTACCAATTATGTAAAACAAAAATAAAACCAAACCACTTCTTCATGGATTTTCTGTCTCAGTGAATGTTTATTCACTCAGTTTCTCAAGCCAGAAATCTTTACTGCTGTCAGTCTCACCTTAAAATAATGAAGCTATGTTACCATATAATTATTTTCACTTAATTGTACTATATCACTCAAAGCTACTTTTTCTTTAATTGGCTATCCTCTTTCTCTTAGGTAAATTTCTGCCTAAGCTTAAGTTCCTGTTTTTTTCTCCGCTTTATTTCTGCAAGTTTTCTGCCATCTATCTTTATTCTTTTCCTCTTTAGTCTGTATGCCACTTGCTGCTTGAGTGATCTTTTCTGAATGTAAAACTAATCCTGTCTCTTGACTACTTAAAGTCCTAGCATGGCTCATTCTGACCTTCCAAACTAAGTATTAACTACTTGGCAAAATGCACTAGGCCATTCAGGATCTGCATTGTGCTTCTCTCTCCAGCCATTTATATTTGCCCTTTCTTCATATCACATTCCTTACTTTTACCATACTTTTTCAATTTCTAGACATGGCTGTTTAAATTGAAATTAGTTAAAACCAAACAAAAATTTAAAATCTGATCCTCAACTCCTGTATTGAACAGCACAGATAGAACATTTCTATCATTATATAACAGTTCTATTGGGTAGTGCTACTTTTGAGGATATCAAGCTCTCTTTTCCCTGTCTTTATATATGCTCCTCTCCTTTTCTTTCCTTTTTAAAAAAATTTTTTAAGTTTATTTATTTTGAGAGAAACAGAGAGAGTGAGCGGGGGAGGTGCAGAGAGAGAGAGGATGAGAGAGATCCCAAGCAGGCTTTGCACTGTCAGTGTGGAGCCCCATGCAGGGCTCGAACTCATGATCTGTGAGATCATTACCTGAATCAAAACCTAAAGTCGACGTTTAACCAGCGGAGCCACCTAGGTGCCCCATGCTCTCCTTTTCTAAATATGTAATGTGCCTTTCCTTGTTTTGCCTAACTCTCTTATTCCATGAAGACTCAGTTTGGGTGTCATCCATTTCTGGAAAACCTTAACTGACAACATCTTTTTCTGTCTCCTCCAACCTTGAAGTCTGAATTCTTGCCTTCTGCCTTAATGTCTGTCACATTTAAATCCAGAAGTCAGTGTTTAGTAGCAAGATTCTAGCAGATACAAAATATTGAAATTTTGTATGAGCTATAGTTTTACTCAATGTAGTTTTTTTTTTAATTTATTTATTTTGAGAGAGAGGGCATGCATGTGAGAGGGGCAGAGAGAGCGGGAGAGAGCGGGAGAGAGCGAGAGAGAGAGAGAGAGAGAGAGAGAGAGAATCCCAAGCAGGCTCAGCACTGTCAGCACGGAGCCTGATACAGGACTCAGCTTGACACAGGGCTCTAACTCACAAACTGTGGGGTCATGATCTAAGCCAAAATCAAGAGTCAGATGCTTAACTGACTGAGCCACCCAGGCGTCCCTACTCAGTATAGTTTATGTTGAGCGTAGTGCATGGATTTACCGCTGTGGAAGTAAAAATACATTTAAATCGATTTACCATCTAAGTTCTGACTGAAGAAGCACTTTATTGAATAATTGTGACCTTAGTTAAAGACAGTTTGTATGTTATGTACATCAAAATTACTAGATTTGCTATATTTAGTAAGATTTTAAAACATAGAACTGAATCTAGCAACTCAATCTGTCCAAAGGTAACTTTACAGGTAGAAAGCATTGTAATCAGGTGTTTACATTTTCATTACAATTTACATATTTTATTACAAATATACATATTAGATTTGTGCCCCTTTAATAATTAGCATTATGATAAGCAAAGTGGGGGAATGAAGAAAGCATCAGCATGGTACCTACCCTCAAGTTTATAATATGGTTACTTATCAGCAAGTTTTACCTCTCCTCTATTTTAGTTATCCACTACTTCCTGTATCTCACCATCGCTTGGTATATTTCACTTCTGTAATCATAAGTTCAGATATGCTCTGTTTGTCCAGAATGAGGAGAAAGTAGATTCAACTAAGTTTAAGCCATCAGAATGGTATTAGTGCCCAAAGACTAGAAAGGAAAATATGATTATGATTCTCTCCATGCCCCCAGGGAAAGCTTCACATTTTTGCCCAGGGCTAGACTTTTGTCCTAGGAAAGGGACAGAAAATATGTTCTTCTTGCCTCTGTAATAGATTTGGTGACTGTATTTTCCAAACCAAAGATCTGAATGCATCTTCTAAATAGAGGTGGGTTTTGGTTTTGGTTTTGGGGGTTGTTAATCTGTCTAGCAATATGAAATTACCCTGGAATAGGTTTAGATGTCAAATATAAGAATGCCACTTTATGGGATTATGGAAACAGTAGATTTCCCAAAATATTTCTAGTTGCAAATATTCAAATTTGGAAGTTATAACTGCCAGAATCCCAGTTTTGTGAACTCATTTGAATTTAGCTACAGTTGGTATTGGAAAGGCTTCCTTAATATGTCATAGGTACTTAAATTGTGTAGCAGAAATAAATTCAGTCATCACTTAAAGACACACAGATATTAGGAATAGTTTAATTAGGGGTGCTTTCTTAGAAGACATTGGATTTGAGTTGAGGCAAAAGAAGGGATGGAGAAGAAAAAGGAATAGACCCAATAAAGGCAGAGAAAAAGGAATGAATAGTGTTTTGAGAATAGTTGATACAGGATAAGAACACCTACCTAAAATAGAGGACTGACTGGTGGTGAGAGTAGTTTGGCTAAGTAAAGTAAAGTAACTTAAATTTATATTAATTGTATACTTTTAAAAATAGCATTTTTCTAATTTCCCCTATACATATAGAAGTTGGTCTCACCTATGAAGGAAGGGGTTAGGAGCATCTGAGAAACTCTTTTATAAAATCTCATATTTATATGAACGTATCATATTGTCCTTACATTTGCCTTCTTATCCTTTTAGTCTCAAAAACTTTTTTTAAAAAGTTTTTCTGTGTGTATTCTGTATCATGCTTTTGTTTCAAATCATTGTTCTACCCCCATACGGAAGGCTCTTTATTTTTGAGAATCAGGGGATGTTTGGTATGCCATGAACGTGCGGAAAGCTGAGTTGTGTTTACACACCACTGATGACTTTGACATCTGATTTTTAGTCTTCCATCTTTACATTAAACCCTGACATCATTTGTGGTTGACTTTTTTTTCTTAAGGATAACCCATCAAGCCATCTTACCTTATAGTTCATTTAATTCTCAATAATAACCTTCACGTTTCTCTGCTTTAAATCTCTTATGCCATATTAAAAAAAAATTTTAGCAGGTTTATTAAAATATAATTTACAGAGAACATTTTATGAATTCTGACACACAAACAGTTGGATAACCAGTTTCTTCAGCCATCAAGATAAAGAGCATTCTATCATCCCGAGAAGTTCTTTTGTGCTCATTGATAGTCCTCTCCTTACCTGTACATACTTTGGCACTCGCATCCATTGATCTGCTTTTTGACCCTACACTTTTGCTTTTTACAGAGTGTTCTATAAATGGAATCATACAGTATAAACTTTTGAGTCTGGCTTCCCTCACTTAACAATATGCATTTGATTATATAGCCATGTTGTTGCACGTATCAGTAGTTTGTTCCTTTTGCTTAGTAGTATTCCATTGTACCATGGTTTGTTTATCCATTTAACAGTTGAAGGTCATTGGGTTGTTTCCAGTGTTGGGTAATTGTGAATGAAACTCCATGAACACTTGCTTGCAGGTTTTTGTGTAAATGTACTTTTCATTTCTCTTGGGTAAATAATGTCTAGGAGTGGGATTGTGGATTGTGTGATAGTATATGCTTAACTTACTAGAAATTGTCAAACTGTTTTCAAAAGTTGTTGGGCCATTTTGTATTCTTACCAGCAATTTGTGAGAAATTTAATTGCTGTATATCCTTACCAGCATGTGGTATTAGCAGTTTCTTATTAGTCATTCTAATAGGTGTATAGTTATATTTTATTGGAATTTTAATATGGATATCAATGATAAAAGATGTTGGGCACCTTTTCATGTGCTTATTTGCCATCCATATGCCTTCTTTGGTGATTGTGTTTATTTAAATCTATCTATTTGTTAAAAATTCGAGTTTGTTTTCTTACTGAGTTTTGAGAATTCTTTAGTCTAAATACAAGTCATTTATCAGTTATAGAATTTGCAAAAATTTTATGTATACTATTAACCAGTATCACTTATTTTTACTTTAGACAGTTGATTATCTTTTAGAGTTATTAAAAATGAGAAAATCATCTTTCATATTTTACCTTCATCTTAACAATTTTTGAGGAATCTTTATTTTTTTGGTATATATCCAAAGGTCTGTATTTCTTCTGCCTGAAATAATTCTTCTGCCTGAATAACTTCCTTTAGTATTTCTTGTATTGTGGGTCTTATGATAATTTTGTCGCTTTTGGGAGAAGGGGGAGAGTCTGAAATGTCTTTATTTCACCTTCATTTTTGAAAGATATTTTTACTGAATGTAGAATTCTGGGTTGATAGTTTCTTTCAGTACTTCAAAGATGTCAGTCACTACATTGCCTTCTGGTGTGCACAGTTTTGGATGGGAAATGTGCTATCTTTGTTCTTATCTTTGTTCTGTGAATGTAATTTAGGGTGTTACCAAAAATAAACATTAAACAATTTTTTAAAAAATTCTAATTAAACAAATATAGACTTACATTTGGGGACTTCAGGGACATAAATGTAGCCTTACTAATCATTGGAAATTGTATAATGCTTGGGATACACTTGGGTTTCTATGTTAGACTGTTGCTAAAAAATGAATTTAAAAACTACATGTATAAAGCAGAACTTCAGAATTCTTTACACACATACACACATATAAAATAATTATTTTTGACTTTCAAAAATTTTTCTTATCCAAGGAAAAAAGTACAAATCATAAATTAAAATACAAAAGTGTCTATACTATATTAACACAAAATAAACTGTGTGAGAGAACAAAATGAAAAGTCAAGCCATAATTGGGGGGTGAATGTTGTTCGTGAAATTGACAGTTGTCATCCATAATACATGAAACTATGAATTTTTAAAAGGCCAACTATCAGTTGGATAGTGGCAAAAGGGCAATTGGAACATAGAACAATTCAGCAATATGCTGAAGTTCAGTAATAACTTAAGAAACTTCAAATTAAAATGATAAATGATTTTATTTTCATGTGTTTGATGAATATAAAGTTGGATGATACCAAGTTTTGGTTATTTGGGGAAAATTGCAACTTTGTTTTTTTTTTGGAACTCTTTTTTTTTTAATTTTTGTTTTTTAGTTTTGTTTTTGTTTTTAATTTTGCAAGAGGCAGAACATGAATGGGGGAGGGACAGAGAAAGAGGGAAACACAGAATCCAAAGCAGGCTCCAGGCTCTGAGCTGTCAGCACAGAGCCTGACACGGGGCTTGAACCCACAGATTGCAGATCATGACCTGAGCCTAAGTTGGACACTTAACTGACTGAGCCACCCAGGTGCCTCTGGAAAATAGGAACTCTTAAACATTGCTGATAGACTTGTAAAGTGATTCAACCATATAATGCCATATGTGGGAAAGTTGAAAATGTGCATACATTAGGACCAAGTAATTCCACTTACAGATTTCCATGCACAAGAAACTAACACTTGGACAAGATGACACATTTATGAAGATTTTTAATGCAGCATTGTTTATAGTACCAAAAAAAGTGAAAAGTCACATAGCCCTCAAAAAATGGATAAACTGCATGTACTTATATAAATGAATTCTATATTAGGGTCAAACCGAATGCACAAGAAATTTTTGTTTTTTGGTAAGGGTGATCTAAATTATGTAAATCTTTCTGCTGAAAACAATGAAAAAAACGTTAGATTTAAAATATTAAATTTTTTTTAATGTTTATTTCTGAAACAGAGAGAGACACAGAGCATGAGTGGGGGAGGGGCAGAGAAAGAGGGAGACACAGAATCAGAAGCAGGCTCCAGGCTCTGAGCTGTCAGCACAGAGCCCGACGCGGGGCTCGAACTCACAAACCGTGAGATCATGAGCTGAACCAAAGTCGGTCACTCAACTGACTGAGCCACACAGGCGCCCCTTAGATTTAAAATATTAAAGAACTGAAAAGACAGTTGGGAATACCCAGGCTAATGTTAGAGGTAAGTAGAAAATAAAGGCAAAGCTATTTAAGTTTGAAGTCCTTTTTAAATACTGTATACTTGTGCTTTTCTGGTTAACTAGGCAAAAGGATCAGAATTCAAGCCCAAGTTTGTCTAAGATAGACATTCTTACAGATCTTCTGCAGATTAAGCTAGGCTTCTCAGGGCCATGCCTTCAGTGTAAAAGCAACCAGACCTAAAATCATCCTTCCTCTCTGTAGTTCCAAAACTGTTGCCTGATGAGCAGAACAGGAAAAGGTGAAAAATATATGAGATTGAATTTGTCACAGACTGGCCTACTAGCAGATCTGTATCAAGTCTATCAAGGAACCTCAAGCTATAATATTGGTTTGAAGTGTTACTATGGTCTGAATTTTTGTGTTGCCCAAAATTCATATGTTGAAAACTTAATGCCCAAAGTAATATTAAGAGGTGGAGCCTTCTGGAGGTGATTAGATCATGAATGTGGAGCCCTCATGGGATTGGGATTAATGTGATTAGTACCCTTTTAAAGGTGGCCCCAGAGAGCTAGCTCACCCCTTCCACTTATGTGAGGACACATAGAGAAGTTGGCCTTCTGTATGTAACCCAGGGGAAAGCCTTCACCAAAATCTGACCATGCTGTCACTCTAGCCTGGACTTCTAGCCACCCAATTTCTGTTATTTTGTTATAACAGCCTCAATGGACTAACACAAATATTTATTAGTTTCCTACTGTTATAACAAATTAACACAGATTTAGTGGCTTATGGTGACACTAACACTAATTTACTATCTTAGAGTTCTGGGATCCGAAGTCTGAAGTCGGCCTCAGTGGGCTGAAATCAAGTTGTTGGCAGTACTGTATTACATTATGAAAGAAGCCCCAGGGAGAATACATTTTCTTGTGTTCTCCAAGTTTTAGAGGTTGCCAGCATTCTGTGGCTTGTGGCTTCTTTGCATCGTTACAATTTTTTAATGTTTATTTATTTTTGAGAGAGAGAGAGAGAGCGCCACGAGATGGGGAGAGGCAGAGAGAGGGGGAGAAACAGAATCCAAAACAGGCCCCAGGATCTGAGCTGTCAGCTCAGAGCTCCATGCAGTGCTCGAACTCACAGATTGTGAGATCATGACCTGAGCCGAAGTCTGACGCTTAACTGACTGAGCCATACAGGCACCCCCACCTCTTTTCATCTTTAAAGCCAGCAATGGCTAGTTGAGTCTTTCTGATGATACCATTTCATTCTGACTCTTCTGCCTCTCTCATCCCAATTTAAAGCTTTTTATGATTATAGTGCATCTACCAGTATGATCTTATTTTAAGGTCAGCTGATTGGCAACTGACCATCAAATTCCATCTGTAATCTTAGTTCCGTCTTGCCAGGTAACATGATTTATTCACGGGTAGTGGATATTGGAACATGAACATTTCTGTGGGACCATTCATTATTCTACCTACCACAAGATGGTTTCTAACTGATAATTGCCTTTACATGCCTTCTGGAAACAAACAGTAAGCATTTTGGGAAGGGGGTACATCCATCCTAGGCCTTAGGGAATATTTAATCTTTCGAAGGCAAAAGCCAGTAAGTACTGAATTAAGTGAAAAAAGAAATAGGCAAGATAAGCAAGAACCACAAGACAGCAGAACACACTCATACGCTGTAAGATTTTGGAATGATGAGATACTTATCTTTGTTATTTTTAATTATTGTTTGGAGTTTATTTATTTTGAGATAGAGCACAAGTGGGGGAGGAACAGAGAGAGAGGGAGAGAGAGATATTCCTAAGCAGCCTCCACAGTGTCAGCGCAGAGCTCAATGCCAGCTCAGTCCTACGAACCATGAGGTCATGACCTGAGCCGAAATCAAGAGTCACACACTTAACCAACTGAGCCACTGAGTGCCGCTTTATTATTTTTTGAATGTTTTGATATTTTGAGAGAGAGAGACAGAGTGAATGAGTGGGAGAGGAGCAGAGAGAGAGAGAGAGGGAGGGAGGGAGGGAGGGAGAGAGAAATCCTAAGCAGGTTCCATGCTGTCAGTACAGAGCCCAATGTGGGGCTTGATCCCAGAACTGTGAGATCATGACGTGAGCCAAAATCAAGAGCTGGTCACTTAACCAACTTAGCCACCCTGCCCGTTCCCAGACACTGATTTTTAAAATGATTATGCTTACCATATTTAAAAAATGACAGACCTCAATATTTGCAAGGAATGGGGAGCTATAAAAAAAAGATGTTAAATACTTAGGGCACCTGGCTGGTTCACTTGGAAGAGCCTGTGACTCTTGATCTTGGCATCATGGATTTGAGCCCCATGTTAGGTGTAGAGATTACTAAAATAAATAAAAGTTTAAAAAAGATGTTAAATATTTTAAAAAGAACATAGTAAAACTTGTATAAATAAAATTATTAAACTGACAAGTCAGCAGATGAACTTCTGCCTCTGACCAGGGGAAAGTTGGAGGGCTTGGACTTATTCTCCTGTGTAGACAGATAGGAACTGAAGTATGCACTTAAAATCATTTTTTTTTCAGCATTGGAAAACAGGTAACATAGAAGTGTGATCCCTGAGAAAAATGGAATTAATGATACAGGCTTTATGATCACACCACCATTTTGCTTGGAGGTCATATCCAGACTGTAGCACAAGCAGGATGAACCCAAAAAGAGCCCAGTGGTCTCACTGACTTGAGAAGATAGAAATCAGCATTCATAGTGTTTCTAGGGGCTAGAATTTGTGGGGCCATACTACCAGAAAGCAGGCAGCTACACAGAAAAAGAGGTCAAGAAACCACGTGTTACCCTCGAATCTTTAAAAACCAGTTAATGCATATGTAATATGGCATTCCACAAGGGCTGATAAATAACACTCTTAGAAAAAAATGATTACAAATGAGCTGTAATCTGAACAATTTCCAGAACTCACACAGGGTTGGGAGTCATTCAGGTTCCCACCAACCAGAGTAAAAACAATCATGGAATACAAGAGGTATTCAGTGGAGATCCATGAAAGCTAAACATAGTAGTGGGAAGACTTTTTTTGCTTCTGTTTGAAAAACCTTTTTTAAAAGCCTCAAAATGATCTTCAAGTATTTTAACTTCCTGAATAAAGTATGACACTTTATTTTTTTTATTTATTTATTTTTAATATATGAAATTTATTGTCAAATTGGTTTCCATACACACCCAGTGCTCATCCCAAAAGGTGCCCTCCTCAATACCCATCACCCACCCTCCCCTCCCACCCACCCCCCATCAACCCTCAGTTTGTTCTCAGTTTTTAACAGTCTCTTATGCTTTGGCTCTCTCCCACTCTAACCTCTTTTTTTTTTTTTTTTCCTTCCCCTCCCCCATGGGTTTCTGTTAAGTTTCTCAGGATCCACATAGGAGTGAAACCATATGGTATCTGTCTTTCTCTGTATGGCTTATTTCACTTAGCATCACACTCTCCAGTTCCATCCACGTTGCTACAAAAGGCCATATTTCATTTTTTCTCATTGCCACGTAGTATTCCATTGTGTATATAAACCACAATTTCTTTACCCATTCATCAGTTGATGGACATTTAGGCTCTTTCCATCATTTGGCTATTGTTGAGAGTGCTGCTATAAACATTGGGGTACAAGTGCCCCTATGCATCAGTACTCCTGTATCCCTTGGATAAATTCCTAGCAGTGCTATTGCTGGGTCATAGGGTAGGTCTATTTTTAATTTTCTGAGGAACCTCCACACTGCTTTCCAGAGCGGCTGCACCAATTTGCATTCCCACCACCAGTGCAAGAGGGTTCCCGTTTCTCCACATCCTCTCCAGCATCTATAGTCTCCTGATTTGTTCATTTTGGCCACTCTGACTGGCGTGAGGTGATATCTGAGTGTGGTTTTGATTTGTATTTCCCTGATAGGGAGCGACGTTGAACTTCTTTTCATGTGCCTGTTGGCCATCCGGATGTCTTCTTTAGAGAAGTGTCTATTCATGTTTTCTGCCCATTTCTTCACTGGGTTATTTGTTTTTCGGGTGTGGAGTTTGGTGAGCTCTTTATAGATTTTGGATACTAGCCCTTTGTCCGATATGTCATTTGCAAATATCTTTTCCCATTCCGTTGGTTGCCTTTTAGTTTTGTCGGTTGTTTCCTTTGCTGTGCAGAAGATTTTTGTCTTCATAGGTCCCAGTAATTCACTTTTGCTTTTAATTCCCTTGCCTTTGGGGATGTGTCGAGTAAGAGATTGCTACGGCTGAGGTCAGAGAGGTCTTTTCCTGCTTTCTCCTCTAAGGTTTTGATGGTTTCCTGTCTCACATTCAGGTCCTTTATCCATTTTGAGTTTATTTTTGTGAATGGTATGAGAAAGTGGTCTAGTTTCAACCTTCTGCATGTTGCTGTCCAGTTCTCCCAGCACCATTTGTTAAAGAGACTGTCTTTTTTCCATGGGATGTTCTTTCCTGCTTTGTCAAAGATTAGTTGTCCATACGTTTGTGGGTCTAGTTCTGGGGTTTCTATTCTATTCCATTGGTCTATGTGTCTGTTTTTGTGCCAATACCATGCTGTCTTGATGATGACAGCTTTGTAGTAGAGGCTAAAGTCTGGGATTGTGATGCCTCCCGCTTTGGTCTTCTTCTTCAAAATTACTTTGGCTATTCGGGGCCTTTTGTGGTTCCATATGAATTTTAGGATTGCTTGTTCTAGTTTCGAGAAGAATGCTGGTGCAATTTTGATTGGGATTGCATTGAATGTGTAGATAGCTTCGGGTAGTATTGACATTTTGACAATATTTATTCTTCCAATCCATGAGCAGGGAATGTCTTTCCATTTCTTTAAATCTTCTTCAATTACCTTCATAAGTTTTCTATAGTTTTCAGCATACAGATCTTTTACATCTTTGGTTAGATTTATTCCTAGGTATTTTATGCTTCTTGGTGCAATTGTGAATGGGATCAGTTTCTTTATTTGTCTTTCTGTTGCTTCATTGTTAGTGTATAAGAATGCAACTGATTTCTGTACATTGATTTTGTATCCTGCAACTTTGCTGAATTCATGTATCAGTTCTAGCAGACTTTTGGTGGAGTCTATCGGATTTTCCATGTATAATATGTCATCTGCAAAAAGCGAAAGCTTGACTTCATCTTTGCCAATTTTGATGCCTTTGATTTCCTTTTGTTGTCTGATTGCTGATGCTAGAACTTCCAGCACTATGTTAAACAACAGCGGTGAGAGTGGGCATCCCTGTCGTGTAGTATGACACTCTTTAAAGGAAAAAAAAATCCAGCATTCACAGTGTAAAATTCATAGTCTGGCATCCACATGCAATTATTAGATGTGCAAAAGAGCAGGAAAATGTGTCTCATCATCAGGAGAAATTGATATTAATAGAAATTAATTAATAGAAATTGATAGTTAATAATTAGACTAGAAATAATAGAATTAGCAGATAAGGATGTTAAAACTGCTTTTAGAATTTGCACAGTGTACTCACGGATCAAGGGATAACATACACATAATGAAGAGCAATATGGAGAATGTAAAAAGGAAAACGGTATAAAAAGGAAACAAATGGTGCTGGATCAAATAGATGTCAATATAGAAAATATAGAAAAAAAGATGTCTGTATGGAAAAAATATCATTCCTATCACATCATTCACAAAAAAATAATCAAAAAGGACCATAAACCTAAATGTAAAACTTAAATCTAAAACTTTTTTAAAAAGGAGCGCAAGCAGAGGAGGGGCAGAGAGAGTAGAAGACAGAGAGAATCCCAAGTAGGCTCCACACTGTCAGTGCAGAGCCCAGTGTGGGCCTCAATCCCATGAACCATGAGATCATGACTTGAGCCGAAATCAAGAGTTGGACACTTAACCAACTAAGCCACCCAGGCACCCCTAAATCTCTAAAATTTTTAAGAGAAAACCTTTGCAGCCCTATGGCAGCACTAAAAGTCTGAAGAGGTATAGCTAATAAACTAATGGTGGCAATATAATAGGATACTAAAAATTGTTATTTAACCTAAAACAATATTGTGGGAGGTGAGAGTCAGAGAAGGGAACATATAATAGATGTGACAGAAAACAAATAACAAGATGATAGTTATAAACCCACTGATATTGATAATTACATTAAATGTTAATGGTCTAAACATTTCAATTAAAAAGTAGAGATTTACCGACTGGATAAAAATGGAAGATTCAACTGTGTGTTGTAAGAAACTCCATGTAAGTATAAAGGGATAACATAAAGGTTAAAAAGGATGCAAAAAGATAAAATAAAAATGCTATGGGACATCTGGGTGGCTCAGTCAATTAAGTGTCTGACTCTTGGTTTCAGCTCAGGTCATGATCTCATGGTTTGTGGGATCAAGCCCCGTGTCGGGCTCTGCACTGATAGCTCAGAGTCTGCTTGGGTTTTCTCTCTCCCTCCCTCCCTCCCTCTCTCTCTCTCTGCCCCTCATCCACTGTCCCCACCTCTCTCTTTCTATCTCAAAAATAAACTTTAAAAAATTTTTTTTAAAAATGAAGAAAAACGCTAATCATGAGAAAGTTGTTATGGCTGATGTGACATGAGACACAGTAGACATCAAGGAATAGGGCTTTAGAACAAGGGTAAAGAACATTTTGTTAACGATGATGAAGTAAATTCACAAAGAACCAATAAAAAACGTATGCACCAAAAAAGCCCCACATATAAACACCTAATTGACAGAGCTTCAAAATGCACAAAGCAAAAGCTGACAGAACCTAATGGAGAATGATCTACAGAAATACAGAAGACTTCAAAACAAAACAAAAGAAACAAAAAAACAAAACTGTAGAAGACTTAAAGAACACTATCAGTCAAGTAGGCCTGACATTCATAGTACAATCTACTCAATAACTGCAAATACACATTCTTTTCAAGTGTACATGGAATTCTCCAATGTACTTCATATGCTACTTGTAAACCTCAACAAATATAAAATGATTGCAATCTTCCACAACATGCTATATGGATCACAAGGATTCAGTTGGAATTTAGTAACAAAGATTTCTGGAAAATGACCAAATTTTTGGAAATTAAACAACACATTTATAGCCTGTGTGTAAGAGAAGACAACATAAGAGAAATTGCAAACATTTGAACTGAATGAAAATGTAAAGATAGGTGATCAGAATTTATGAGATGGAGCTAAAATAATGAATATAGAGAAGCTTATAGCTTTAAATGCTTTAATTAGAAAAGGACAATTGGGGTGCCTGGGTGGCTCTGTCAGTTGAGTGTCTGACTCTTGATTGCAGCTCAGGTCATGATTCCAGGGTTGTAGGATTGAGCCCTGCATTGGCCTCTGTGCTGAGTGTGGATCCTACTTAAGATTCTGTCTCTTTCTCCCTCTGCCCCCTCCTTCTCACACTTTCCCTCTCTAAAAATAAAAAATTTTTAAAAGGGCAATGGAAAAAATCTGTGACCTAAGCTTCCTCCTGGAAAACTTAGAAAAATTAAGTGCAAATGCAACAAAAGTAATTAGAAGGAAGGATGTAATAAAGGTATGGCAGAAATCAAAATCACAGAAATGGATGGACAATAAAGAAAATCATTGAAACCATCAGTGGTATTTTGAAAAGACCAATAAAATTGCTAAAATTTTGTCTGGGCTGATTAATGAAAAAGGAGAGAAGATACTTAAACCAACACAGGGGGCAGGGGGCACTTAGCGTGGTCAGTTAAGCCATTAAGTGTCCAACTTTGGCTCAGGTCATGATCTCATGGTCCGTGAGTTTGAGCCCCATGTCCAGCTTTGTGCAGACAGCTCAGAGCCAGGAGCCTGCTTCGGATTCTGTGTCTCCCTCTCTCTCTCTCTGCACCTCCCCTGCTCGTGCTCTGTATCTCTCTCTCTCTCAAAAATAAACATTTTAAAAATTAAAAAAAAAAAATACTGGGAATGATAGAGGGCTATCACTACAGATTCTACAGACATTAAAGGGTAATAAGAAACTCTTTTGGACAACTTTCTGCAAATAAATACTATAACTTATAAGATACCAATGGCCAAAAATGACTTAGGTAAGAAATAGATAATCTGAGTATTTTTTATTGATTAAAAAAAACTGAATTATAATTTAAAACCTGACCATAAAGCAAACTTCAGGTCTGATTTATAGTTAATGAATAAATATTAAAATATACAAACTCAGGAAATAGAGAATAGCTATCTTCTCGGTTTGCTTTATGAGGCCAGCATTATTCTGTTACAAAACAGAATAGAGACATTTCAATAGAAAGAATGCTAACAGTTTTTAGTCATCAAGGAGCTGCAGATTACAACCACATGCACATTCATTAGAGTGCGAAAGTTGATAAGGTGGAACTGGATCTCTTGTATTATTACTGGTGGGAATGTAAAAGACTACAGCCATTTTGCAAAAATGACTATTTGGTTTCTTAAAATTTTAACAACAAACCAAAGCAACTCTACAACTAACTTCAGCAATAACAATCTTAGATATTTATTAGAGAAATATATATTTATAAAGATTTATACATGCATGTACATACCAGCTTTATTTATAATAATCACACATTCTAAATAACCCAAATGACCATTAACATGAGAATTGATGATTTATAATATATACATATAACAGAATACATCTCCACAATTAAAAGGGCAATACTACTGATACATGTAACACCATGAATAAATTTCAGACTATTGGTCAAAAGAAGCAAGATACAAAAGAGTGTGTATTTTGTGATTCCATTTAGATGCAGCTCTAGAAAAGACAAGTCTAGTTTATAATGACAAAATAGATTAGTGTTTCTTTGGGCTTTGGATTATTTCAGGCAATTTACTCAAAATGGCACAAGGGTACCATTTGAGCTGATGGAAATATTCTGTCTTGATTGTGTTCTTGATTAAATGGAAGTATGCATTTGTCAAAATTTATTGAACTTTATCCTTAAAATGGATACGTGGTATTGTATGAAAATTATCTCTCTTTAAAGTTGACTCTAAATCAGAGGGTATGTTTGTCAGATTGTACAATAGAGGGAATTTGTGAAATGGAATATATATAGAGTAGAAGAAATTAACCATAATACAGTTATGAAAAGAGAGAGGTAAAATACAGAAGAGAGCAACATAAAGTATATAATGAGGATGACTTAGACACTTTTATTCAGTCTTATGAAGGGTGTTGTCAGCAACAGATGCTCACTAAAAGAATTACTTTACGCAGAAGAAAAGTAGTCCAAGAAGCATGCTTTGAGTTATAATCAGTAACGAAGAGCAAAGACAAGGATAAATATGTCTCTAAACATAAAAGAACATAATGCTCGGGAAAGTACACAGAGCGATAGCGTATATGGGGAGGAGGTCTGAGTCTTGCAATGATGGGTAAAGATTTGATTAACTTTAGATTTATATCCTGATTTCAGGGTTAACTTGAGAAAAGCATAGAAATAAAGGAAACAATTTTCAAACTGAGAAGAACAAATGGAATGAAGAATATTCAGTCAATTCCAGAATTTGCAAGAAAGGAGAGAAACAGAAACATAGCACCTTGATACAAATAGAAAAAAAGTAGATAAAAATTTAAACCGAAATATATTGGTAACTTTTAAATTTAAATTACTAACTTCAGACAAAATGTCAGAGTGTTTTTATTTTTTTTTCCCTCAGAGTGTTTTTAAAAAGATATTCCACATTAACAATACAGGAAGTTTGTAAAATAATTGAAAAAGACCTATCACGGAAACAATACCAAAAAATGTTTTATTTTATAGCTGTATAATATTAGACCATATAGTCAATGTATAATATTAGACCATATAGTATAATGCAAAACTCATTGCTAGAAATAAATTAGGTGACGTCATAATTGTATAAAGTTCTATTCACCAGGAAGCTATGAAAGTTATAAAATTATAAACACTTGATAATACAGCCTAAAAAATATATAAAACAACAAAGAAATAGAAAAAGTCACAATTTTATGGAAGATTTAAGATACTTTTCTCAACAACTGAGAAGAGACATAACAGAAATGAATAAGGATAATTTAAAGAGTACAGTTAACATGCTAACCTAATGAACAAATACAGAATGCTGTATCCACCAATTTAGAGTGCGTGTTCTTTTCAAGTATATGTAGAGAATTTTCAAAAGTTGTCTATATCAACCACATAAACAATCTCAGAAAATTTCAAAGGATTGAAATTATATTGGGCATTTTCTTCAAATAAATTAAGAAATATGCTTCCAAAACCCATGGGTCCAAAAAGTAGTCATAATAGAAATTAGGAAATATTTTGACCAAATGATGAGAGAATACGAATGTATCAAAAGTTGTGTAATGCAGCTTAAAGGAGTACTTAGATGGAAATTGATAGCTTTAAATACATGTTAGGAAAGAAGAACAGCTGAAAATTAATGAGATAAACATTCATTTAAAAAGGAAAAATAAGAGCCAAATAAACTCAAAATAGAGGACATGAAATAAAAGCAGGAGCATAAATTAGTGGATAAGAAAACACACATACAAAAGAGATCAAGGAATCAAAAGAAGGTTCTTTTTAAATTAAAAAAAAAAATTGAGAAATCTTTAATGAGCTTGATTGAGAAAAAAGAGAAAGCATAAATAACCAAAGTAAGGAATAAGAAGCAAAAAGGACACAGCTGCTGATGTTGTTGGACATTAGATAAAAACATATACTGAAACATTTTATGCAAGTAAATTGAGAAATATAGTTGAAATGGGCAGTAACATAAGAAACAGAATACCTTGGGTGTGGGTGGCTCACTCAGTTAAGCCTCCGACTTTGGTTCAGGTCATGATCTCGTGGTTGGTGAGTTTAAGCCTTGTGTCAGGCTCTGTGCTAACAGCTTGGAGCCTGGAGCCCGCTTCAGTTTCTGCATCTCTCTCTTTGGAGGATCCGAAGCAGACTCCTCACTGAGAACAGAGAACCTGTTGAGGGGTTGTACCCACTAACGTGAGATTATGAACTGGGCCAAAGTTGGATGCTTAACCGACTGAGCCCCCCAGGTGCCCCAAGTGGTTTTATTTTAAAAGAATGTAGCCAACATTATATTTAATGATGAAACTTTGAATGCTTTCACACTTAGATCGGACATAAGTAGTTAACCTTCAAAATAAAACTGACAGTTATTTTACCAGCGAAAGATGGATTTATTTAGGAATAGCAGAGACTTGTCATCCTGGACAAGCAAGCTGGGGCAAAACCATAGGCAAGTCCCCTGAACAAGTTTCTTTTTTTATAGAGGAAAAGGAGGAAGTTGGGTGGGCTCTTACAAACATTGGAGCCAACTGGGAGTTCAGAGTATAGTGGCCTTTCGTTGGCTGAGTTATGACAGTCTCTCATTGCCTAAACTGTTGCCAGGGGAGGAGGAAAGCCTTCTTTTTTCCTTCTGGGACAGTCAGGTAGATTCCACATGCAAAGTCCCTCTCTTCATTTAGGCTGCAGTTGACAACTAGTGATAGGACATGAGAGTTCCCACTGCTGGCCTCCTGCCTCCATTCTAAATGAAATTTCCTTTTATTAATTTTCACAAAGTCAAGGATGTCTACTATCATCACTAATTTTCAGTATCATAATGGAGGCTTTAGCTAAGGTGGTAAGGCAAGAACAGGAAAAAAGAAAGCAGTAAGGATTTGAAAGGAGAAAACAAAACTACCATTCTCTATAGATAATGTGTTTGTGTATGTAAAGAATATCCAGATAAGTTTTTATAGAGAATTTAGCAATGTTGCTAGATATTGAGTCAATATACAAACATCAATTATGTTTCCATAATTGATTTCCAGAAACAAAACTTTTGATTAAAGATGTTTATGGTAGCACCAACACTATGCACTATGAATAAATAATTAACAGGATATATGTAAGACCTTGGTGTTATCTAGGGAGGAGCTGAGAAACTCAATAAAACAAAAGTGTAAGTCCTTATTTGTTTTCTTCTTTTCAAACAAATCTAGGAAACATTCAGCATTTAAATTCAGTTGGCTTACATTATATAGGCTTATACATTGTGTCCAATATATGTCACAGAAAAACATCTTAAAATAATTGTTTACAATGTTATTTTTGGAGCACATTGGTAAATAGAATATCTTAGTAATAGAAAGAGATTTGGGGTTCTTTCAGTCTGAGTCTTTACCCAAACTGGAAGTCTTTTATATAGCATCCTTTTTTTTTTTAATTTTTTTAAATGTTTATTTTTGTTTTTTTATTTTTTGGTTTATTTTATTTTATTTTTTAATTTTATTTTTTTAATATGAAATTTATTGTCAAATTGGTTTCCATATACAACACCTAGTGCTCATCCCAACAGGTGCCCTCCTCGATGCCCATCACCCACCCTCCCCACCCTCCCACCCCCCATCAACCCTCAGTTTATTCTCAGTTTTTTAAGAGTCTCTTATGGTTTGGCTCCCACCCTCTCTAACCTTTTTTTTTTTCCTTCCCCTCCCCCCATGGTCTTCTGTTAAGTTTCTCAGGATCCACATAAGAGTGAAAACATATGGTATCTGTCTTTCTCTGTATGGCTTATTTCACTTAGCATAACACTCTCCAGTTCCATCCACGTTGCTGCAAAACGCCATATTTCATTCTTTCTCATTGCCACGTAGTATTCCATTGTGTATATAAACCACAGTTTCTTTATCCATTCATCAGTTGATGGACATTTAGGCTCTTTCCATAATTTGGCTATTGTTGAAAGTGCTGCTATAAACATTGGGGTACAAGTGCCCCTATACATCAGCACTCCTGTATCCCTGGGGTAAATTCCTAGCAGTGCTATTGCTGGGTCATAGGGTAGTTCTATTTTTAATTTTTTTGAGGAACCTCCACACTGTTTTCCAGAGTGGCTGCACCCATTTGCATTCCCACCAATGGTGCAAGAGGGTTCCTGTTTCTCCACATCCTCTCCAGCATCTATAGTCTCCTGGTTTGTTCATTTTAGCCACTCTGACTGGCGTGAGGTGGTATATCAGTGTGGTTTTGATTTGTATTTCCCTGATGAGGCATTCTTGAAAGCTCTCTCTGGTGATAGTTCATTCACTTTCTGCCTGAAATTTCCACTATTGGAACTAGTACTGAATCGTTTCACGAAGATTTTATTAAGTACGTGTTTACCAAGTATCATGATAACTATCTT